>NC_047087.1:49260000-49594000 GCF_902459505.1 Geotrypetes seraphini
CTGCACCCAGGGCAGACCATTCCCCCACTTGCCTGCCCTTTGGTATGCCACTGCCCCAGTCCAATATCAGGCATTGTTGAGAGATCCTACCAGCCAGTCTACCTGCTGGTTGGCTCTTCTCAGCATCTAATCTTTTCATCCTCTCCTCCCCCGATCGGCATCTTTTTCCATCCCCCCCCCCCCCACACACACACATCTATCTTTAGATTGGTTAATGGTGGCAGTGATTCTCAGTATTGTCCTGCCGACCCTGGCACTTCTAATCACTGTGGCCCATCCCAGCTGAAACAGGAAGTTGTCAGAGAGGGTGAGCCACAGTGGAGAGAAGCACCGGGTTTGGCAGGGCCGCTCTGTGAATCACTGCTATCGGCAACAAATCTGAAGATAGATGGGGGGGGGAAGAAAAAAATGTTGATTTGGGGGGGGGACAGGGTGAAAGGATTAGATGCTGGGAAGGGGAGCGATAGAGAGAACCGACCAGCAGGAAGGCTGGCTGGCAGCAAGATGTCACTCCCTCTAGAGTGCCACCTGAGGCCAACGCCTCATATGGCCACCCATGTGTTGAGTCTTCATCTCCATGCAAGTGGGAGAGTAATGGACTTTGAGGCCCACAGACTGTGCCATGCACTCCTGTCCCCTCAGATACTGAGACTGAGGTGTCTCAGGATGAGAAAGTAAAGCGCATGACCCATAAACCAGCCTTCTGTCCTAAGTGCCCTAATCTCCTCAGTATTAAAGTACAGGAACACAGGTGGGGGGAGGGAAACTTTCAAAGCTCAGATAAAGTAAAGCCTAAGCCAGGGGACCACTCCAGTCGGGTTTTCAGAATTTCCCCAATGAATATGCATTGAAAGCAGTGCATGCACATAGATCTCATGCATATTCATTGGGGAAATCCTGAATAATCCTGGATTCAGCCCTCAAGGAGGGACTTTGGGGACCCCTGGCCTAAATTAAACAAGAGCTGTATACTTCTTGACCAGAGAGGGAGCCCATGAACCCAGAACCTTGCCCCACAGTCTGGAAGTGTGGGGCAGGTGGACAACCTGGTTAGAGGTGAAGAGGCAGAAGGAGCAGAATCTCATGCTGCTAAGAGTCACACAGCCAGAGACTGCAGAAGCCATGGAGATAGGCAGTAGGGCCTCCCTGGAGAACCAGGAGCTTGAGGCAAGCACAGCACAATCTATAGAGATAATGCACAGGAGAAAGCCATGGAGGTCTGCTAAGTCAAGGCAAGTGTTTTGATTGGGACGTAATACTGTGCTGTTCATCTGTCCTAACCTGAGACTGGGAGAAGTTAAAAGAGATGGGCTGAGGTCACTTTATAGGAAGAAAAATGTTTCAGAAGGGTTTTATTTTCTTCAGCTGTTTTTGAAACCTAACAGTGGTAGAGTTTGGGAGAGGGTCTGTTAAGTCAGGGTGGGGGCAGATGGCTGTGTGCAAACACAAGAATACAGACCCCACAACTCTCCCATAGCACTGTTTGTGCTAGTGTGTAGCCAAGTGTTCAAAAAGGCTACTATTGATTGGCTGTTAGCATAACGAGTTTTTGTGCAAGAGGAGTAACTAACAGGCTAAGAGAGCCAAGGAGGAACTGTTTGCTGCCTGGACTGTTTGACATTGAACTTTGAGCACTGATTTGTTTTTACCTTTTGTGTTCCACCAGGGTGGTCTGCACAGCCTCCTTGTAAGGGAAAGGAATGGGGACTTGTATACCGCCTTTTTGTAGTTTCACAACCCCAATCAAAGCGGTATACATACAGGTACTTCAAGCATTTTCCCTGTCTGTCCCAGTGGGCTCACAATCTGTCTAATGTACCTGGGGCAGTGGAGGATTAAGTGACTTGCCAAAGGTCACAGGGAGCAGCGCAGGGTTTGAACCTATAACTTCAGGGTGCTGAGGCTATAACCACTGTGCCACACTCTCCTCCCTTGCCTAATGGAAGGGAAGAACTGCGTAGCCCTTTCAGGACCAAGGGATATATTTGTCCCATAACTTTAAAATCCTATCAATTTTGATTGGGATAGTCTACAGTTCTAAATTTGATATGTACGGATTCCATATGATACTGCCTTTATATAAACAAACTGGTTCCGACATTCATTCATTAGCGTCGTTGCTAGATTGACGAGAAGATTCACTTGCCACACTGTCCATAAGCCAGAAATGTGATTTTTTTAAATAAAAATAATGATATTTCACAAAAAAAATCAATTTTTTGGCATCTGCAAGCCCTTTTTACCATAAAAATATCGTCAAAACCACAAAAATTGGCCTACGATCCTTATGGTCCTGAAAGGGTTAAAGACTATTCCACTGACTAGGAAAGTAGGAACTTTTGACTTATGGACCCTGTTAAGCCAGGGGAGTGTGCAGTCTTCATTGTGGTTTTAAGAAAGGAGAAGATTGCCTGAAGGGACTGTAGATCCTAAATAAAGTATTATCCCCTGAAGATGGGAGTATTCTGACATTTGTTTGTTTTTTCTTTTCTTTGACAGCTTGAAATGTCTTTCACTGAAGGACTAACTCACCTTAAGGATACTGAGGGAATGAAAGTATCTGTGTTAAACCACCAGCAGCTACTTCCGTAATGAAGAGCTTTAATTCTGCCACCCGCCAGCCCTGGACCCTTACCTTCAGGACTGGTCAGTGACAACTTAAGTTCAATGCATTTCTTTGGTTAGCTCAGGTGGGGAATAGAGAGGGGAGTTTAGGGATTAAAAAGGTTGAGGGGTGGAGAAATGGAGCAGAAAGAGGTGAGTGTGAGATGGGTTGAGTCTTTGGTAAAAGAGAAGGAATGAGATAAAAGGGTATGGAGGGGAAAGTTTAGGGTGGCAAGAGGGGAAGATTGATGGGAGTGAGGGTTAGGGCATTATAGAGAAAGGCCTATTTATTTATTTTAAAATATTTCCCACACTATCCTACCGCTCTAGGCAGGTTCCTAAACAAACATACAGAATGCAGATTGATGCACTTAAAACCAGAAACAAGTTAACACACAGAAAAATAAGACTAAAGAACATGAAAGTCATCAGAATGGAAAAATTTTCAAGAATAAATAGGCTTTCTATTGTTTCCTGAGATAAGTCACGGAACTAATCTGGCAGATTTCAGTATGGAGAAAATTCCATATAGCTTTTCAACAGCACAGATATGCAAAATATCTGTACCATAAAAAAAAGAAAAAAGCACAATAGCCCCGAAAATGATGGCCCTCCCTCCCTGATGAACCAGCACCACAAAATGGCTCCCCGCACCTGCGAAAATGGCAGGAGGGATGCCCACTCCCTTCTGCCAATGTAACTCCTCTTCCCCCATGGCAGCAATAGGGCAGGAGGAATGCCCACTCCCTCCTGCTAATGCGACTCCCCCCCCCCCCCCCCACACACACACACAGCAGTGATATGGCAGGAAGGCTGTCCACTCCCTCTTGCCACCAAAGGCCCACTGCTATGCCAGGTGCCTCCTAGCATCCTCTATCCTCCCCCTTCCCCCTGAAAAAAAGCAGGAGGGATGCCCATTCCCTCCTGCCACCAGAGCTCCCCTGCCATCCCCCGAACCCCCCTCCTCCAATACCTTCTCAGAGACAGAGCAGGACAGAAGCTCAGTCCATCCTGCTCATATGCTCGCCACTCCAGAATGGCGGGACTTTCCTTCCCGGGTACATCATGTGATGCCAAGTGAGGGGCCTAAGGCCCTGATTGGCTCAGGGCCTATCAGGGCCTTAGGCTCTTCCCTCTGTATCCCAGGATACAAGGGGGAGAAGTCTAAGCCAATCAGGCCCTTTGTGCAAATCATTTGCATGCAAACTTGATAGCGCATCAATTGCTGTTGGAGAATCAGCCAGAGAATCGTCCCAACAGCGATCGAGTCGGTATCTTTAGTGCATCTAGCCTTAAGTCCTTTTGAGAATCGTACCTAGTGGCGCCTAAGACTTTCTCTGCCCCTAAACATGCCTACTTTGGTGTTAGGAGCCCATCTTTTGTAGAATCACACCTAAAAAGATATCTCCCAATTCATTTTTTTTCAATTATGAGCTTGTTAAAGCTCATTATTGAAGCCAATTTACTAATTAAATTAGGTGCCTAACTTTAGGTGCCTCATACAATTTCCTCCATAGCGCTGACTATAACTCATTCATTGGATAGATATCTAAACAAGTTAGGATTTCTATATTTTGTGGTCCAGCTTGCGCAGATAGAGTTTTACCTCATGCAAAATTGTCATTTCTTTAATAAGACATTAACTATTTTTTCTGAGGCCCTACAAGTACCTACAAATCTAAAATGTAGCCCTGCAAAGGGTTTGAGTTTGAGACCACTGGTATAAATGAACGGAGCTTTGAAGCAGTTTAGGAGTGGTACTTTATTCTAAAAAAAACCTCGACCCTGAAGAAGGTTCAAATGAAACATGATCATGTCAGGAGAGGCAGAAAAAAATCCATAGTTAAAAGATAAGTGCAATATTTATTTAAGTAATTACTATTTAATTAATTAAAAAGTATAAAATTAAAAATGATCCAGTGATGCTATTGGCTCATGCTAGACATACTATTTGATGCATGACTACAGAGCCTGCTGAGAATCGTTTGAAAAAATATCAGTAACTGTTTAAGGGAGAAAATATTTGATTGTTGTATGATTTATCCCTATAAGTCAATACTGGAAAGTTATTAATCTTGGATTGCCAGCACAGTATATCATTGGTGCTTGAATAAGCTCCTGGTCTAGCACTGGACCACCTTGGCACTGCTTGGATTCTACCAGGGTGGTCTGATCAGATATTCAGCAGCAAGGTTAGAGCTCTTTAGCTTGTAAAAAAGAGACTGAGAGGCGATGAGATAGACATTTATAAAATCATGAGTGGGTTGGAATAGTTAAATAGAAAACCTTGTAATCAAAACCAAAACAAGAGAGCGTTCCCATGAAACTTCTTCGAGGGAGTAAACAGGTGGATAGACAAGGGCGACCCGGTCGACATTATATATCTGGGTTTTCAGAAGGCGTTCGACAAAGTTCCACATGAACGACTACTTCGGAAAATTGCAAGCCTTGGAATCGAGGGTGAAATACTCACGTGGATTAAAAACTGGCTGGAACATAGGAAACAGAGAGTGGGGGTAAATGAACAATACTCGGACTGGAAGAGTGTCACCAGTGGGGTGCCGCAGGGCTTGGTGCTTGGACCCGTGCTCTTCAACATCTTTATAAATGATCTGGACATTGGTACAACATAGAAACATAGAAATAGACGGCAGATAAGGGCCACGGCCCATCTAGTCTGCCCACCCTAATGACCCTCCCCTACCTTTGCCTAGTGAATAGATCCCACGTGTCGATCCCATTTGGCCTTAAAATCAGGCACGCTGCTGGCCTCAATCACCTGCAGTGGAAGACTATTCCAACGATCAACCACCCTTTCAGTGAAAAAGAATTTCCTGGTGTCACCTCGTAGTTTCCCGCCTCTGATTTTCCACGGATGCCCTCTTGTTGCCGTGGGTCCCTTGAAAAAGAAGATATCTTCTTCCGCTTTGATGCAGCCCGTGAGATACTTGAACGTCTCAATCATGTCCCCCCCTCTCTCTGCGCTCCTCGAGTGAGTATAGCTGCAGTTTGTCTAACCATTCTTCGTACGGGAGATCTTTGAGTCCCGAGACCATCCAGGTGGCCATTATCTGAACCAACTCCAGTCTCAGCACATCTTTGCGATAATGTGGCCTCCAGAATTGCACACAGTATTCCAGGTGGGGCCTCACCATGGTGAGGTGATTACATTTGCGGACGATACAAAGTTATTCAGAGTAGTGAAGACACAGGGGGATTGCGAAGATCTACAAAGTGACATAATCAAGCTCGAGAAATGGGCATCGACATGGCAAATGAGGTTCAACAGTGAAAAGGCCTAAGCTGCTTTTAGATACGTCTAAAACCCATTTTGATTATTGGCACTTGGATGACCTATCTTTCTGATTGTCCAAGTGCCAATTTAGGCAGGCTTTTAGATGTATTTTTATTTTGATTATGGGCCCCATAGTATAAATAAATCAGTTTAATTTATTAGCCAACCTTGTTCACAGAAGTGTTTTTGGATTTTTCTTGGGGGAAGAAGAGGGTGAACCCGACTGCTAGCACTTCTTTTCCCCAGGTGGAGGCACTGATTGTTAACTGAGTGAGGGACTGACGGAGACTGCCTTTTGGAACTCCATCCAGGTTGGGTCCTGGACTCAGAGTCACCCTGATGGGGGTATTACACTAACATTTATTTTGTCTTCCAGTCACTCACTCAAAATTCCCAGTCATACATGTAAAATTTAAATATATCAGGTGCTTTTTAGAATGTTTCTGCCCTTCCTTTATGTGTCTCTATGGTAAGAGCATGGGATTCAGGGATGGTGTCTGTCCATTCAGGACCTTTAAACTCACTGACAGTTTTCTGAATCATGTCATTCACTAACCAGCAATCTCAAAGCTATTCTTAATAATTTAACCTCAGAATTGGCAGTAAGCTTTTATTTCTGTTGTCAGTGTCCCTGAAGAATGGAACTAGAAAACTTATTGTTCTTTGTGCCAGGTTTTTGTTTTGTTTTACATACAAGAAGCTGACAGCTTCACATCTTTCAATTTTCTTTTTTTTTCTTTGAATGTTTTTTTTATTGACATTGACAGTCTCAAATACATTTTCTAATCAACCTCATAGAGACAATTTTCTTAGTAACTTCAAACTTGACAGAGAGGGGCATTTTTTTTTTAATATGTATAAATCTTTATTCATTTTTAAAAGCCAACATAACGTGCAACAGGTTAACAAACAATTAATACAATAAACAGCACTCATTACATCAAATCTATATATATAAAATCGGAGGTATGTATGTGTGTATGTATGTGTGTGTGTGTGTGTGTGTGTGTATGTGCCGCGATCACGCAAAAACGGCTTGACCGATTTGAACGAAACTTGGTATGCAGATCCCTCACTACTGGGATGATATGTTCTGGGGGTCTTGCGGCCCACCTGCACACGTGGGCGGAGCTACAAACATAAAATCAGATTTCACCCATTCATGTCAATGGAAAAAATGTAAAAAGCTGCCATTCTCACAGTAATTCCAACTACCTGGGGTGATATGTTCTGGGGGTCTCGCAGCCCACCTGCACATGTGGGCGGAGCTACAAACAGAACATCAGATTTCACCCATTCATGTCAATGGTAAAATTGTAAAAAGCTGCCATTCTCACAGTACTTCAAATACGGCTTGACCGAATTGAACGAAACTTGGTATGCAGATCCCTCACTACCTGGGGTGATATGTTCTGGGGGTCTCGCGGCCCACCTGCACACGTGGGCGGAGCTACAAACAGAAAATCAGATTTCACCCATTCATGTCAATGGAAAGGATGTAAAAAGCTGCCATTCTCACAGTAATTCCAACTATAAAACACTTTCTATGACACTATAACCACTAGGGACATTGTTTCTATTCTACCACGGACACCATACATATAGAGTTTGTATGTTCTAACTGTGTTTGTAACTGTTTCCTTCATGCACCCCAGTTCATAATGTTATTACATTACATGAGTACTCACATATGCTGAACTAGGAACACAGGTTCCATTCTGAACCGGGAAAAAACTGCATGGAGTTTCTTTTCAACCTGAGTTTCCACATATTGAGTTGTTTAAATCAATACTGAAACTTTTGGATGCCACTTATTCCAACATATCTTCCTTTTCAGTTTAAGAGATTGCAAATTCCAGTGAGACTTGCATTCTTTATCACAATCAACAAATCACAGGGACAGACTATTACATACTGTGGAGTGGATTTAAGATCCCCCTGATTTTCCCATGGACAACTCTATGTTGCTTGCTCAAGGGTGGGTTCACCCAAGAATTTATATGTTCTTGTTCCTGGAGGTGAAACTAAAAATGTTGTTTATAATCAAGTTTTGTGTAACTTGTATTGTATTCATTTTGTCAAATATTTCACATTATAATTTGATTATTGTACTTTTTATAAAGCTGTTAAAAAATAATTTCATTCACCACTATAAAGTATCTTTATTTGAATCCATTTACAGTGTTATTGCTATAATTAAATACCCGTGCAACGCCGGAGCATCAGCTAGTGATATAATAAGTACATAACACCCCCCTCCGGCACCCTCCCACCCACTCTTCCTGGATGTGAGGGGCATTTTTGATATGATGTCCAAATCCAAGTATGGACTTTTGCAGAATTCACACAGAAATCCGGTAGTGGACAGGATCATTTTTTTTTTTTTTAAGTTCAATCTTTTTTTTTATTGTTTTAAATCAAACAATAGTTAACAAAAACAGATAACAATTAGCAACAATGCTCAAGCACCTCACATGGTATGCAGAGATAAAACAGCAATAGTAAGTGCAGATACCTGTTTACTTTTAACAATACAGTTGGTACTACGTTACTTTAGAATGTGGTCTTTATCTGCACTTACTATTGCTGTTTTATCTCTGCATACCATGTGAGGTGCTTGGACAGGATCATTTTTGAAACAGATAATTGTCTCTCTTTTATATTTCAAACATGGCCATTTCTCAGAGGTGCTTTTCTTGGTGCATCTATCTTTTAAAATATTTCAATAATTTTATTGGTTTTTAAAGAAGAAATCATGCATATGTAAATACAATACAATATAATATGGTGTCAGGTCAAAAGCGTGCCGGGACAAAGGTGCGAGCAGACAATTGAGTGCAGCGCGGAAGCGCGCACCGAAGAAAATTACTGTTTTTAGGGCTCCGACGGGAGGGGCATGGGGGGGAACCCCCCCACTTTACTTAATACAGATCGCGCCGCGTTGTGGGGGGTTTGGGGGGTTGTAACCCCCCACATTTTACTGAAAACTTCACTTTTTCCCTGTTTTTAGGGAAAAAGTTAAGTTTACAGTAAAATGTGGGGGGTTACAACCCCCCAAACTCCCCACAACGCCGGCGCGATTTGTATTAAGTAAACTGGGGGTGCTCCCCAACAAAACCCCCTGTCGGAGCCCCTAAAAACAGTAATTTTCTTCGGCGCGCACCTCCTTCTTGCGCTCAGTTGTCGGCGTGCACCTTTGTCTTCCGCGTTGTTGTCTATGAACCATATAATATAGATCATATGTATGAACAAAAGATTAAAACAACTAAAACAAACACAATAAAATAAACAGTAGATTAACATTTAAAATTATTAATGGTCATTAATACTTTCATAAATATATAAAAAAGACAGTATGGATCAGGTGCTGATGCTCATACTTGGCAGTTATACAAACTGTTCCACCAAGTTATATACAGTATTCCACCCTAGAAGCATCCTTCCAGTGTTGCAGTATGATTTTAATAGCCAAATTGATCAAAATTCTTAGTAATTTTGCTTTATTATCAGATATTGACCGCTTAAGACCAAAATGGCCCAATACTAGAATGTTTAATGTGAGTGGTTCCTTAATGTTCAACAAAGTACTGATAGTTTCCCATACACGTAACCAACACTCACTTATTTGGTCACAGGAATATAATAAATGGATTAGAGTGCCAACCTATCTTTTTGAACTGTTTATAAAAAAGAACACATGTAAAAGAAAAGTGTACAAAACAAGCCGTTGGGATGTAGGAGAGGCCAGTATTTTTAGTAGACTAGTCACATGGATATCCCAGTAGAGCAGTGGGGCACCCTAGGGGGCACTGCAGGGGAATAAAAAGACCCAGGTACACATTTCACCATAACCCCCTTGTAGTGTATGGTAAGCCCTCTAATACACACCCAAAACCTACTGTACACCACACCAATAGCCCTTATGCCTGCAGGTGTCACCTACATATAGGTACAGTAGGATTTAGGCAGGTTGTGGAAAGCTCACATATTTCACCATAAGTGTAGTAGTTAGAGTAGGAACCTGCTTGTTGCTCCACTAGGATTACCCAGAACATCTGAAGCTGTCATATGTGCTGTATGTGCTGTTTCTTTTACATTTTTGGAGGGTGAGAGGGTTGTTAGTGATCACTGTGGGAATCATTCCTCCAGTGGTCATCTGGTCAGTTTGGGCACCTTTTTGGCACTTATTCATTGTTAAAAAAGGTCTAGCCCCAAAGGTCCAAATTGTGACCTGGATGTTTTCAAAAATGTTTGATTATAAGGCAGAAAAATATCCTCTAAACTAGAAAAACCCACCGTAGAATTATGTACAACTGAGATATCTTTTCTTTGTTCTTTACATTATATTACTACAATCCATGTTATTATAATCACTAGTGTTTAAGCCTGTTACATTACGGGTGCTAGAGTAGATGTCTGTCTATGTGGGGGGGGGGTTTCTTTGTCTCTCTCTTTCTCCTTGGACGCTGGCTGTCTGTCATTCTTTCTGTCTGTGTCTCTCCCTGGCCCCCTGTCTGTCTTTCTTTCTTTCTGTTTGTCTGTCTCCCTGGCCCCCTGCCTGTATTTCTCTGTTGCGCTATGCCTGCCTGTCTATCCGTGGCCCCCTTCTGTTCCCCCCCTCCCAGAGCAAAGCATGATTGCTGTCTGCCCTCCAGCACACCCCTCCCTCCAAAGCAGCCCCCTTTCCCTCTCCTCCTCCACTTCTTACCAGCATGGGACACATGATTGCTGTCTGCCCCCCAGCACACCCTTTCCCTCTCCCCCTGCCCCCTGTTGTGCCATGCCTTCCTGCTCCATGGCCCCCTTCTGTTTCCCCCTCCCAGAGCAAAGCATGATTGCTGTCTGCCCCCAGCACACCCCTCCCCCCAAAGCAGCCCCCTTTCCCTCTCCCCCCTGGTCTCCTGTTTCGTGGCCCCCTTCTGTTCCCCCCTCTCGTTCTTACCCTCCCTCCATCCATGGTTCCTGGTGTCTTTGGCCCATCGGCACGATCCGCTGTCAGAAGGAACGTGCTACCGAGGTGGAGAGTGGCCTATGAGGTTTGCTACAGCTGGCCGCTGAAACTCAACAGGCTGCTTTGAAGAGGAGCAGCAGGGCTGCAGCGGTTGGTGAGTGAGGGCGGGAGGGGGGAGTTGCCGGCGTGTTCCAAAATGGAATAAGGCCAGGGAAGGACACAGCACGCCGCAGGAATCACAAAACCTTAAGTGCGCAAGCGCGCTTAGGGTTTTATTATAGAGCAGGGGTGTCCAATGTCGGTCCTCGAGGGCCGCAATCCAGTTGGGTTTTCAGGATTTCCCCAATGAATATGCATGAGATCTATGTGCATGCACTGCTTTCAATGCATATTCATTGGGGAAATCCTGAAAACCCGACTGGATTGCAGCCCTCGAGGACCGACATTGGACACCCCTGGTATAGAGGATAATTATAATCGTAATTGTAATTATAAGGGGTAAAAAGGCCTCAGAGTATGGAGTTGGGTTTTCAAGCGTGATCAATTCACTCGCTCCCAGTCAGATCATAGGCAACCCCTCCTCCCACTCTTCCTATTACTTTACTATTCATCTAATAAACTTTATATTTTAATTTATATCTTTTTTTCTTTTACTTGATTGTATTATGCTTGAACTCCTTATATGCTCATATTTAGGTAGCCTCAGTAAGTCATAAAGTCCCAAACCAGTAATTCATAACTTTTACCAACCAGCAACTCAAAAATTTATAACAGCCAAATTACTTATCTGCTCTTTGCTTTTTTTTTTATCAGCTGTCTCTTAGAAAATGAACTATTGTGTCTATAGGATGCTGCTGCCACACAGCTGTGGGGAGCCTAAATAGAGACACCTTGTTATAGAATTGCCCCCAAAGTGTTAAAAATGTCTGTTTCCGTGTAAAAGAAAACTCTCCATTAACTTAACAAGCTTCATCACTAATTACAGTTTCGATGTCATTCCATAACACTTCGGGTTCTCTATCTCCTGTATCAAGCAAGGCAAACCTGTTTAGTTTTATTCACTATGTATTCACTATGGCAGGGGTCTCAAAGTCCCTCCTTGAGGGCCGAAATCCAGTCGGGTTTTCAGGATTTCCCCAATAAATATGCATGAGATCTATGTGCATGCACTGCTTTCAATGCATATTCATTGGGGAAATCCTGAAAACCCGACTGGATTGCGGCCCTCAAGGAGTGACTTTGAGATCCCTGCACTATGGAAACGCTACGGAAACAAGACAGAAAGAAGACTGACTCGTTTGAGCTTTGGTACTGGAGCAGGAGTTTAGGTGTTTATATGCTCCCCCTCCAATGGGAAGAGATACATTTGATTCATTACAATCGTTATTATTCGATTTTAATTCTTTAGCTACTAATACAATAATATTAGGAGACTTTAATATTCACCTAGATAATTTAGACAACTCTTTTACAATTGAATTCTCCGAATTAATCTCTAATCTTAATCTTTCTACTCTATTCAATAATCCAACACACACTGCGGGACATACCTTAGATATGATTCTTACCTCCTCCTATCACAAAGATAATTTCATAAAACCTACCTTAACTCCAGTTCCTTGGTCAGACCATTATTTAATAACCACTAATTTTAACTTTCAAATTAATAAGAACATTAACACACCAAAACAATTTTATATCGAGACTACACTAAAATAGAAACCCCAACGATAGCCACATCCTTTAACATTAAAATTGAAGAATTCAACCTCTTACCAATAAAGGAACAGATAAAAGTTTGGCATAAAGCAACAGAACAACTGATAGAAAATATAGCTCCTATACACGCAAAAACCATCAGTAACAAAAAAATGGAAAATCCCTGGTTTACAGATGAATTACTATTAATTAAAAAACAACTGAGATCAGAAGAAAGGAAATGGAGACATACTAAATCTAGACAACATCAAATCAAATACAAACAACAAATGCAGTATTATAAAAACAAAATAAATGAAGCAAAAACTACATATTATTCAAATAAAATAACAAATGCAAAAAATTCATCTGCTCTCTATAGTATCCTAAAACAACTTACAATACCCAAAATTATAGAAGATCCATCCTCACAAGCTAGACCTAGCGCACAAAATCTTGCTGATCACTTTATCAATAAAATAGATAAAATAAGAAGCAACATTAATCCAAATACAAATCTTAACCAAGAAGAAATACAAACAATACCTACTTCCAAATGCACCAATTTCATAATACCCTCCATTGAAGATCTTAAATCTCTTCTAGGAAAAATTAACGCAAAAGGAACAGATATTCATACTATTTCCCCTTTTATATTAAAACGACATTTCTCTTTTTTTGGCCCTTTCATCCGATGCATGATTGAATCTAGTTTAACTACAGGGCACATTCCTAAAGAATGGAAAGAAGCTATCATTCGACCAAAGATAAAAAATCCTAAAGAAACAACTTCAGAAATATCAAATTATCGTCCAATAGCCAATTTACCATTCCTTACTAAACTAATAGAAAAAGTCGTATTTAATCAGATAACTAACTTCATAGAAAAAACACATATACTACACCCAAATCAAACTGGATTTAGAGCAAATCACTCAACTGAACACTCAATGATAGGACTCGCAACTAATATACAATACCATTTAGATCACCATAAATCAATAATTCTGATTTAACTTGATTTATCTGCAGCTTTTGATACTATAGACCATCATTTACTCATTAATAGACTTTCTTCAAATGGCATTTCAGGACAGGTGCTAAGTTGGTTTAAATCATATTTCCAAGATCGCTCAGCAAAAGTAGTGTTTTAATAATTCAACATCTAATAATTTCACCAATTCATTTGGAATTCCACAAGGCTCAATTCTTTCACCGCTTCTATTTAATATTTTTTTGGCACCTTTATTGACGCTCAGTCAATCCATTGGATTTTCCACATTCGCATATGCTGATGATATACAATTGCTTCATCCTTTAAATCCATTAGATTCAAATGAGCTAATATCCATAAATAACAAATTAATACAAATAAGCCAATGGCTTAAGGAGAATATGTTAGCGCTGAATCCAACAAAATCTTCAGTGATGTTTTTCCCCTGGAAAAAAGATATAAAAGAACAATTTTCATCTCAGATATTATTAAACGATATTCCCCTTCAGCAAGTAAATACAACAAAAATATTGGGAGTAACCCTGGATCAAGAATTAAGCTATCATAATCAAATCAGCACAGTTGTTAAAGGCTGTTTCAATAAATTGCGATTTATCAGATCATTAACAAAGGTTCTTAAACCAGAAGCACTTAACATTCTTATTCATTCCCTAATTATTTCTAGGTTGGATTATTGTAATTCTTTATACTGTGGCATAACTCATAAAGAAATAAGAAGACTACAAATTATACAAAATACAGCTATAAAAATTATAACAAACTCAAAAAAATATGATCATGTTACACCTCTCCTACAAGAAGCACACTGGTTACCTATTATACACAGAATAACGTTTAAAATCGTATTATTAACATTTAAAATCCAACAATCACACGAGCCGTTATTTCTGGACAGACTACTAATCCCTTACTCTTCACTAAGGACGCTGAGATCGACGCAACAAAACTTATTAACCATCCCTTCTTTAAAAATAATTGGGACAAGAAGAGCAACCATATTTTCAGTACAAACACCCCCAACTGTGGAATAATTTACCAATTTATCTACGTAGCGAACCATCACTGGTCAAATTTAAACGCGGTTTGAAAAGCATTCTTTATAAAGATGCATTCAATACATAGAGAAATAAATGTAATAAACACAGTACCTATTCTTTAAAGAATCAAATGAATAGGACATCAACATGGAAACTAAGTACTTTTGCAATTTTAATTTTAATCTTAATCCTCTTTTTTCCCTTCATTCAAAAGATCATTAATACTAATCCGGATCTTTATCTATTCTTCATATTAAAACTATCTACTTTTAAACAAATTAATTATTCCTAACATTACCACTTTCCATAAATCATTTTAAAATAACTGAAGCTCTTTCTATCAATTAATTTTCTTCATAATTTTTTTCTTTTTTCTAAATTGACCCTGCCCTTATGTACAAACATTAAATGTTTTTTATATTTATTTTTTTTTTTATTCTTTTTTAATTAATTTTATAAATTGTATTTCTCCCTTTTACCTACTTGTTTCAGTTTGTATTAATAGAATATAATGATTAGTCTGTATAATAGTCTTATTTGTATTTGTATTTGTCATCCCTGGCTTTTACAATTATGTAATACGCATTGAAATATTGGATATTGCGTAAAATCAAAATTTAATAAACTTGACTTGAAACTTGACCGCTAGAAGAACTAAGAAATCGATTCTGGAAGAGTTCAAACTGGCTATGTCACTCGAAGCCCACATGATGAAATTATAGAGGAAAGGAGAGACAGGGGAGATATGATTCAGACGTTCAAATACTTGAAGGGTATTAACGTAGAACAAAATGTTTTCCAGAGAAAGGAAAATGGTAAAACCAGAGGACATAATTTGAGGTTGAGGGGTGGTAGATTCAAAGGCAATGTTAGGAAATTCTACTTTACGGAGAGGGTGGTGGATGCCTGGAATGCGCTCCCGAGAGAGGTGGTGGAGAGTAAAACTGTGACTGAGTTCAAAGAAGTGTGGGATGAACACAGAAGATCTAGAATCAGAAAATAAGATTAAATATTGAACTAAGACCAGTACTGGGCAGACTTGCACGGTTTGTGTCTGTATATGGCCGTTTGGTGGAGGATGGGCTGGGGAGGGCTTCAATGGCTGGGAGGGTGTAGATGGGCTGGAGTAAGTCTTAACAGAGATTTCGGCAGTTGGAACCCAAGCACAGTACCGGGTAAAGCTTTGGATTCTTGCCCAGAAATAGCTAAGAAGAAAAAATTAAAAAATTTAAATTGAATCAGGTTGGGCAGACTGGATGGACCATTCGGGTCTTTATCTGCCGTCATCTAGTATGTTACTATGTATGTTACGTCTGTCTTATTTTGATCACACTCGAACACTGGAGAAGGACATCATATTTGGGAAGATCGAAGGAACCAGGCGAAGAGGACGAACTGCTATCAGATGACTGGACCGCTATCGAGCTTAGTAAAAGAAGAGGGGAAGATGGAGAAGAGTTATCTCAGCAGAAGAAATTGTTAACGTGCTAAAATTCTGTTCTGCATCGGTTGTGCTTTAATACTGGGATGGGGGTGGGGGTTTATAGGGGGAGAAGTGTTTAGGACTACTGCTTGTATCTTTGAAATTGGATGTTGCTCTGTGTTGTCCTACTTGGCAGTTGTTGCAAAATGTATTGTTGTGTACACCCTTCTTTAATAAAGACAAGTTTAAACCAAAAATCAGTTCTGTGAAAGTGAAGCTGGTTTTATAACTGGTGCACCCGTAATCTCTCAGAAATAAATGTTTATGTTTATTTATATTAGATATATCACAATTTTGCAAAAGTGCCAAAGTGGTTTTCAAAGTCATATTAATAAGATGTCTTGGCAAGGATTAACACTTATAATAATATGTGCCATCTCCAGATGGCGAAGTAAATGATTAGTCTTGGTGCCAAAACAGCTCTCCTGTATCATTCATTCTTATGTAATAAGCAGATTGAGTGTCTTAGTATCCTGGGAACCTAGTGAATGGACGATGCACTCCAGACCAGCTTAATAAAGAAACAGGTAGACTATTAGTGTATAACAGAATGAGGCAACATCCATTCTGTTTCATTCATTAGGGACTTAAATAGAGAAAAATTCCATTGTGGGTCATGTCAGGATTTTTTGTCGTGTTTGTATTTCATTTGTATCACGTTAAGCTTTTCATCATTTGTTCACTTTGACAGTAATTCTTTAAGAAGGGTGCCAATAGTAAACCACCAAATACATGCATAAATGACCTCAGCACTGGCATACATGAGCTTATTTGTTCCCATGTACTTCAAATGCCAATATTTTGGCAACAAGCTGTTCTATAACATGGTGTCTAAATGTGGTGGCATTTACTATGGAGGTGGACATTCACATGGGGGGGAGCGTGGGCAGGGCACACATTTACTCACATAAATTACAGAGTACTATGTTCTTTGGGCTAAATTCTATCTTTATATGGTGCCCCAAAAAATCAACACCAAAATGCTATTCTATAAGTTGTGCTTAATGTTAGGTGCGGTATATCGAATAGTGCCTACACCCGAGAACTGCAACTAAATTTAGGCAAGGCCATTTTCACCAAGGAAGATGTGGTGCAAATGCTTGTTCCTAAATTTAGGCATGGGTGCTCTTATTCTACATATAGTTATGCGTGTAACTGAGAGAATGCCCCCAATCTGCCCATTTCCCGCCCATTTCTGTGCCCTCTTTTTGACTAGTGCCTAAATTTACATACAATTCAAAAATTCCTAAAAAAATGCTTGAGTACCTGAACAAATTCATGCAAACCGTTCTGAGCGCCCGTGGGAGAACGGTATAAAAAACTGAATAACTACATTAATCAATTAATTAATTAGCACCAATAATTACTTGTTAAAAAAGCCAATTATTGGCACACAGGAGGAATTCATTAAGGGTTGCTAACTCTGTTAGTGCATGCTAATGATTAGTGCATGCTAAATGGTAAGATGCCCATTATATTCCTATGGGCATCTTAGCATTTATAGGGGAAATTCTTTAAACAGCACCTATGTTAATTCAGAAATGCCATTTGAAGCTGCAATTAACATAAAATTTAAAGTGCCTATAGGCGCCTACACAATAGGTGCTGGAATCACGCCTCTGGAGATGCCTACCAGTGCCTATCGCCACTATAGGTGTGGCTAACACTGGAAGTGGCGCTAGGTGCTGAAAAGCGCCTACGTAGGTGCGATTCATGGCAAAGATAGGCGCCGGAAATGTAGGCCTTGAAAACCCTGGCCTACATTTCCAGCGCCTATCTTTCCTGGAGGTGCCATTCTCTAAACGGCACCGTGGCATGATTGGCGGCTGCTTTTTAGGTGGCTGCCGATAGTGCCATATAGAGAATCCAGGCCTTAGCGTGCGCTAATCATTAGCGTGTGCTAACAGAGTAGCACTCCTTCATGAAATACCACCTACTTAGTTTGCTGGGTGCATGATCAAAAGTTTTTACAAAATTTGGAGGTATATGTGTTCTTTAGCAACCTAGGCATGAATATTTACACCAGCTCTATAGGGGATGTAAGTGGTCACTCCTATAATATACAAACATATATTACCTGTTATATGGTATTCTATACAGGAAAGTAGACACTAAGTGGTTGATGTTAATGACATGGGAACAAATTTTTCCTTGTCCCCGCAGGATTTCAGTATCTCCATCCCGTCCCCACGAGTTCTGACCCTGTCCCTTTCATACAAGCTCTGCTATAATCGCACAAGCTTCGAACACTTATGATTTTAAAGTGTTCAAGGCTTGTATAGATGAGAACAGAGCTTGCAGAAAAAGGGCCAGGGGCGGGGACAGAGCTGGCGGAGATGGGGAACATTTGTCCCCATGTTGTTCTCTACCCAGCCAGAACTAGCTTCTGCATATTAAATCAATTGTTCAGGGCTACCTGCTAATTTTCAGTGGCACTTAACTGGTTATCTCCTCTGAAAATTAGCAGCTAGTGCCTAAGTGAAAGCCAGCTATTTTGGGGATGTTTTGGGGTGGATTTGGCATTTGGCCAGTTAATTGCTGATATTCAGCACTTAACCAGCCAGGTTAATCTCATAAATGAGACCACACGAAACACAGTCCTTTATGCAGCAATGCTGAATATCAGGTTAACCAGCCATATATTAGCCGATACCATGAAAGCTAGATATTCAACTCTAAAGCCCAGATATGGCCCTGGTAATCAACATCTAGGAATAACGCTGGTGGCGGCCAGCAAAATGTCTACTACCCCCAGCAAAATATATATCCCTTAATGTCCTTTATAAGCTCAAAAGAGACATGTTCTTGATATCTACTCATCAAAATAAAGGGGGAATTCATCAAGGGGTGCTAAGTGTGTTAGCCTGTGCAAATGCATTAGTGCATGCTAACCACTAAAGATGCTCATTATATTCCTATGGGCATCCATAGCAGTTAGCGTGCGCTAACGTGCTTAGAACCCTTTAATGAATCCCCCCCCCAAGTGCCTTTTAACAAAATTGCTCTCTCAAAATGCATCTATTTTATAAAGAAAAGAGCCAAGTTTTCTTTATAAAATATTAATGTAAGTGGCTGAAAACAGCGATCGCTTACACCAGCCCCAGCGCTGATACAAATGCCTGCTTCTAGATGTTTGCAAGAATGCATGTAAAATGATAGTATTTTTTAAATGAATGTATGTTAAGTTTCAAGTTTTTCAAGTTTATTAGGTTTTTATATACCGCCTATTCTAAGCGGTTTTACAATCAGATACTCAAGCATTTTCCATATCTGTCCCGGTGGGCTCACAATTTATCATATGTATGCTCTCCCTACACTCTTCCCATGTGCACACCCATAGTGCACTATAGCATAGCACCCATAGCACTATAAAAACAGGGCGGTTCAAAAAACAGGAAACATAGAAACATGATGCCAGTTAAAGGCCAAATGGCCCATCTAGTCTGCCCATCCGCAATAACCATTATCTCTTTTTTCTCCGAGAGATCCCACGTGCCTATCCCAGGCCCTTTTGAATTCAGACACAGTCTCTGTCTCCACCACCTCTTCTGGGCGACTGTTCCATGCGTCTACCACCCTTTCTGTAAAAAAGTATTTCCTTAGATTACTCTGGAGCCTATCACCTCTTAACTTCATCCTATGCTCTCTCATTGCAGAGTTTCCTTTCAAATTAAAGAGACTCAACTCATGCGCATTTACATTACATAAGTATTTAAACGTCTCTATCATATCTCCCCTCTCCCGCCTTTCCTTCAAAGTATACAGATTGAGATCTTTAAGTCTGTCCCCATACGCCTTATGATGAAGACCACATACCATTTTAGTAGCCTTCCTCTGGACTGGATCGGAGGCATTCCTGAAATTTATGCATGCTGTTAAAGAATAAGGGGGATCTGCACCTTGTTTACATTCCAGGATGTACATCGTAGGGACCATCTATTGCTTGTCAAATGCAGGGGTAGGCAATTCCGGCCCTCAAGAGCCCCAGGGCAGGTCAGGTATTCAGAATATTCACAGTGAATATTGATGAGATAGAATGGCATGCCCTCCCTGCGTATCTATCTCATGCACATTCATTGTAGATATCCCAAAACCTGACCTGCCTGGGGCTCTTAAGGACCGGAATTGCCTACCCCTGGTTAAACGTGCAGCGCAGCATACGCCTTTCAGCACTATAGAAATAGCTTTACATCATAGTT
Source organism: Geotrypetes seraphini (assembly GCF_902459505.1). Classification (NCBI taxonomy): domain Eukaryota; kingdom Metazoa; phylum Chordata; class Amphibia; order Gymnophiona; family Dermophiidae; genus Geotrypetes; species Geotrypetes seraphini. The sequence continues at coordinate 49,280,283 of NC_047087.1, forward strand.
GATATAAATCCTTGCACCTAAAGTTAGTTGTGGATCCCATCACTAAATGCTATTCTAGAAGTGGCACCTAACTTTCACTGTTGTTTATAGAATAGCGCTTAGCACATTTTCTTAGTCAGCGTTGATTTTTTGTTTTGCATCATTTATAGAATTCAATCACAGTATAAATACAATAAGATATTTATTTATTTAAAAACTAGTCTTTAAGCCCGTTACATTAACGGGTACTAGAATAGATGTGAGTGTCTGTCTTTCTTTCTCTCTCTCTCTTCTTGGCTGCTTTCTTGCTTTCTTGCTTTCTCTATCTCTCCTTGGCCGCTGTCTGTCTGTCTTTCTTTCTTTCTTTCTGTCTCTCTCTTTCCTCGGCTGTCCACCACCACCCCTTCCCTGCTTCCTCTGTCCAGCAGCAGCCCTTCTCCCTTCGTTTTACCTCCCCCCTGTCCAGCAGCACCTTTTCCCTGTTCCCCCTGTCCAGCAGTAGGCCTTCTCCCTTCCTTTTACCTCCCCCCTGTCGAGCAGCACCTCTTTCCTTCTCCCCCTGTCCAGCGGTAGGCCTTCTCCCTTCCTTTTACCTCCCCCCTGTCCAGCAGCACCTCTTCCCTACTTCCCCTGTCCAGCAGCAGCCCTTCTCCCTTCGTTTTACTTCCCCCCTGTCCAGCAACACCTCTTCCCTGCTCCCCCTTTCCAGCAGTAGGCCTTCTCCTTTTCTTTTACCTTCCCCTGTCCAGCAGCATCCCTTACTTGATCCCTCTGTCCAGTAGTACCCCTTCTCCTTTCCCTGCTCCCCCTGTCCAGCATCCGCTAGCCCGGGTAGCCTTGGGGCTTTTGCTAGGCTGGCCCACCTCGCATTATCGAAGTGGGCCAGCCTAGCAAATGCCCCAAGGCTGCTGCATTTGCTGGTCCGGGGGTGAGATGAAGCGTCCCGGCAGCGCAGGAGTCAAACCGCCACTGCCACTGAAATTGCTGCATGTGCCGCAAGCTGTCACACATGCCTCAAGCCGCCACACATACCACACATAGAATATGGCCACGGAATCAGAAATCACAGCGGCAGAGATCACGCCATATCAACTGCGCATGCGCGGGTAAGGCTTTTATTATAGAGGATTTATATACCGTATATTACCTATATGGTTTTCATAGTAACAGACATAAAATGTTAAACAAACATACATAGTTCAGTTAAAAAACATCTCTTAAAAATGGTCGATAAACATCAGAAATCTTCAAATCCGGTTTGAATATAAAATTTCAACTCAAAAAAGCCTTCACAAACAGTTGAGTTTTTAACATTGTCTTAAAATTCATTCTAGCAGTACACAAATGCAGAATTCCTGGCAGGGTATTCCACAGCTTTACACCCGCTACAGATAACATAGTCGCACCAGTCTTAATGTGGGAGATTAACATATTACCTTCCAAACATAATTTCATACTGTTTTCTGATCTCAGACTTCTTTTAGGCTAATAGATTTTTTTTTTTTTTAAACTCTTGAAAAACAGCAGGAGAGACTTGGTACAAAGTTTGATGAATTACGGAAAGAATTTTGAATTGGACTCTTTGTTGTATTGGTAACCAGTGCAGCTGCTTCAATACTGGTATTTTACGAGTCATTCTAGAAGTACCCGTGATCAATCTGGCTGCAGAGCTAATCAACATCTGTAATTCCCTCATTTTCACTTTTGCAGCTCCAAGTATAGTGAGTTACAATCATCTACTCTGCTCAAGATCAATGTGATCCATCCTCAGCATCAGTGTCTCTTTCCTGATTTCAGCTTGGCATTTGGAACTGGTCTGACATTCTACGGGGCCAAAGCAGAAAGCTTCCTAGAAGAACTATTTCAGTGCACAGCTCTACTGTGATCTGAAAATACCGCAGCACGCTATAAGCAATAATCATGCAAGTTTTATTTAAAATTTCATATACTGAGTGGTGTACAATATGATAACTATTAAAAACAAGGGGATAACATTAAATCCAAGAGACATTAATGACATATAGAGACATAATGATAAGGGGAGAAGTACAATCTATGATAGGAAAGGGAGACATAAATGGTTAGTACATGAGAAGGGGGGAGTTTCTCTTCCTTCTCCTAAGGTCTAATATCTACTTGTCATAGGCATCCTTAAAGACAGGGGTGCCCTCACTTTATGGGCTTGCGAGCTACTTTTATAATGACTACGTCAAAATGATCTACCAACAATAAAATTTTAAAAAAACACAAAGCACACTGAAAGGCAGAGAAAATGTTAATTATTCATATTCCGGGTTTTTTCAAAGAGGTCACAGCAGATGACTCTATGCAATGTCACCTCAGTAACAAAATACAAAAATAGACAAATACACCCCCTCCCTTTTTACTAAACCACAATAGTAGGTTTTAGCACAGGGAGTTACGCTGAATGCCTCGTGCTGCTCTCAATGCTCATAGGCTCCCTGCGCTAAAAAACGCTATTGCGGTTTAGTAAAAGGGAGCCATAGTGCAAAATATAGACAGCAGATATAAATTCTCAAAACCGACACATTTTGATCACTAAATTGAAAATAAAATCATTTTTCCTACCTTTGCTGTTTGGTGATTTCATGAGTCTCTGGTTGCACTTTCTTCTTCTGACTGTGCATCCAATCTTTCTTCCTTTCTTTCAGCCTCCTGTATGTTTCCTCTCCTAAAGACCTCATTCTCTCCCCCAACTTTTTCTTTCTGTCTCCCTGTTCCCCCTTCTTTCTGTCTCCCTGTCTGCCCCCTTTCTTTCTTTCTCTGTGCCCTCCCCCAAGCCACTCGGTTTGCTGCCACCGCCATCCCAAGCTTTCCCTGCAGAAGCGTCGCGCTGACCAGCATTCCGCTCCCTGACGTCAATTCTGACGTAGGAGAGGAAGTTCCTGGCTAACAAGGCATTTCTCCTCATTCCATCCAGCCTGAGCCCCATCTCTCCTTGATCCAGCATTTCCCTTCTGTGTCTGTCAGAATTACCATTCCATTATTTTCCAGCATCACCCTTCTTTGTGTCCATCTCACCTATATCCCTATCTCATCACTTTTTCAGAATCTTCATTTGTCTCTGTCCTTGTCTTTACCCCATGTTCACCATTTGCCCTTTCAATGTCTTTATCTCCCCCCCACACACACACTTTTTCAGCATTACTTCTATGTCTCTATTTCACCTCCTCTTCATGTCCCCTCTTTATCTCTATCCTTATTCAGTAGGTCCTGCTTACTCTTTCTCTTCTTTGTGTCACTATCTCCATTTTCAGCTTTCCCCCCTTTTCCTTTTGTTAATGCACCCTGTAGCCAGAATCTTTCCACCCTCCCTCCACTCCGGTCCAGCCCAGTATGAAATATTTCCTTTTGTTTCCCTCCCCTCTCTCTTTCTCTCTCTCTTCTGCTCCCTCACCCACGAGTCCTGCATCTGGCCCTCTCCCTTCTACCTGCACCTGGCAAAACCCCCCTGCTCCGCGGCTCTCTTAAGCAACTCGTCAGCAGCTGTGATCAAGACAAGCTGCCGACATCGAGGCCTTCCCTCTACGAGTCCCGCCTTTGTGGAAAAAGGAAGTTGAAACAAGCGGGACTCACAGAGGGTAGGCCCTGACGTCAGAAGCTTGTGTCGATCACTGCTGCTGAGTTGCCGAAGAGAGCCGCGGAGCAGGGGGTGTGGCCGGAAGCAGGTAGAAGGGAGAGGGCTGCTGGAAGAGGTAGAAGTTCCAGAGTATGACACCGACCCAGGCCAGGATGATTTCTTTTTCAGGCTGTTACTGCTGCCGCCGCCACGCCACCACGCCCCCCCCCCCCCCCAAATGACAAAAACAGCCTAATGCCCGGCGTCGGCGTCTTTGACATCGGGGAGAGGAAGGCTGATAGGCCCGGTAGATCGGGACGGCAACACGAGTCTATCACAGAGCCCGGGATGGGCTCTGCAATCGACTCACGTTGCCTTCCTGAGCTACCGGTCGATCGTGATCGACGTGTTGGACACCCCTGCTTAAAGAGAAAGGTCTTTAGATTGATTTTAAATTGATCTAAAGGTAGTTTTTCCCGAAGATATAGAGGTAAAGAGTTCCATGCTGTGGGTGCTATTAAGGAAGAAATCTTCTTTCTAGTTGTGTCGTAAAATAGGTGTCGCAGGGATGGAATTTCCAGAAGATGCTGGTTACTGGATCTCTACTTGGACAGTGTGGAATAAGCAATCTGTCTATAAATCCAGGAGTGTGTATTATTTTGGTTTTCTAGGTAAGTAATAATATTGTATATGTAATGCGACGAGTGATCGGAAGCCAATGAGATTTTATAAGGAGAAGGGTAACATGATTTAATTTTTTTGCATTATGGATCATATTAAAATTGCAGCAGTAATCTGCAGCTCGTTGTGAAATGTCACTTTTCCTGTCGGTGCCTGAGTGGTTAGTGCCTTGGGCATTGAAGGATGACACCACTTTGTTAACGCTCAGGGTAGATGGGGTGTCCTTGAAACAGCGATTTGTGAAACATGTGGGATTAATTAACCCCTGACCGAACGATCCAAGCTAAATAAAAGCTAAGTGCTTGTTTATTGCAAACATGATAGGCTATAAATGTTAAAATTTGGAAATAGCTGGTGCTGGTAGAAGGAACCTAAAAGCCAAGCAATTATTAAATCTAAAATGAGTGTAGGAATATTAGTGGACTAGTGACGATTGGATGCTTAAAGCTCTGGGCTATGAGAGTATTTGAGCCCTGAGTGGTATCGCTGAGGTCCTGGGAAAGTGTTCTACATGAGCTCTTCTACTAATTGAAAAACTGGTTACATTAAGTTTAAGGGCTTTAATGTTATAGTTGTCGTAGTGTTAAAGTATTGTTAGCACTTTGTTAATGAAAGCGCTGGAGGCAGCATTGCTCCTGCTTCTTTGGGTATAGGAGTCTGGGGGAAGGGGGCATGTCACTAAATGCCAGGGAGGTTTTTCTTTTTTTTAATGGTCAGCCTGGAGGGGGGTCAGGCGAGTAGGGGTTGAGGAAGGGAGGGGGCCCAACAGACTGCCAGAGACTTCCCCACTCCCTATATTCAGCAGGCAGCAGATAGTCATTTTTGTCCACTGTCAGTGCGGAAACTGGAAATCCAATGTCAGTCCTTGTCTAAGCTTCAGCAATGAATATCTTTTTTTTATATAAGCCAGCTAGTGCATGAATAGTTAAGTTAACATTCAGACTTATCTGGCTATGGGTAAGCAGATAAAGATAGGACAGCTATTTATGCAGTCTTATCTACTAAACCCGGACGGTTGTGTCTGAATATCAGGACAATCAGACTCTGCCCTCTGGAGTACCCCTGATTCAGCTGGCTTGAAATTCAGCGCTAACCAATCATTTCAGGCAACATTAATTGGTTATGTGCCACTGAAAATGACCGAATAGCCATGAACAAACAAATTAACCGGTCGACAGTCATTCCCAGCCAGTTAAATTGCGTTAAACGTAGCTGGTTTCAAGAAAGGTTCGGACAATTTCATGGAGGACAAGTCCATAGTCTGTTATTGAGACAGATGTGGGGGAAGTCACTGCTTGCCCTGAATCGGTAGCATGGAATGTTGCTACTCTTTGGGGTTTGCCAGGTACTGGTGATCTGGATAGGCCACCGTGAAGATGGGCTGCTGAGCTAGATGGGCCATCGGTCTGACCCAGTAAGGCCATTCTTATGTTCTTATGAATATCCGCCGGTTTATTTTTAAGTTTGATCAGATAAGGATGAGGGAGGGGCACCATTAGACATCAGGGAGATTCTTTTTTTGTAATATTGTGGGGTGGGGTGGGGGAGGGGAACAGGATCAGATAGGATGGTGCAAAAGGGACTTTTATTTTAAATTGTGTGGGGCAGAGAGGAGAAAGATAGGGCCTATGCTCTACTCCAGTGGTCCCCAACCCTGTCCTGGAGGACCACTAGCCAGTGGGGTTTTCGGATAGCCCTAATGAATATGCATGGGGCAGATCTGCATTCCTATCATCTTCATTACATTCAAATCTCTTTCATGCATATTCATTAGGGCTATCCCGAAAACCTGACTGGCTAGTGGTCCTCCAGGACAGGGTTGGGAACCCCTGCTCTACTCCACCTCATGGTAGGTTTCTAGCATTTAGCCCCTGCAGTAGACATCTTTGCATATCCCTGAGTTTCATGCAGGGTAGTTAATAGGCTCTTTAGCATATATATTAATATACATTGTTCTGATGCCTACAGTAAACCTCAGTGCAGAAACCCTTATAACATGCACTAGCCATTAATGAGCTGGTAAACTGCTTGTTAAGGGTGCGTTGGGGTAGCTTTCTGCATTGGCCTTTAGGCTGCTAACATTGACTTTCAAGTTTAATAAAAGTTTGATAAATCGCATTATCAAAAAATTTCAATGTGATGTACAAAATTACAATTAAATAGTATATGACAAAACAATACGTTAAGGTGGCTAGAAGACTTAACAATAGATAAATGGTTTATGACAGTGGGAAGAACTACAATAAGTATAGAAAAGAAACATAAAGGGAAAAAATACTAGGTTAGGTCATATCTAAAATTGATGGTCTCAGCTTTTTTATATAATTTTCAAATGAAATACTTTGAAAGAAATATACAGAATATGATACTCCCAATTTCCCCATTGGGGATTATAGTTATACAATATAGATATAAAGGAAAATATAATATATAATATAGTCCTCAAACGGTCTCTTAGTTTTTATGTATCGAATGCATCTGTTAATGAGACAGACAAAATCTTTTCCAGAGAAAGGAAAAGGGTAAAACCAGAGGACATAATTTGAGGTTGAGGGGTGGTAGATTCAGGGGCAATGTTAGGAAATTCTATTTTACGGAGAGGGTAGTGGATGCCTGGAATGCGCTCCCGAGAGAGGTGGTGGAGAGTAAAATTGTGACTGAGTTCAAAGAAGCGTGGGATGAACACAGAAGATTTAGAATCAGAAAATAATATTAAATATTGAACTAGGCCAGTTACTGGGCAGACTTGCACGGTTTGTGTCTGTATATGGCCGTTTGGAGGAGGATGGGCAGGGGAGGGCTTCAATGGCTGGGAGGGTGTAGATGGGCTGGAGTAAGTCTTAACAGAGATTTCGGCAGTTGGAACCCAAGCACAGTACCGGGTAAAGCTTTGGATTCTTGCCCAGAAATAGCTAAGAAGGAAAAAAAAAAAAAAAATTAAATTGAATCAGGTTGAGCAGACTGGATAGACCATTCGGGTCTTTATCTGCTGTCATCTACTATGTTATTATGTTACTATGTAAGGTGGAAGCCACTGCTTGCCCTGAATCAGTACATCAGAATCCAAAAGGCACAACAAAAGTATTTTTATCCTGACATCCTTCTGGTGTCTATATACAGTATACTGTTCCCAGGATCAAACACCCAATCTTTAAGGAACACATTTTAGAAATACATTCTTCAAACCATTCTTAGTAAATTTAAAGCATGTCAAGACTTCAAAACTTCAGAGGTGTCACTCTAGGCTCAGCTTTCCTCTCATTGCCAAGAGATTTACACACCAACCTCCTCATGAGTTTTGACAAAAAATTTATATTTATTTTTAATTTCCTTTAAATATAGTAAAACTTGTAGAAATATAAATAATTTAGTGCAAATCTTTACCCCAAACCCCTCAGTATACTTTTATAAGGGTGAATAGAGAACTAATTACTTATCTTAATCAAGAAGCTTAACCACCCTGTACTTTAGCGGGAGCACTGGTAGAGGCAGTTGACCCTCTTGTCAGCTGGGTGGCAGAGGTAAGCAGCAAGAATCTTAAAATCTACAAATTCTGAGTTACATACAAATCCGACTTAAGAACAGCTTTAAAAATGTAACCCGTTCTTAAACCAGGGACTGCCTGTACTGGCATTTACATAATAGGCAGTTCCTGGAACTTAAAATCAATTCAGACAGGTTTTTTTAAAAATGAGATTTAGGGCTCCTTTTACAAAGCCGCGTTAGCGGTTTAATGAGCGTAATAGTGCACGCTAATTTGCCGGCCACGCTAGCCGCTACCGCCTCCTCTTGAGCAGGCGGTAGTTTTTCAGCTAGCGTGGGGGTTAACGCGCGCTACAAAGGTGCTAACGCGGCTTCGTTAAAAGAGCCCTCAGAGTTAAAACATTGAGGCTATGATAGGGAAACGCTAAACCATGTGGATTATAGTTGGGAAAGTGATACCTTTAATTGAATAAACTGCAAGGAATGAGGCTTTTAAGAGCATATAAGACTGTAAGTAAGAAAAGCAGGCTAGTGCAAAGGTAGGAGCTTCAAACAGTAAATTACAGTATTAAGCTGGATTTCAAAGGATCATTTTAACTAAATAAAATATTTCTGCCTTCTAGAAGTCTATATAAGAGACCAAGCAATGGGACTAAGTAGGAGAAACAGCATTACAATTGTACCAATTATGATAAGATCAGTTCTGGAAATTGTGACACTAAAGCAGATAATCTAGTGTTTTCTCGTATATGTATTGTTCAATACTTTTGAAATTGTGTTCTCTTTCTTTGAAAATCATCTCTCAGTCATAATGCTTTAGCTTATGCATTCATCTCTGCTGGTGCACGGCATGGCCACTGTTCTTTCCTCTCCTTGTTATGTTACCTACCATAAGTTTCTCTATGGAGGTGTCAAAAACTCTAAGTACTGTACGAAAATCATACAGCTGTGAAGGTGCAATACAGTATGTAATTATAGCTCAGAACGTTCCAGACACTTTGGCCGTGATTCTATAAACAGCGTCTAACTGCTAGGTGCAGTTGTCAATCAATGGCTAGGCGCCATTTATAGAATCATGCCTAGCAGCACTGGTAAGCATTAAATCCTTAGGCACACTGCCATTTAGGCCAGGGTTTCTTGGCCTAAATGAGTATACCTAAGGTAGGCGCCTTACTGGTGCTTGTCTAGCCACACCCAAACTCCACTCTGAATCCACCCCAAATCTGCTCATAATTATGCCTACTTGCCAGTAGGTACCTCGGTGAAGACACCTACCTCAAAGTGGTAGGTAGGTACAGGGCCGGATTTAGATAAAAAGAGGCCCTAGGCTATTCCACTTATGAGGCCCTTTCACCTCCCATTTTTAAGTTTGTAAATTACATGAGAGATAATAAAATACACCATTACTGTGATATATATCAATATGTTAAATGAAACATGTTGTTATTGGTACTAACCTTTATAAAAAATGTGACATGGATAATAAATAAAAAAAAAGTCGAACACTTATTTGGACATTTATTCTCAGCACCATATATAGTACCTGTAACAATAACTAATCAAACATAACACACAACATTGCCCCTTCCTCTGTCCATAGTGCCCCCAGTGCGTCCTTCCTCACCTCACCCCCCCTCCGATGCCCGCCTGCCTCCCATCCCCCTTCCATTGAACACCCCCCCATGCCATCCCGCCTGCCTGCCTTCCATTAAACCCCCCACCCCCCTCCGATGCCAGCCTGCCTGCCTCCCATCCCCCTTCCACTGAAACCCCCCACCCCACCCCACCCTCCTGATGCCAGTCTGGGCCGCCCTGTCCTGACGGATCCACGTTTTGCCTCTCTCCCCTCGGGGCTGGGCTTTGCCCAGCTGTTTCCGGACTGACGTCTTTCCCTTCCCAATCGTCCTCCCAGGGCGAGAAAAAGAAAGGGAGAAGCCGAGTCGGCGCCCCGTTGTGGCCAGAGCCGTTTCCGATCCTGAAACGTAGAATTTCTCCTTATTTTCGGTTCAGTGTTTTAGTGTTCACTGTTTTTAGAATAGTGTAATTTTAATTTTGCTAACAATTTGAATGTAGGCCCCTTTTGATCTTGAGGCCCTAGGCTGAAGTCTAGTTAGCCTATAGGAAAATCCGGCCCTGGGTAGGTACATACTGAGTTAGACGCCTACTGGCAATTTAATTTTTTAATCGTTTTTTTAAAAAATTGGTTTTTAATGGTGCTTTCAATTATCAGCGCTGATTAAGTCAATTAAAAAAAATTAAGTTAAGCACCCTGGGTGTCTTCTATATAGAATCAGGGCCTTTGTGGTCACTGCTTTCTTAAAATCTTCCCACACATCCATTGTCACCGTATTGGACAGTGCTTCAGGTATTACAAGTTGGCTAGAACATTTATTTTCAAGAAAATATTGCAATTGTTTAGGGTGATAAAATACATCTCACATTATCAACCCTCACCAAACATTTTACTGGACAATGAAAACTCCATTATTTTGGAGAACCTTTGCTCGCAAGCCCAGGAACTGATTCCGCTTTTCCTGAGTCTCCTTGCAAACATCCAGAAAACACCATACATTGTGACCCCAAAATGATTCCAATTTATGTTGAAAGAACACTTTTATGAACGCATAGCGCGGGTTTTAGCACCCGCAGCGGCGGCAACTGCTCCGAATCTCATAGGAATTCTATGAGCGTCGGAGCAATTATCGCTGCTGCTGGTGCTAAAACGGTCCGTGTCGGGTCTTTTAATAAAGTGTACTCCGTCATTCCCATCTCTGAGGCTCTTGGTGCTTTCTTTTGCTCACTGGATTAGTGTGTACTTTAGATCTCTCTTTTGGCTTTTCAATTTCAAATCCACTCATGTTCCAAGGACATACACTTAAATTTTCAAACAGAGTTAGGGCATTAGGTGTTCCTTTTGATCACAAATTAACATTCAAATCTCCTACTGACAAAGTTTTACAATCTTCTTTCTTTGCTGTACAGCACATTAATTCGGCCAAACCATACTTGCCTGCTTCAAGTATTCATCTGCTTTTATTGTCATTAGTTATTTCACACCTGGATTATTGCATCTCACTGTTCTCTGGTCTTCCTCTTTCCTCTCTGAAACTCCTACAACTAGTACAACCTACAGCAGTTAAACTACTTCACAGCACTGACAGATCTAATCATGTTACTCCACTGCTTAAATCGGAACATTGGCTACCCATCTTGGCCTGTATTCAGTTCAAACTGTTAACTCTGATATATAAAGGCCTACACTCAGTAGAGAACGAAACGGTGACAGAATTTGTCACTGTCCCCATCCCCGTGAATAACCGTGGGAAACCATCCCGTGTCATTCTTTAGTATCTATCTCAACCTCAGTCCTTCTATACCAGCATTCTTCAACGCAAGGCTTGAGGGTCAGTGGCAGTGCCCATTCATACTCTGATTCTTATGTGAACCAAGTATAGGATAATGAAGCCATTGTGACATCACTGATGTGATTGGCTCTTAGGCATTGGTGGAATGAGGCATTATGACATCACAATATCTGCTCTGGATACCAGACTGTCATTCTTTAGTGTCTATCTCAACTCAGTCCTTCTACACCAGCATTCTTCAACGCAAGGTTTGAGGGTCAGTGGCTGTGTCCGTTCATACTCTGATTCTTCTCTCTCTCCTTAAAGAATGGCAGGGATGGTTTCCTGCAGTTATCCTCAGTGATGGGGATGATGACAAATTCTGTCACTGTGTCATTCTCTAGTCTACAGCCCTCTGTGCCTTTCTTTCTAAACTTCTCATTCCCTACATTCCTACTTGTGTATCTCCAATCTTCCCAAGGTTCACTTCTACAACTTCCCTGTCACTTCATTATTCCTCTTTGGAACACATTGGTTAGGGCTCTTCAGCTTGGAAAAGAGAAGACTGAGGGGAGATATGATTGAAGTCTACAAAATCCTGAGTGGAGTAGAATGTGTTGAAGTGGATCGAGTTTTCACTCTGTCAAAAATTAGGGGGCACTCGATGAAACTGCAGGGAAATACTTTTTAAAACCAATAGGAGGAAATATTTTTTCACTCAGTTAAGCTCTGGAATACGTTGCCAGAGGCTGTGGTAAAAGCGGATAGCATAGCTGGTTTTAAGAAAGGTTTGGACAAATTCCTGGAGGAAAAGTCCATAGTCTGTTATTAAGACATGGGGGAAGCCTCTGCTTGCCCTGGATCGGTCAAAAAGAAATGCAGGGGTAACTTGTTCAAATGAAAATTACTATCGAGTGACTAAAGAGGTCAATAGAACAAAAAATAAAGTCACCACTGATTCATCAATACACTTAGAAAACTTATTTTATGTTTAGAACTCTGCTCAGAGACATGAAGGCTGATTACTCGGCCTCACCTACCAATCATTGCAGTGTTCAAAAAAAGATTATTAATTTAAAGTACTTATTAATGCGCTAGCCAAAAAGCTATGCTGAACATATAAATGCTTTCATGAGGTTTATAATGATGAAAGAAAACTTAACTTTGAATAGTGACTGGTTCCGACGTGCACGTTTCGTGGCTGCGTCAGGGAACCGACAATACAGCTGGATTTAGAGCTGGTAGTGAATTAATAAGTACTAATTAATGCACTAAGTACTAAGTACTATTAATGCGGCTAGCGCATTAATAAGTACTTTAAATTAATAATCTTTTTTTGAACACTGCAATGATTGGTAGGTAAGGCCGAGTAATCAGCCTTCATGTCTCTGAGCAGAGTTCTAAACATAAAATAAGTTTTCTATTGATGAATCAGTGGTGACTTTATTTTTTGTTCTATTGCCCTGGATCGGTAGCATGGAATGTTGCTACTCTTTGGGTTTTAGCCAGCTACTAGTGATCTGGATTGTCCACCATTAGGACGGACTACTGGGCATTGATGGACCATTGGTTTGGGCCAGTAAGGCTATTCTTATGTTCTTAGGTTGATATCAAAACAGAATCTTCATACAAGTCGTTCAAGAAATTTCTCCAGACCTGGTTATTCACACGAAAGTCTGCTGTACACATTCCCCTCCGCATTTACGGTGATAGGGGAACGGCAAGGCAGTGAATAGAGAAAAATTGTGAATAATTTTTCGTATATTACATTACATTTTGGGTGGCCACTGGCACCATCCCCAGTCTTCAGCTGCCACTTGCCGGCCTCCTGTTTGATTATTGATTCTTGGACAACCTGGCTTTTTGATCATCCAAGTGCTGATTTAGGCGGGTTTTAGACGTACTGTATTTTTGTTTTAATTATGTACCTCATAGTCATATGTAAAACTTCTCCTCCTTTTTTTAAACTCTCAGTAGAGCATATGCCAAGTTGAGTTTAAGGACAGGTTCTCCACCTTCAGAGGCTGCAGCTTTTGTAGTGTTAGAAATAGATCCTGGGATTGGACCAGCAGATGCTAGGAAGGCTTAGATCATACACTGTGCATTCCACTCTAGCTCTCATTCTGAGCCAGAAAAAAGTTTACTAAAGGTCCAGGATAGGCAGAAAAATGCAAAATAATACACAGTACAAAAATTGCCAAAATTAAAGTTGAAGCTTTAGCGGTTTTCCTCTACTGAGGTAGAAAGTCATGGAGGGGCATAATCAAAATATGTCTAAGTCTGTTTTGGGCCTATGTCGCTAGTCGCCAAAAGTTGGACATGTCAAAAGTCCATTCTCGAAAAATACATCCAAAATATTTCTTTCTTTGAGAATTGTCTACTTCTACGGCCAGCCGTTTGATTGTCCAGACCACTAAGTCGCCTATCTTTATACCCCATTCTCGTCCAAAAATTTGTCCAAGTCAAAAATGTCTAGAACAAGACCTTTTGGATGTGGGCGGGGTCAGCAAAGTAATGGACTGGACACCCAGACATGGCAACAGAGTAGTGGGGCACCTTACAGGGCACTGCTGCAAACTTCACAAAAAGGGTGCCACATAACCATTTCACCACAACTCCTTTCTAGGTCATGGTGAGCCCCCCCCCAAAACCTACTAGACCCACATGTCTTCCACCCCAATAGCCCTTATGGCTGCAGTTGTCACCTATATTGCAAAACAATAGAGTTTTGGGGGGTGCACATGTTTCACCATGAATGCAGAGGTTAGAGTGGTTTATGGGCCTGGGTCCTCCTCTCTATAGTTCACTAGCCCACCCCCCAGAATACTTAAGCCACCTCTGCAGCTCTACTAGGCTTTCCTATGCCAGATTATTATTATTATTTAAAACAAATGAAAAAAGTGCTTAGCACCATTCAGAGAAAGATTTTGATATATGTCCTTGAAAAGAACCTCTCTCTCATCCTTATAGAACCAGATTGGCACACTAACTTAAGTACCTGAGAAGTCCCGACTATCTCATTCGATAAAAGAAAGGGCCAACCTGAAATGATGCTACCTTTAAAAGAGAAAGAAAAGTATGGATGCCTATCTTAGAGGTGGGGATTTTTTGAAATTTTGCTACTGTTGAGATTATTTAGTTAGGGAAATTATTCAGGAAGAACTCCTCCCCCCCCCCATGACAGATGCTATTAATGTTGACAAATCCCTGTAGAAATTAAGCTACAGAAACATTTCTGGTAAAGTATTGAACTAATGAAGTGAAGAAGAGAAGTTTGATTAATTGAAACAAGACATCAGCATTAAGTTACTAACTCAGCCTGCCATGGCGTCATCCCTGATTTCCGATTTAGTCTTCATTGCAACTGTAGGCAAAGAAAGAAGGAGAAATGCTACATTAAATACAACGTTTATTTATTGGACCTGGGCTCTGGAAGAATAATATTTTGTAATTATTTTACCCAGCCTCTATGAAAGCTTCTAATTCTATTTTTGTCTAGGGAATCTCTCCAGACTGCGCCGTGCCTTATTTCTCAAGCTCTCTTAACCGCGAGTGATTCTTCAGCCCTCTCTCGCTCCATTACTAGAACCCTCTTGGGCTGTTTGTTAAGCTCTACATCATGTTTTGTTATTAGTGAAGATGTCAGTTTTATCAAATTTTATCATAAATATAAAGAACATTACCACGGCTTAATGCAAAGCTATTAATTAACCCAAGCAATTGCTTTTGCTACTCCACGGTTATGATATTTACTGTCAACAAAGACATTCTGTACTTAGCATGCTTATAATGCTAGGATTAATACTGCCAGAGGCTTCTAGGACCAAAGAGCCACATGATCCTTTTGTAACAGGTGCTTCAAGGCCAAGTAGGATAAGGCCAAACCATGGGGAGGGGGAATTCCGACAATGTTTGGATACTATTCTACGCTAATTCAGTGAAGACCTTGATAGAGTGTTCAAAAACCAGAATCTTTAGACTGACATAAACAATGTAGAGCATTGTAATAGTGTAAAATGCATGATACTGTCAAAAACCAGAGGAAAAAGATCTCAAAACACCCCTGGGATTCAGTCAATAGAAGGACTCCAATTTGGGGTTAGGGTCTCATCATCGATTACTGAAGCTTGTTGGATGCCAGTTTCTATTAATAGTTGTCCGGTTATCTTCAAACTTGGCTTTGAGGGCACCGGCGGCACCAGCAGTTCAAACTGTTTGATCTGCTAGTGCCGCCAGTGCCCTCAAAGCCAAGTTTGAAGATAACCGGACAACTGTTAATTAATAGAAACTGGCATCCAAGAAGCTTCAGTAATTCCCCTGAAGAAGCCCGTTGGTGTGAAATGGATTTGGCCTCCGTCGGGTCATAAAGATAAGTGCTTGTTGCTAGTTTCATTACAGCTTGCCAGATTTCAAGTCCTTTGTTATGTTTGATAGTTGCCAGCTCTTCATTTTCCATCAATGTGGGAGAAATTGAAATTTGATTTAAAATATTTATTTCTAAAAAATATTCATAAACACATATATGTAAAAAAAATATTTAAAAATAGATTAAATTATTTATGAATTTACACAGAGGTTTTGATCAATGATGAGACCCTAACTCCAAATTGGAGTCCTTCTATTGATTGGATCCCAGGGGTGTTTTGAGATTTTTTTTTCCTCTGGTTTGACAATATCATGCATTTTACACTGGGTGCTCTACATTGTTTATGTCAATCTATGGATACCATTCTAGTCAACTATACAACCCCTCTCCTTTCCAAGTCATAGACACACACACACAAAGCTGGAAAGAATTGACTATTGCAGTTTTCCAGGTGTCATCACATCTGGGTAGGTAGAACCGACATTTCAGCCATTATGCTGTGGCTTTTCTTCAGGGTACGCAGTGAGGTCTGCAGTTTGTCTTTATATATAGTGAGTCCTCAGACCTGATTGCCTGGGGCTGGAAAGAATCACACATACCATTTTCTGCATGCTTTCCCCACTTGTCGATAATGAGAGTGGCACTAGTGATGCTGCTAATGCCCAAGTTGGCATAATTGGCAGAGAATATGGTTTGGATTTGCGAGGCACTCCATGCTGTTCAGTGCTTTGTTGTTCTTACATACAATTGGTTACCCCAACACAGACTTAAATCTTCTGGAATATTTTCATAGGATCCCAGAAGGATGTTATCCATAACCGAAACATGGACCATGTCGGGTCCGCACCACAATTATCTACTATGTATTAGATAGATTGATTTTAAATTGTCTGCATCAATTTCATTTATAAGGAATATTAAAAACTCTTGGTCAAGAACATCGTTTCCACAGTTCTTTTTTGTTTTTGGCTTCTCCTCTTTTCCTGTGAATCATCTGGTGATTTTGTTGTTTTAGAGCAGTGGTTCCCAAAGAGGGCGCTACCACTCACTGGTAGGCACTGAGAAGTCTAAGGGGGACATTTTGGCCCGGATTCTATATAAGACGCCCGGTCTCAGAAACTGACAGGTATCCTATACAGAATCGCGCCTAAGCCCACCTAAAAATAACCCAATTCTCTAGCCAACGTCCATGTTACAGATCCCAGATAGAGAATTGGGTCAAAGTAGATGCAGCCGCTAGGCTTATCACGGCAAGGGATCTCCCTGCTGTGATAATTTTAGCGGGCGTGGCAGCCCGACCCCCAAACAATCGCTGGCATAAGGAATACCCAATCCCTCCTGCCGGAACCCCCCCAGTAGATCACGGCAGGAGGGAAGCCCAATCCCTCCTGCCCAAATCCCCCACTCCTGTAGATCACGGCAGGAGGGATGCCCAATCTCTCCTGTTGGAGACCCCCCTGTAGATTGCTCTGCCCCTGGACCCTCCCACCCAGACCCCCCACCCATACTAGGGGTGGCCTTAGGTGCCTGGGTGAACCGTAATCTTAGGTTGGCCCATGTGCCTAAGGGCAGGGCCTTAGGCACCTGGGTGAACCAGAATCTTAGACTGGCCCATGTGCCTATGGGTGGGGCCTTAGGCACCTGAGTCAACCAGAATCTTAGGGCATGGGAGGGGCCTTAGGCATTGGCCAACCTAAAATTCTGGTCGTCCCAGGTGCCTAATGCACCTCCTATTGGCGGGGCCTTAGGCGCCTGGGCCAATCAGGCCTTAGGCCCCTCCCTGGTGCATCCCATAATGCAGGCCTACCTCATTCAGACTGAGATGGGTCAGCCTTCGAAAAAGGTTAGGGGGGTTCAGGTGGGGTTATGAATGGTTCTAGTGTGGCTGGGGGGAGGTCCGGGGGGAGTTCTGGAAGGAGGGATTGCTGTGATCTACATGGGGTGAGGAGGTGGGGTTCTGGTAGGAGGGATTGGGCAAACTGATTACGGTTCGCCCAGAAATGATAAGTAATCTGGTTAGACTATAGGCAGAATATAAATGTAATAAATAAATCCTTAGCTTAAAGAGAACAGTTTGAAAAACTTTATTAGCCTGCAGTCAAAAATCATGCCCCTCACTATCAAGACTTCAGGTAAAATATAACTTTTATCACTAGAAATTGCTACAGCTTTGGTTTTTATCAAATTGATAGATAATTCATTATCAATGAACCATCTCAGGACAAATGGGAATTATTCAGCTATTTTAGAATTCTATGGCTCCACAATAGTTGAGAGCAATTAAAGGATTTCATTGCATGCAAATGGAAATTGATACTCAAAACTTTCAAAAGCTTGAAAAAAGAGGGTATAAAAATATTAAATAGTGAATCAGAAAGGGTGGGGCCAGGTCCAACTCGAGTACCTGACACCCTATGTGAAACCTCTGTCGTGTGCACCTTAGCAAAGCAAGGCTCAAAGCACTCCCTGCCATATCCAGCATCTACCTTTCCCCTCCAAAATGTCCAGCATCTCTCAGCTTCCCTACCACCCGTTCCCAAGCTATCCAGCCCCTTCTTCTGCCCCAAGGTGTTCAGCATCTCGCTTTACCTCTTCTCTCCTCTCCCCTGAAGTGGCTTCCTTTGATTTTAGTTTTGGCTTTGGCACCAAAACTGGCCCACAATTCATAGCAAATATTCATTAAGTAGAAATGCATTTACTGGTTAGGGAAGGGAAGGAGAGAGAGAGTCTGTATAGTCCTCCTCTCACACACACCCTCTCCTAAATGTTTGAAGTTCTAGGGCCCACAAGAGAACACACATGCATCCTGTTTGAGGCTAGAAAAAGTGAGATGGATTCTGAAGTCCTGTCACCAATACTGTTTCTGCACATTACAGAGATCTCAAGTTTGCACTAGCAAGTAAATAAATACTTTTGGAAAATAGAACTCACATTCAGACTTTCATTCCATTCTTTTGGCTCTAGTAAATATTAGTTTCCAAACTCATGCTATAGAAGCAAACTGTTAAGTTAGAATAGGACAATGAGAACAGAAGATAAGTCTGTAAACTTCATCAGTGATAATTGAGCAGGGAGTTGCTGTAATGTTCCCAGAGCTGAATCATATCAAAACTCTGTTTTTGAAAGCATTTGTTCCTGGAATAAGAGTGATTTCAATTTTCAGCTTCTATCTTAACCCCAAATAAAATAGGCTCATATGTAAAATACTGTAGTTTGTTTCTTTCTTCTCACTGCCATTAGTGTGCGGCTGGTGAAATATTCTTCTAATTTAAATGTTTTCTTTTTCATTCAATTCTTTTTTTTCTGTTGTTTATGAGTTTGTTAACACAATTTTAAAAAGAGTAATTTCTAAGTAAATAGTTGAAATGCCATTTTTGCCATGCAGTTCTTATTGCACTTGGGAGAAAAGCAGAACAATCTCATTATTATTCAGCGTATCTCCAAAACAAAGGAATATATTACAATGTTGTTTTCTTCTATGATTTTGGTATCACATAATCTTTCTCTAGAACCTTTCTAAGCTAACTGTTGTGGTGCCCTGGATCCTCTCCTCATAGAACAGCTCTAGAATTGTGGTGGTTGCCATGGTCACCCTAGTGGCCTTAGTTCTGGCCCTATTCCTAAGTAAATCAAACTGCACAGAATAGGGGTAATTCTCAAAAAGTTGAATAAAGTTAGACACCCAGTGCCAGCTCAAGACATTATGGTGTCCTGGACCCACTTTTATTTTGGCACCTAGCTCTCACCCCAAACCTAGACCCACTTCTGTTTGGGCGTCCATCTCTCACCCCGGACCTGGACACACTTCTGTTTTTGCTCCCCCATGCCCCGTCCCTCCAGGCCAGTTTCCTTATCCCTCCTCTGATGCTACTGCCCAGTCCCAACAGAGGAGGGAGGGCCAGATTCAGTATCAAGCAACAGCATCAAGATGGAGGAAGGAAGTGCTGCATTTCCCTCCTCCGATGCTGAGGCTGACCCTCCCACCTCGCAGCAACTGGCCTATGAAACCACATCCAGTTGGAACCAGGCAGCGGTGCTGGAGGAGAGAGTTCAAGCCGCATCCTATAGCTTAACTTTCAGGCTGGGATGTCATGGCCCTGGACCTTAGGTGCCCTTTAGCACCAGCGCCCTGGGCCAATGCCTCACCTGGTCCATAGGGTTAAACCGGTTCTGTAGGCAGTGGGGTAGTAAAGAGGGGGCGAGGGAGGCGGTCCATCTTGGGGCCCCCTCTTCCTCGGGGCGCTGGCAACCCTCCTCCTCTCCGCCCCCTCCCACTCCTTCCCCTGCCGCGCACGTGCCCCTTCTTCTCCCGTACCTTTTTAACCTCGGCACCAGCAGCCACCAATTGATTGCCTACGTCGGCTTTGGCGCTCTCTCTGATGTCACTTCCAGGAGAGAGCGCTGAAGCCGATCGGGCAGTAAGTTGGTGGCTGCTGGTGCCGTGGGCATGCATGTGCGGTGGGGGGGGGGCAAGGGAGGATTGCCGCCACCCTGGGCGCTGCTCACCCTTGCTATGCCACTGCCTATAGGCACCTAAAATGTGTATGATAAGCAAGAATTGTAAAGTAATTGCCATTAAAGAGTACTAACATATCTACATGCCTAACTATGGGGGCAAGCAGTTACACTAGCTTATTGGCTAACACAGTGGTGTAGTAAGGGTGAGCGGTGCCTGCGGCGATGGTGCCCCTCCCCTGCCCTCTTCCATGCTCCCCCCTCCGCCGTGCATGCACCCCCTTCTCTCTCCCCATAAGCCCGTATTTTATAAACTTCTCCAGTGTGAGCAGCATGCTGCCCATGTTGGTGTCAGCTCCCCTTTGATGTCACACCCTAGGCGCAGGTCCTGGAAGTGACAACAGAGAGAGCGCCAAAAAGGTACAGGGAAGGCAGGCGGTGCGCGTGACAAGGAGAGGAGCGGGGAGCAAGCGGGCCATTCCTGACTTGTGCTTTAGCTTTGTCTCTTCACTGCACTGCCTTTGTGATTTTGTTGTTATATGTTCCAGCGGCTTCTCACTTTACCTGAGATATTGCACACATAGAATACGCCCAATCCATGCACAACTTAGGTGCAGGCATTTAGACTTGGTTTGCACTGGCATAAATGCCTGTGCCTGGCCCTAAACGTTAGCCCTGTGGATGGGCACTATGATCCTATAAACCACGCCTAATTCCAGAGGTGGTATATAGAATAGCAATAAGTGCCAATTTTTCCAGCGACATTGAGCTAGATTCACTAAGCAAACCGATTGTGTACTGCTCGGTTTGCACTCACTTTCCTACTACGGCTCGATTCACTAACCTTCCTCCAGATCCCATCCGCACCCGATCCGATCTGCACATGCAAATGAGTAAAAAGGCATGTAAATTTCTTAAGGCATCAATTCATGAAACCATTTCGTCCAAACCGACTGGCCTTTCCGTTCCAAAAAGTTTTGACTGCTGAGGACCAGTCGCTTTACATCCTCGGCAACTATTCCTGCCTAGCAACTGCCGTGTGCATGTTAAGAACCCCATTAAAAATATATATCTACCCCGCAAAAAAATCCAAAATATATCTAAACTTTAAATATATGTAAACTTTCATGTACATAAGCGTTAGAAATATATATATATTTTTTTGGAATGCACATAGTGAGCGCGGGAATGAATCTCAGATTTGTAATGTGCATGGCGAGAAAAATCGCAGATTAACCCCGTGCTTTCCTTGCGCATTGTACATTTCATACATCAATGCCAAATTTTAAAAAAAAATCAAAAATCAAAAATAACTTTTAAGGGCCAGCTATCCCTCTTCCCCCTTCCTTCCAGCTAGATTGTCGCGTCACGGGGTTGCCTTTGATTGCTTCGTGCTTCACAGCAGAAAGAGTCGCACAGCCTCCTGGGATTCGTAGGCTGTATATAACAGCGCGTGATCCCAGCGCATTCAACTGCTGTTAACTGTTGTGCCTTCTAGCAATGTAACAGTTCTTTTCCTGAGAGAAATGTTAAGCTGTTTGGAAGTGTGCAATAAACTTCGAGATCGATCCGTAAAAAAAGGACGAACTCAAAGAATTCCATAGCTCGCTCACAAACCTCCGATGCTATTTCTCCTTACACCTCTCCAACAAATTTTTCAAAAAGCTACGGTCACAGCTTATATAGCTCGCAACAGCATTTAAGAAAAAAAGTGAGGTTGGTAAAAACTACAGTTCTTATATTGCATTTTTTATGACAACAATGCTTTGCGGTAGGTGCATTCGGAGTCCGCCAATGATGTCCGTGATTAAACCCCGCCCCATTTCTACGCAGTGAAGTCCTAAAGAGCTAGCACATGCGTTATGTGCTTCAAAACCAACAAGAAGACAGTGCGCACGCGCGTCGATCGATATTATAGCGAGACGTGGAGGGTGTGTGTTTACGATTTGATCATTTGCATGGACAAGCTTTACTGAATCGATTGGCCAGAATGACTCGGAAACAGATAGGACACGATTTGTGGACTTTAGTGAATCTAGCCCATATATAGAATTTGGTCCTAAGGTTATAGAATATTAAGTACAACTGCGTGTATAACTGCAAATTAACGCCAATTAACGCCAGTTACTCCAGTTAGAGCCAATTATTGTTTGTTAGTGCCAATTAGCAGCTAATTTAACAATCAAGTTACATATGTAACTGGCAGTATTCTATATGCTACATGCACAATTTTGTACACTAAACTATAAATAATAAATGATAAACATGAAAATGGGTACAGAATATTATAGAATGAGGGTCAGTGAGTGTACTGATCAATAAAATTGATCACCACCTCACTTCTGAGCAGTACTGAGGGGTGCACCTTCTCTATACAGAAACACATTGCTAAACTTGAGCCTTCACAAAATCTGAAAGAGCTCTTAAAGCTTGTCTTATTTAACGAAGATTTCTTGTGCAAATACAATCCGATCAATTTTCAGTTACTGTGGTCACTGGGGGTTTTTAAACACCAACTGTGATACTCAGAATATGTGTATATTCAAGAAGATCCTGAAATTAAGTACCGGAATGAATGAAGATATATGTAGAGTAGTAAGAAGTGTCAGACGCCTATCCAGAGGGATTATGAAAAGGAATAAAAGTGTTATCCAGGAGTCCAGAAGAGGAGCGGTGAAAAAGGAGATCTTCAAGCATTTGGAGTAATAGGTACCCATCTTGGACGTCAAGAAACATATTAAGGTTCAGAGGACACCCCAAATCCACAGGGAGAGATGTGGAAGAAAGGATTAGAGCTTCATTCTTTTTTGTGTGTGTGTAAATCTTTATTAAATTTTCAAACTACCATAGTGCAAACAAACAATTTCAATGTACTATAAGTTTACACGAAATACACATTTACTTACAGGCATTAATGTACAACCATTTCTCCCCCCCCCCCCATCAAATAATCATTCTGCTTTTGTACTTGTGTGCTATGAAGCTGAACTGCATTTGTTACCATTTGCATGGTTTATTGTGGAGTAATTTTTCTTGGTACGAGCGTTTACATTAGGACACCAGTTTGAAATGTCCTTTTGAACTGTTAGTAGTATGTCTTGGTTTTTGAAGTAGAGAATAACTTGCTCTCTTCAGAGAATTCAGAGCAGGGTTTGCAGCTAGCCCATGGAACTTACAGAGTGAATCCCTTCTATAAAGTTTACTTAGAAAAGGAGCTATATATTATGCACTAACTTCTAGAGAACTTTTCACCTTCACAGATTGTCCACTTAATAAAAAGAGGTGCATCTAGGGTTTCCAACTCAAAGAACCCAGGGCCATGTAGAGAAGAAAAGTGCTGGCGTTACCAATGGAGTCACCTATTTATATGGTTCCTTAAAGGAAAAGCAAAATGTGAATAGAGTAAATGAGAGTATACTATGTGAATCCAGGTGTAGAAGGTAAATAGAATATATCACCTTTTGGGCTATTACAACAAGGTGGTTTTCATTTTTAAAAAAGTACAAAACCATATAATATGTATAGGGTTATAAGATAATGATATCATTTATTTATTTAAACATTTATAGCCCGCATAACCAAAATCTATGTGGGTAACAGCATCACATTCATATATCAGATGTTAACAATGATTTGTGACAACGGACAATAAATGAGAGGAGATTTATATGTAATAGAAATTACTTAGCAATCCAACAATATGACAATAAAAAAAAAGCAGTGCATACTGATCTTTATAGGCCATGTCTATTCTGAAAAAAGGCTGGGTTAAGAAAAAGGATTATAGGAGGTTGGTCTTAAATTTGGCATAGGAAGTCTTTACTCAGAATGTTATAACATTATTCATTTTATTTAATTATTTATTTTCCAAAAAATAATTTTTATACTTTCATTTTATATCTAATTATATATATTATATTATATAATATATATTACATAACTACAAAAAATTGCAAAGTGTACTCAAGTGCAAAAGCAGGGCTAAGCTACGGCTGTGTTTCATACGATTGTCCTAGCTGGAATTCTCAATCGGAGAATTTAATTAAAACAAAGTCAGTATTAAGAACATAAGAAGTTGCCTCCACTGGGTCAAACCAGAGGTCCATCGCGCCCAGTGGTCTGCTCCCACGGCGGCCCATCAGGTCCATGACCTGTGAAGTGGTTCCTGACCATTTCTATAACCTACCTCTACTTCTATCTGTACCCCTCAATCCCCTTATCCTTTAGGAACCTATCCAAACCTTCCTTGAACCCCTGTAATGTGCTCTGGCTTATCACAACCTCCGGAAGCGCGTTCCATGTGTCCACCACCCTCTGGGTAAAAAAGAACTTCCTAGCATTTGTTCTAAACCTGTCCCCTTTCAGTTTCTCCGAGTTACCCCTAGTACTTGTGGTTCCCCACAGTGTGAAGAATCTGTCCCTGTCTACCTTCTCTATGCCCTTCAGGATTTTGAAGGTTTCTATTATGTCTCCTCTAAGTCTCTGCTTTTCCAGGGAGAACAACCCTAGAATGTTCAACCTGTCAGCGTATGAAAAGTTTTCCATACCTTTTATCAGTTTAGTCGCTCTTCTCTGGACCCCCTCAAGTACTGCCATGTCCTTCTTGAGGTGCGGCAACCAGTACTGGACACAGTATTCCAGATGTGGGCGCACCATTCACGCTGTAAACCTCCCTGATGACGACTCAACTGAAACTCAGTTAGAGTTGGAGGCTAACGTTGATTAATGAAAGTGGATCAAAGAATTGGTTCAACGTAGTGAATATAACACTTTTTTAACTTATGGATTTTGCACACTTTGAACACAGTTTGGGTTCAGCTTTTGGACGGTGACAATAGAAGAAGAAAAGGATTCCGATTGGCTCAGCACAAAGTTAAGTGTGTGTTAAATTTTTGGAAATGAACTTATGAACTTCACACTTTGATAAATTCTGAAGACCAATTGATGAATTATGTGAACTATATTAATGAAACACAGCCATAGCTTAGCCCTGCTTTTGCACTTGAGTACACTTTGCATTTTTTTTTGTAGTTATGTAATGGTTTTAGATATAAAATGAAAGCTTTGGTATTGCTAAGTCTCAAAATTATAAGTGGTTGCAGTTGAAGCAGGCCATTCAGAAGGGGTTCCCTGATTGGCAAAATCTTAAAAATCAGTCTAGTTTGCCAGCCCTATGCTTCCAGACAGATTTCCTAGGGCATCAGGCCGCCCAGTGGTACAAATGAATATCAGAATTTTTGAATAAGAAACCAAAGACTAGTCTTCGTGACATTTGGAGCATTGAGATAAAGCAGCAGATTTCTGCGTCTCAATGGCCACAAATTTGGACTTGGAGGATGAGATGTACAGCGTTGGCATCTATGAGACAAACATGGTTTTTCTTCTTACATAGAGCTTTTTGGACCCCTGTTTGATTACAGAAATTAGATAGTTCCAAGTCTAACAGATGCTGGCACTGTCATCTCGATGTACTATTGTCCCTTGATACTTAAATTTTGGAGATCCATTTGGGATCAAGTGAATAAAATATTGGAAAATCCAATGGCAGTGATGTATGATACAGTGCTATTTGGCACGATAATGAGGGCTAAAAGCCCAATATCTTTCCATAATAATAAACTTCTCTTTATTATGACGGGAGTTGCCATACAACACATTTTGAAGAACTGAAAAAACTGGGATCGATTAAATTATAACTTCTGATGGGAATCTTTATGCCACATTTTTAAAATGGAATGTATGATTGCCATCCAGCAGGGACATTATAATAATAATAATAATAATAATTTTATTTTGTATACTGTCATACCCAGGAAGTTCTAGATGGATCACATCAATTAATTGAAATGCAAACAATGCAAATCATTAAGGGCTCCTTTTACATAGGCACAGTGGCGGTTTAACGCACGTAATAGCATGCGCTGAACCGCCGTCCACACTAGCCACTAACGCCTCCTCTTGAGCAGGCAATAGTTTTTCGGCCAGAAAGAAGAAAGAAGGAGACCCTGGCAAGCAAGTTATCAGAAGAAAACCAGAGCCTTGGACCAACAAGATTTGAAATATAACCAGACAACAAAAGGATGGTATTTTCTGTTTTGTGATTACAATATGTCAGATTTGAAATGTGTATCCTGCCAGAGCTGGTGTTGGACTGCAAACGTGAGCTAGGATTTAACAGAGAGAGGAAAAGTCCTTTTTGTTTCTTTATTTTATTTACACCACAGCACCAGTGTGGTTAGGAGAAGCCAAAGGGGGTGAAAAAGCTATAAAACCCACCAGGAGTTTGAAAAAAATCACCCAACTGGGCAGGAAAATCGAATTGAAAAACCAATTCAATAGGCTGAATTGAATCGAAATTTTTTTTCCTGAATCTGGCAGCATTAGTTTGCGCTACTGTCTTAGACTTTAGGACCTGGGATTGGGGAGAGATGGCATCCTCAGTACTTTATAATGCAAGTGAAACGAGGATTTGGTCAGACTTTTGAAGCGTCTGCAGAAAAAAAATATTGTATAGGCCGGGGACATGAGACAGCAGGAAATGGGAACTTTTCTTCCTTCTATTTTTGTGAATGGAAAGGCTGAGGATGTCAGAGAGTTCAGTTAAAATATGTGCTTTATAAGAAAATATAATAATGTGTTTTATAAAGTTTATAGCATAGCTGGCCTACCCAGTGAGGTGTTCCTAGTGGTGGTGGTGGCAGCGTGTTAATGTGTTGAGAGGAAAAGGTGGTCTGGGAAATTCTGCTGAGCAAACTCCGGGCCCATTTCCACCCCCCAGTTAGTCCACTCCACTCCACTCAACTGGTTCATACACTGAGTAGGTCTTTGGGTATTGTTTTGAGATCTCTTCCAGTGGTTTATCAGTATCTCCTTCTGGTCCAAGGAAGGAAACTTTGTTATCCTTAGCATTGACCTACAGAATATGTTTGTAACAGCGCTGCTTGTGTGGCATTAGGCTATGTAGTGATCGAAAGAAAAAAACAGACCTTTGCACATATTTGCACTATATGGTAGGTGTATGAGGAGATTCACATTTCCTGCACAACTAAGTCCATGTGAAGTTACCTTGTGCTGTATTTGACATCTAGCAAGGTCTCTGTTTGAAAGGAAAGATCTAAACTTAAAAATGAAGTGGCCAGAAGTTATGGTAAAAGCAGATAGTGTAGCTGGTTTTAAGAAAGATTTGGACAAATTCCTGGAGGAAAAGTCCATAATCTGTTATTAAGACATGGGGGAAGTGTCTGCTTGCCCTGGATCGGTAGCATGGAATGTTGCTACTCTTTGGGTTTTGACCAGGTATTAGTGTCCTGGATTGGCTACCATGAGAATGGGCTACTGGGCATGATGGACCATTGGTCTGACCCAGTTAGGCTATTCTTATGTTATGTTCTCATCTGTAGGGGCCTATGTTTTCACTTCTTATTTTAATGTATTTTTTTTCTGAGAACGTATCAGTGTTTTTTATAATGGGAACAAAAATGGAAGAGAATTAATGTGTGTGGGATGAGGGGGTAACTAATTTCTTCAGCTAAATAATTCAATCCACCTCAACCAGACATAGGAGAACTCACGCACCATTCACACACCCTCCAACCAAAAACATCAAAAGAAAAAAACTGTTCGACAACCTCCTAGCCATTCGAGCTGCAACACTCGACCCCCAACTCTACAACCTATTGACCTCGACCACAAACTACAAAACCTTCAAAAAAGAAATAAAAACCCTTCTATTCAAAAAACACATAAAACCGAACTAACACAATCAGAACTGTCCCAAGCATCACCTGCAACTACTCCATATGTACTTCTGATGTCAGGACAATTCTGACATAATTTATGTTATGTTATGTTATGTTTGGAATATAAGAAAATTTTCACTGCCTGTTTCTATTCTGACCATTTATTCCGTTTCATGGTCATTACAAAAAATATTTTTTTACATGGGGGGGGGGTCAAAAAATGATGGGCCCCGGGTGCCACATACCCTAGGTACGCCACTGATTCCTGTATAAGGTTACCGTAATCTGTCCCCATATTGACTTCCAAAAACTAAGTATAAAGGATAATAGAACAACAGATGAGCCAGTGTCCCAATGTCTAAATGACAGTGCCAGCATCTATTAGATTTAGAACTATCTAATTTATGTAACCTAACAGGGGTCCAAAATGATCTATGTAACAGAAAAAACATGTTTGTCTCATAGATGCTGACGCTGTACATCCTCCAAGTCCAAATTTGTGGCCACCGAGATGCAGAAATATATTGCTTTATCTCGATGCTCCAAATGTCCCTAAGACTATTTTTCGGTTTCTTATTTAAAAATTCAGAAATTAATTTATACCACCGGGCGGCCTGATGCCCCAGCAAATCTGACTTGGAAGCATAGGATCTGCAACCTATAATGATTTTTAAGATTCTGCCAATCAGGGAACCCACTCTGAATGGCCTGCTTCAATTGCAACCACCTATAATTTTGAGATTTTGAAATACCAAATGATTGTTGCAGTCGTGAAAAATCCAGCAATTTCCCATTAGATATAACATCATCTAATATTCAAATGCCTGCCTGCTCCCAATGCTTCCAGAAGATCCCAGACCCCTATACTTTAATACTTTTAATTTGAGTGCAATTGTTGGAAGTGGGGGGGGATGGTATATGTATTTTTGTCATGAAATATAAGTTGATACAATTTAAGTGCTGTTGAAGTGTAAAATGTCTGTATAATATGTTGCACTTATTTTTAGCTTTAAAATGAATAAAGATTTTTTTTTTTAAAAAAGATATAAAATGAAAGTATAAAAATTCTTTTTTTTAGAAAATAAATAATTAAATAAAATAAGTGATGTTATAACATTCTGAGTATAGAATTAGATTAAATGAATGTTTGGAAATTTGTTTGAACATCCCAATTTGTATGTTTATAGGAAGTCTTTAAACATAATCAAGATGACAGCGAGTTCCGAGAGGAAGGAGTTAAGCATGAAAAAGATGAACAGTGAGTATTATCCAATCAGGCTATTGTAATAGATGAATAAATTAGTAAATTTTGATAAGAAAGTTAACAAAGAACATCTGTTTGTAATACATGATAATTTAGAATTAATATTTTAAATGATAACCTATAAGAAATTGACAATCATCTTTGAGATTTGAATAAAAGAGAAACATGATCAGAGAGATGATCATTATAAATAAGTTTAACAGCTGTGCTCTGGAACAGCTGTAAATGATAAATTAAAGATAACATAAAACGATTAGACAATGAAGTATGATAATCCAATCTAGAAAGGACAAATACATTTTTAAAAAAAGTCAAAAGAGATTTTGGCTCCTTTAATCAAGGCGTTCTACAGGGGTTAGCACATCGGACAATTCACCACGCGCTAACCCCCACAGCAGCCTAAAATCCTAACGCCTCATCAATGAAGGCGTTAGGTACTAGCGCGGCAGGCGGTTTAACGTGAGGTATTCCACGCATTAAACCGCTACTGCGCCTTTGTAAAAGGACCCCTTTGAATCTAGAACAGATTTAGCAGAATGAATTGAATGCAGTGCTATAACAGTAGACACAGACGCCAGAGAAGAAATTTGCTGACTGAAGGATAAAGAAGAGTCAAGAAAAAACTCAAAATGTTAAGTTCCTGCCTTTCAATGACTCAAGAGAATCTGGGAATAGACTGGTAATCAAAAATTCATAAAACGTTTGACTTCTTGAGGTTTACTTTCTGACCATTAGTAGACAACTATCAGATACTGAATCAAGATTAGAGTTTAACACACAGATCTGGAGACGAACGATCAGTATAGACTACCAGAAATCTTTGGCAGGATACAGGGTGGGGTGGAAGAGACCCAGAGCAACAGGTATTTATTAAAATGTTTCCCGTCCTGTCAGTATGTGAACTAATCACCACTCGTGCATTGACAGGAAGGGAGACATTTTATTTGCTTTACTGCAGCAAATGGCTGCATAATACTGCTGCGGTGTGGACTGTTTCATTTCATAGCACACACTTTTTGATGTGGTGGCAGTAATGTGCATGTCATTAGTTTACTGTATTCAGCAAAAAATTCTGCATTCAGCTTGCATTAGAAGCCTTGCACTAAAAGCCATCAACGCAGGCCTTTAACACAAAAGACAAAAGTAGCCTAGAGGTTAGGGTAGCTGCCTTTGACCCTACAGATCCGGGTTCAAGACCAGCTTGAGCCAAGCAAAAATACATTTTCCTGCCGCAGCTCTGGGGTAAAACGCAGACCTCCCTTAGCTGAAGTGTTTCCTCAAATTAATTATTATTATTATTTTTGTTTAAATCTTTATTGATTTTCAAACTTTGATAGTGCAATACAGTTGGTAAATCATAAATACTGCAAAGAACGCAATTACAATTATTACATTAAACAGTCATTTACTCTCATCCTTATCTTAATTATTAATATAATAATACATATGAGGTGATTACAATATTTTAACTCCTCAAAGTACATTATTATTATTATTATTATTATTAATAAGACTGTCAATACAGATCCGTGGGGTCAGAAACGGCAACAGTTATAGCAGTGGAATGAGGGGCTAAAACACGGACCTGCAGACATGGTCTGAAACTTCAGCTGTCAATATATGAAGATTTTTAAGGACGTGCGGTTGAGATCTGTGAGGTCTGCGTTTTACCCCTTCCCCAAGCTTTCTGCATTAGCTCCGGAGGTTGTGAAAGGTGAAAAGCAACTTCCCATGATGTTAGGCCATCGGTGGAATTTAAATCCCAACTTTTATTTCTCAATTTGCTGCTTTAACAATATTTTTTCAACTTTTATTATCTCCGGTAAGTATAATTACTCTATAGCCATAGTCAACAGAAAGAATGAATGCAAGTGAATGTTGATTTTGAAATAAATGTGTATCCTGGATAGAAGACCTGAAAGAAACAGGATATTTATTGTGTGTGATTCACAAATAATTTCGCAGTGTAATATATTTTTCTCTATAGATGTATTTTCTGGTTGTAAACAGAACAGAAATTTAATTAAACTGAGTTTAGCAGATATTTATCAAAATGTCTCCGCTGTAGTCAAGCTTCTAGCAAAGATCTGATGGTACAAAGAAAGCATTTTGTTTCTAACACAAGGGTCGATTTCTTTTATCACAACCAGTAGAATAAAAATGGCTTGGATTTTCCTCAGGCCTCTAACAGATCATTAACTGAACTGCACCAAGATCGGCATAGCAGACATATGACCCACCCCATCCTCAATTACAAATACTATTTGCTTTGCCGCAAGAAGGAAGCTTCAACTTTAGGGGGATAAACTAATTATTTTTTTATTCAAGAATGTTTCTAAATGGAGTCACTGTCTTCATGGTATTTCTTCTATATTTGACTTCATTTCCCAAGAGTTGAAGTCTTCTGGTAGCCTCAAAAATTGTGTTTCACCAAAAATAAACACAGTGTAATATTAATTTTGGGTCTAAAAAATGTACTAGGGCTTATTTTCAAGGATGTCTTATTTTTTTTTGTGCACAACGATCATCTCTCACCCATCCCGTTGTACAGCATCTTTCTAACCCTCTTCCCCCCTTCCCCATGCAGCAGAACCCCGAAAGCAATTTCACTGTGTTGCTTAGATCTAATCTAACCTAAGCATTGTTCTTGTATGCC
This sequence comes from Geotrypetes seraphini, assembly GCF_902459505.1. Classification (NCBI taxonomy): domain Eukaryota; kingdom Metazoa; phylum Chordata; class Amphibia; order Gymnophiona; family Dermophiidae; genus Geotrypetes; species Geotrypetes seraphini. The sequence goes on from NC_047087.1 coordinate 49,311,830, forward strand.
ACATTTTCCCTATATAATAGAGCAGGGGTGCCCACACTTTTTGGTCTTGCGAGCTACTTTTAAAATGACCAAGTCAAAATGATCTACCAACAATAAAATTTAAAAAGAATACAACGCACACTGTACGCATAGAATTGTTAATTATCATTCCTATTCCGGGGTTTTTTCAAAGAGGTCAAAGCAGATGACTTTATGCACTGTCACTTCAGTAACAACCATACAAAAATAGACAAATATACCCCCCTCCCTTTTTACTAAACTACAATAGCAGTTTTTAGCACAGGGAGCTGCGCTGAATGCCCAACGCTGCTCTCGACACTCATAGGCTCCCTGCGCTAAAAACCTCTATTCCGGTTTAGTAAAAGGGGACCATAGTGTAAAATATAGACAGCAAATATAAATTCAGATACATTTTGATCACTAAATTTAAAATAAAATCATTTTTCCTACCTTGTCTGGTGATTTCATGAGTCTCTGGTTGCACTTTCTTCTTCTGACTGTGCATCCAATCTTTATTCCCTTCTTTTAGCCTGTATGCTTCCTCTCCTCCTGACCTCATTGCCCCACCCCCAACGTTTTCTTCCTCTCTCCCTGCCCTCTCTTTCTTTCTCTCTTCATGCCCCCTTTCTTTTTTTCTGTTTCTCTTCTTTCCTTCTGTCTCCCTGCCTGCCCTCTTTCTCCCTCCCTGCCCTTCCCCAAGCCACTAACACTGCCGCTGCCATCGGATAACAGCCCGCCGCCGGCCAAGCTCTCCCTGCTTCGGGCCCATCAGCATTCCTCTCCCCGACGTCAATTCTGCCGTTGGAGAGGAAGTTCCGCTGGCCAGAACTTCCTCTCCGACGGCAGAATTGACATCGGGGAGAGGAAGGCTGATCGGCCCAAGATCGACCTATTGGGAGAAATGCTGCCGGGTCTTGCCTTTGAGGAAACAGAAAGTAGGCAGGACCTGGCAGCAAGAAGAGCAAATCGCAAGCTTAACTGACCTGTCTTCCGCTTTAGCCCGCGAATGGGGCTCTAACATGTGCGTGCCGGCTTCCCTTCTCTCCCCTCCCCCCCCCCCGGACATAACTTCCGGTTTCAGAGGGAAGAGAAGGGAAGCCGGTACAAGCACACGTTAGCCCCCGGAGCATAAGTTCTCCAAGCCGGGTTTTTTTTAAATGTTGAGCAACGGCGGCAGTAGCAGAATTCAGGAGCGGGCCAGTCAGGAGGGGAAAAGAGAAGGGAAGAAGGGAACCCGCTCTGCGATCGACTGGGGTCGCCTGAGCGAATGACCTGTCGATCGCAATCGACGTATTGGGCACCCCTGTAATAGAGCTTTAAATGGTTAACAAATAAACAAAATACAGATCATCCTTAAACAAACTGAATTTCAGATATCATAACATTTCTGAAACAAAAAAGTCTTGAGATCTTTGTGGAACAGATAATACGAAGCCATTCCCCCCTGTGCAGCAGAACCCCAATGACCCCACCAACCCATCCCCCTGTGCAGCATCTTTCCATCTCTCCCCCCATTCCCCCCCCCCCCCCCCCCCCCCCGTGCAGCAGGTAGAAGAGTCCACAAACCCTGACAGGAACAGCTGATTTCGGGTAAAGTAGGCTCTATGTATCACCCAAAATTGACATTCCCGCAAAGCCGCACAAGTGGAGATCTCAAGAATTCATTTAATTAAAGTTGCCAAGTCTAATGCATCTTCTGCAATCCCGAGATCCAGACTTCTTTGTACCTTTAAATACCTGTGCTCAGACACCTGTGAACAAAGCTTTAGACAGTGAATGGAGGGAAGTTTTCATCCCAGAGAATTTAACAACATTGCCTCCTTTCTCTGAATCCTTCCAGATGCCCCAAAGAAAAAGAAATATCTTATACTGCTTTATTTTTCATTTGCAAAGCAATACTTACCCTTATTTATTTATTTATTCAATTTTCTATACTGTTCTCCCAAGGGAGATCAGAATGGTTTACATGAATTTATTCAGGTACTCAAGCATTTTTTTTCCCTGTCTGTCCCAGGGTACCTGGGGCATTGGGGGTGGGGGAATTATTGACTTGCCCAGGGTCACAAGGAGCAGTGTGGGTTTGAACCCACAACCCCAGAGTGCTGAAGTTGTAGCTTTAACCACTGCGCCACACACTCCTTCCTTAAACTGTTCTTGATGCCTACCATGATGCAACATATCTTTGAGAAGGTTTTGGCCTTAGTATCTCTGACTCTAATTTGAGAAATAATTTGGAAGCTAAAAATGCAGGAAAGCTTGCCGATGCAGATGAAGAAGACTGATAGGGAAAGTTACTAAGGTGTGTTAATGACATAATGCACGTTATTTATTTATCCCCTCCTTTACAAAGCCGCGCTAACGTTTTTAAGTGCTGGCCGCGGCGGTAACAGCTCCAACGCTCATAGGAATTCTACGAGCATCAGAGCTGTTACCGCGGCAGCTAGCGCAGCTTTGTAACGGAGGGGATTATTTATTTGGATTTAACTAATAGCTCAAAGTGAATTACATTAGGTACAGTTGACATTTTTCTGTCCTTGGAGGGCTCACAATTGTTTGTACCAGAAAGGATGAAGGGCCACAAGGAACAGCAGTGAGATTTGAACCAGGCTCCCAGATTTGCCAGCCCTAACCACCCTATTTGCTCCTCCCCTCCTTTTTACCAAATATCATGCTGTTACAGTATCACTGACGTTACTGTATTTACCTTTAACACATTATTTTTATTATAACTCATGTCAACTAATAATGTGATGCAAGCATGCAAAACAGTTCATTATTATGCAAAGTGAATAATACAGCTGGTGTGAAACCTGGCAAGCTGTGTTACTCATGGGAAGATAACACCACCTCAAGGGGTGTTGTTATTTTTCCTCACATCAGGCCTGGCACTTTCAGGGAACACTTTTCTCTTCTCCAAAATCCCTCTCTATCCTGCACCTACCTGGTTTCTCTTTGACGGTTAGCGAAGGAGCAAAGCAATTCCAGGTGATCCCAGCCTCAGCCCCTGAGATGTAGTCTGTGTAACAATAATGCACATTTACTAGAAAATGATGAATAAATAGGATCTTCCTGACTAGTTTTGATTTAAATCAAATATCCATCTCGGTGAAACGTCAAATGCTGCTGTTTTACTGAACTTATACTAAAGGGAGGCATAATGTGATGCTGATAGCATCGGTATTGGACAAACTGTCTCCATGTTCAGTGAACTAGACAATAAAATCTAAGATCAGATGAAAAAGGCTGGAGATTTGATTGCTCAGCTAGGTTTTTATTGCCTTAAACTACACACGTGATAATAGCCTGAATAAAAGACAGTTCTCTTTTAAATAGGATTATATACTCTTTATCACCTTTGAGAATTTCATTAGATTGGAGCAAAAGTGGGTCATTGCATGAAAAAGTCCGATGCTATGATTTCATTGTAATCTAACCTTTATTCAAAGTGATGCCTAATCCACCTTCATGCTTTCATCTTTTCAAGAAAGAGCTGTAACCTTTTTTTTTTTACATTATTATTCCATTATTTATAGTACAGTGGAACAAGGTCTCCAAGGCCAATGGGTTTGTTGCGTCATCCTCAATAAGCAATTACACTTTTCCCTCCATATTCGCGGGTTGAGCATGCATGACTTTGATTATTTGTAGTTTTTATCCAGCTGGTTCCACCCCACAAATGACGTCATCCTGAAGTACCAAGAAAAAGTTTGGTGCTTTTTTTTCAGCACTTGCATTGATGTGGTTGGGCAAACTAAAGGAGGTAGGAAAGCTTGCGTGCCTAATTAATCCTGCTGTTGTTGCCGGGGAGTGCAGAGAGAAATGTTCAGCAAATCAGAGATACTGTATACGCTGCCCATATCTGGTACTGCCTCCCCTTCAGGAACAGGTCAGGTCTCCCTCCATATTCGCAGTATGACTACAAAATGTAAGCCATCAAGTGGTACCGAAAGTGCTCCCAAGAGGAAAATAAAGTGAAGACCTTACCAGAAAAGGTTGAATTATTGGCCTGGCCATGGGTCCAGATTTTCCTTTGGGAAAATCTGGTAACCCTATATCTGTGTGCGCTGTGCATTTTTGTGGCCGTGTTTATTTATTTATTTTTTTTAATTTCTATACCATTTTTTTCCAAAACATACTAAAGTGGCCAAACAGGTAAGGGAGGCAGTGAAAACTCAAAGGAAAGGAATGGCTAGTAAGACAAAAGGAGGTAATGATGCCCCTGTAATGAGACCTCATTTATTCTGGAGACCACACCTTCAAAAAGATATAAACACAATGGAATTGGCCAATTTGTCATAAATAGGGTTACCCAGATGTCCAGGAAAACCCGGACATGTCCTCTTTTTAGAGGACTGTCCGGGTGCTTGGAGGGATTTCCAAAACCTGGCAGTTTGTCCAGGTTTTGGAAGTCCCAGAGCTGGGGGTTGCATCTGGAGAGCCTCTGCTCATGGGTGGATGTCGATGCGATGATATCACACACACGTGCGCATATGTGTGACATCATCACGTCAACATCCATGCATGCTCAGGGGCCCTCCAGACACGGTCTCAAGCTCAGGAAGGTTGGGGGGGGGGGGGCTGGGGTGGGATGGGATGGGGCAGAGCTGGAGGAGAAACAGGGCAGGGGCTGTGGGCAGAATAGAGCAGGGTCAGGTGTCCTCTTTTTTTAAACACGAAATCTGGCAACCCTAGTCATAAAGCGTATGGGGACAGACTTAAAGATCTCAATATGTATACATTGTTGGAAAGGCACAACAAAGGAGTTGTGAGGATGAGATGTCAACAATTCAGCCCCGAGTCCTCGCAGTGCTACTATCAATAAAGTGAACTTTGAACTTTACACCTGTGGCTAAATTATTGATATCTCATCCTCACGACTCCTGTGTTGTACCTTGATTGTCTCGTCATTGAGGCCCCCTCGGGCTCACTTTTTGGTACATTGTTAGACAGGCAGGAGAGAGGAGATATGATAGAGACGTTTAAATACCTACATGGCATAAATGAACATGAGGCGAGTCTCAATTGAAAGGAAACACTGGAATGAGGAGGTACAAGATGAAGGTGAAAGTGGATAGACTCAGAAGTAACCTCAGAAAATATTTTTTAATGGAAAGTATAGTGAATTTGTGGAACTGCCTCCAAATAGAGCTGGTGGAGATGAAAACTATATCTGAATTCAAGTAAACATGGGAGAAATACATTGGATGTCAGAGAAAGGGCGGGACCGCCGGAAGAGGAAGCAGCGCAGCGCAGGGCTCAGAGAAGGGGCAGGACCGCCGGCAGAGGAAGCAGCTGGGCTCACTGGCATCCAGAAACAACGGTAGGCAGCTTCTCCAGCGGGAGGGGGAGGGGGGAGGCTGTGGGGGTGCGAGCGGTCCTTCGGGGTGGGGGTGCGAGCGGTCCTTCGGGATGATGAATCGGACGTTGGGGGGGGGAGGGAAACTATGTAAAAAAAAAATTGGTATAACGCACATGGTTATGCACGGTTTGTAAAATGCACGCGTTATATGCGTGAAAATACGGTATCCTGTTGCTTCAATATCTAGTGCCACTGCCTGCATAGCAAATAGGGCAAAGTTAGGAACACTATATATGAGGTCCTACATGCCTGGTTAGTTCTCCAGACTCCGGCACTGAACACTGACGGCACCTGCATGGCTCTGGGCTCCTCTCAGACTCTATCCTGGAACACCCCCTTTCCTGCCTAGATTTGATATGGTCAGTTAATGCCAATATTCAGCAAGACTGCCCAGTTAAGTGCTGCTGAATATGGTGGATGGCTTCTTGAGCATGATTTAAATGGGCAGGGGGTCTCTTCTACCTATTTAAATTGCTCATATACAGTATGAGGGTGGTTTGAAAAGTTTAGTAAAAAAAAAAAAAAAAAGCAAGTTAAACAATATAGTCTCCAAAGAGGGCTATACACTTAGTCCAGCGAGTGTCCAGTCATAGGAATTGAATGGGCTTTGGTGCATTTGCTGAGGCAGCACCATAGGCAGCGAAACACTTTTATGGTTTTTTTTGTGGGAGGTAGCAAAAGCTCTGTCCTATCCCCAGCAGGATCCTATGGCACGACGACCCTGTTTCCCTTTCGTTACTCCCCACCCCTCTACAAAACCTTTGCTTACCAGGCGGCTAAGCTGAACCCTTGGCTTGCCCAAATGATACTCGAGGCCCCCTCTTACCTTAGTTTTAGAAAACTTCTCAAAACACACCTCTTCTGCGAACAGGGCTTTTAATCCCCCTAGCCCTCTGCTTCTCCCCTTTCCCACTCTCCCCCGTTCCTTCTGCTCCCTCTCCTCCCCCCTCTCCACACTTGGTCTCACTCTCGTTAGCGCTTACCAACCCTACCTTCTGTCTTACCGCTACCTCTGCTAAATCTCAGTTATAGAGTTCCCCACGCCCCCCTCTTCATTGCCTGTAATTTTGTTAAAAATTTTGTAAATCCGTGTGTCACCGCGGACCGTAATTAATGATTGTGAACCGCCTAGAACTTTTTGGGTATGGCGGTATACAAGAATAAAATTATTATTATTATTACCCTTCCTTTTATTTTTATTTATAATTGTAATTAAAACTTTCCTATCCCCTAAAAACCTCTCATTTCTACTCAGTCTTAATCTGTCATAGTAATAGGTTTACCCCCTTTTTATTTCATCTCACCTAAATCAAAAATTCTATTAGACCTTTCTATTTTTTAATATTGTAAACCACCCAGATACATGTGATTGTCGTTATATCAAGCCATGAATAAACTTGAAACTTGACTCTCCCCACTTACCTTCCCCCGGTTGCTATAATGTTAAATCTTCAGACAGATGCCACACAGTGTCAATGAGCAGGCCTTCCCTGGAAGTCTTCATTCTACAGCAACGCTGCATGGTGACTACGTGGCTGCTGTCCACAGATTTAAAATTATAGCGGCTGGGAGGAGGTGGGTGGGGGAGTAGAGCCATAACGTCTCTTCTGACCGCCAATTTTTGGGGAGGACATGGCCCCTGTGGCCTGCCCCGTTCCGACACCTATGGGCAGCGTCACTACCGCTTGTAAAAGACTTGTAAAAGACTCCCTTAGTAGCTTCATTGCATGCCCCTTAGGCCTAGTATTTTTGGAAAGAGTTAGCAAGCGCTCCACTCAGTATTTTGTAGACCTCTATCATGTCTCCCCTGAGCCGTCTCTTCTCCACGCCGAAGAGCCCTTGCCACTGTAGCCTTTTTTAAATTTTCTTTTGTTTTATAGCTATTTTAATATTTTATGTAAGCCGCTTAGACATCTTTTTTGATAGGCGGAATATCAAGTTTTAATAAAACTTGGAAACGTGGCCTTCCCTCATAGGGAAGTCATCCCATCCCCTTTATCAATTTTGTCACCTTTCTTTACCTTTTCTAATTCCGCTAAATCTTTTTTGATATGCGGCAACCAGAATTGCAACCACAGCCAAAAGTTCGACCATATAATGCCACTGATGGTCAAAGCACACTGGTTGCCCATCTCCCATCGTATCACCTATAAAATACTGCTATTATCCTTCAAAACTAGACAAACAGGGCAGCCTGAATTCATTAATAGACTTCTAATACCCCTCATTTCTCAATGTAATCTTCGGTCTTTTAATCAAACTCTGCTAACAATTCCATCACTAACAATGCACAATAATATACTATGGGAGCTCAGAGAGGTTCTGGCGAGTCCTATTAAAGACTTGTTCAACAAATCTCTGGAGACGGGAGTGATTCCTGGGGATTGGAGGAGAGCGGATGTGGTCCCTATTCACAAAAGTGTTCACAGGGATGAAGCAGGAAACTACAGGCCGGTGAGCCTCACTTCGATTGTTGGAAAAATAATGGAAGTGTTGCTGAAAGAAAGGATAGTGTACTTCTTTGAATCTAATGGGTTACAGGATCCAAGGCAACATGGCTTTACAAAAGGTAAATCGTGCCAAACGAACCTGATTGAATTTTTTGATTGCTGGATCAAGGACATATGCTAGATGTAATTTACTTAGATTTCAGCAAAGCCTTTGATACAGTTCCTTATAGGAGACTGTTGAACAAACTTGAAGGGCTGAAGTTAGGATCCAAAGTGGTGAACTGGGTTAGAAACTGGCTGTCAGACAGATGCCAGAGGGTGGTGGTTAATGGAAGTCGCTCGGAGAAAGGAAAGGTGAGTAGTGGAGTCCCTCAGGGTTCGGTGCTGGGGCCGATCCTGTTCAATATGTTTGTGAGTGACATTACTGAAGGGTTAGAAGGAAAAGTGTGCCTTTTTGCAGATGATACCAAGATTTGTAACAGAGTAGACACCGAAGAGGGAGTGGAAAATATGAAAAAGGATCGGCAAAAGTTAGAGGAATGGTATAATGCCTAGCAACTAAAATTCAATTCAAAGAAATGCAGAGTAATGCATTTGGGGATTAATAATCAGAAGGAACCGTATATGCTGGGAGGTGAGAAGCTGATATGCACGGGTGGGGAGAGGGACCTTGGGGTGATAGTGTCCGAAGATCTAAAGGCGAAAAAACAGTGTGACAAGGCAGTGGCTGCTGCCAGAAGGATGCTGGGCTGTGTAAAGAGAGGCGTAGCCAGTAGAAGGAAGAAGGTGTTGATGCCCCTGTACTGGTCATTGGTAAGGCCACACTTGGAGTATTGTGTTCAGTTTTGGAGACTGTATCTGGCGAAGGACATAAGAAAACTTGAAGTGGTCCAGAGGAGGGTGACGAAAATGATAGGAGGCTTGCGCCAGAAGACGTATGAGGAGAGACTGGAAGCCTGAATATGTATACCCTAGAATAGAGGAAAGGAGGGACAGAGGAGATATGATTCAGACGTTCAAATACTTGAAGGGTATTAACGTAGAACAAAATCTTTTCCAGAGAAAGGAAAATGGTAAAACCAGAGGACATAATTTCAGGTTGAGGGGTGGTAGATTCAAAGGTAATGTTAGGAAATTCTACTTTATGGAGAGGGTGGTGGATGCCTGGAATGCGCTCCCGAGAGAGGTGGTGGAGAGTAAAACTGTGACTGAGTTCAAAGAAGCATGGGATGAACATAGAGGATCTAGAATCAGAAAATAATATTAAATATTGAACTAAGGCCAGTACTGGGCAGACTTGCATGGCCATTTGGTGGGGATGGGCTGGGGAGGGCTTCAGTGGCTGGGAGGGTGTAGATGGGCTGGAGTAGGTTTTAACAGAGATTTTGGCAGTTGGAAGGAACCCAAGCACAGTACCGGGTAGAGCTTTGGATTCTTGCCCAGAAATAGCTAAGAAAAAAATTAAAAAATTTAAATTGAATCAGGTTGGGCAGATTGGATGGACCATTCGGGTCTTTATCTGCTGTCATCTACTATGTTACTATGTTATGTTACTGCCCCCATGCTCTGGAATTCAACACTTGCAAGAGATCCACACGTTAGATAATTTCAAGACCAGCTTAAAAACAATGCTTGTTTTAAAGATGCTTTTGCAGTATCATTGTCCTTTTAAGGACAACTTAACCGACCATTAGACCAGTCTCCATGACAATTAAAGCAGCTCAGATTTTAAAAACCCCCAAAAACTTTTAGTACTCCTTACCTTTTTTTCTTAATAGTTCTTTTCTATTAATTTATTGTAGTTCTGCCCTTTTCCTTTCGTGTCAGTCTGGCTTGTGAGATTTTGTTCTTGTCTTTATTAAATATTAATTAGCTTTTAATTTTAATGTGTCTGTGTTACCCTAGTTTTGCTTTTTATTGTAAAGCCGCTTTGTAATTTCGAAAAGGTGGGATAACAAATTTTTAATAAACTTGATGAAGCATAGAACCAGTGTAAGATCTTCAGCTCCCTGATACAGTAGTAAACATTTAACTGCGAAACACTGGCCATCATCGGGCAGACTTGTCCTGTGCAACATGATTGTGGAGAGTTAAATCTATGAAAATATTATTTAACAACCTCAGTGCATTAAGGGCGTTTGCCTGGTAGACCACGAAATCATGCTACTGTGCCTTGATGCAATGGGAATCTCGGGAAAGGTAAAGAAATGGTTCCAAGAATTCCTAACAAACAGATCCTACCGAGTTGCCAGCAATGGAAATCACTCCGATCCATGGAATAATCCGTCAGGGGTACCCCAAGGCTCCCCTCTATCGCCTACTCTATTCAATTTACATAGCATCCTTAAGTCACCGACTACAAAAATTAAACTTAACACATTACATATATGCAGACGATATATCCATCCTAATCCCCATAAATGACATTTCAACTGAAATTATAGACAGCGTTTCACACACAATGAAAGAAATCGAAAAATGGACCACCGACTTCAAACTGAAACTAAACACAGAGAAAACAAAAGTCTTCTTGGCAACCCCTCAATGACAAAATAACGAAAACATCATTGAAAATAAAAAGCCACGAATATCCTTTTTCCAAAACCATAAAAATCCTAGGTGTCACTCTAGACACGCACTTGACCATGGCCGATCACACAAACTTAACAGTGAAGAAATGCTTTTACACTCTCTGGAAGCTAAGGACTATCAAAAAATATTTTGACACAACATCCTTCAGGTTACTGGTGCAATCGCTGATCCTATCCACCCTGGACTACTGCAACATCGTCTACCTGGGTATCCCACAAAAACAATAAAAAAACTGAAATTAGTACAAAACACTGCAGTTCGCGTAATCTTCGGACTGAGAAAACAAGACCACATTAGCCCATACTACAAAAAGCTGCACTGGCTACCAATGGAAGCACGAATACAGTTCAAATTTGCATGCATCTGCTTCAAACAAATCTGGGGCCTAGCACCTTCCTACCTGCAAACACACTTTACTCTACACAACCCCACACGAACAACCAGAAACAAAAACATCTTTGCCTATCCTAAAATTATTGGCTGCAAATACAAATCCTACCTTGACAGAACCTTCATGTTCCAAGCAAACAGACAACAATCCTGGCTGGGAAACTATATAAATAAAATCACAGACCTACAACGCATTCCGAAAATCTATCAAAACTGCTCTGTTTGACAAATTCATCACCTAAACAGACCATTCCGCGCTCACTACACTTTTTCCCCTACAACTCGAAGCATTCCTCAGGCAATTCCTTCCCCTCTCACTTTCCCTCCTTCTTTCACCCCCCTTATACTTCCCTCCTCTACAACCCTTCTCCTGTAACTCCCACTCATGCATTGGTAATTTGCTGAATGTCCAGCCTTCTTTTGATGTTGCACCGCCTAGAAGTCGTCTGACTATGGCGGTATAGAAAAATAAAGTTATTATTATTATTTTACTAAGCTGCAATAGCGGTTTTAGCACGCGCGCTCAATGCTAACACCAGCATTGAGTTGGCGTTAGTTTTAGCCACCCAGCGCAGGTTTAGCGCTCGCTAAAATTCTGCGCGCGCTAAAAACGTTATTGCAGCTTAGTAAAAGGAGCCCAAAGTGTTTATGCATACAATTGAAAGAAGGCTTTGTCATCGACTGAAGTTTGTGCTGAACGAGTATTCTGATGCTTTTCCTTCCTGAAGAGAAAAAAATTATGCCACTACTGCAATATTTTCAATAATGGAGGCTATTTGGAGTTTTGGTGTTTGTTGTGCGACTGTGCTCCGCTTCTCGACAGATTGGTTGTTCAAGCTCTCTATCTTTCCACCTAAATCTGACTCTCCTCTTTCCCCGGTCTTTATTTTTGTGAACACCCTCATCCTCCCTGTCTCATTGGCTCACATCCTCGGAGTAATCTTTGACTCATCTCTCTCCTTCTCTTCACATATCCAACAGGCTGCCAAAACCTGTTGCTTCTTTCTCTATATCTCTGTAATCAGACTCTTCCTTTCTGAGCACACTACTAAGACCCTCATCCATACCCTCATCACTTCTCACCTAGACTACTGCAACCCGCTTCTCACTGGCCTTCCGTTAAACCGTCTCTCTCCCATTAAATCGGTACAGAACTCTGCTGCATGCCTCATATTCTGCCAGTATCGTTATGCCCACATTACCCCTCCCCTCAAGTCACTACATTGGCTCCCTATCCGTTTCCGTATACAGTTCAAACTCCTCCTATTGACCCACAAGTGTATCGCTCCACAGCTACTCAGTATCTCTCCTCTCTCCCCACACTTATCCCCGGGCACCCCATTCATTGGGCAAGTCTCTCTTATCTGTACCCCTCTCCTCAGACTCAATTCCTTTTGCACCGTATGCTTGGAACAAACTGGCTGATTCAGTATGTCAAGCTTTGTCTCTGGCAGTATTCAAATCCAGACTTAAACCCCCACTTCTTTGAAGCTGTTTCAGTTCAAACTCCAACCCATCTGCTAAGCACCAATATCTGTCTTATCACTCCCTCTATAATTCCCCTACCTGCTATGCACCGATATCTGTCTTGGATTTTCTTCGGTGAAACACCGAAAACTGCATCTAGTATCGGGCTCTTCCTCACTCCGGGTTATATTAAAATGTCATATCAGGCATGGTGCTTTCATGACAGTAGGCAGCCGACTACCAACAAGATATGACTGGAGAGTGATTAGTACTATGAGATATATGGCTCTGCAGGGAGCGCCATGGAAAGCAATTACATTTCTTGTGTGTCGTTTCTTCTTTCTGTAGTCTTTTAACTGAGACTGGGAAGGAAAATCAAACTCAGACTTTACTTTACTGCCAGCTAATTGACTGAATTATGCATCATTGCTGGGAAAGTAAGGGCCACTTAGGTGCTGCTGGGTTTCAGGCTTTCATTTTTGTATTTTTCTATATTCCTTTTACTGCATATTTTCAGCTATATTGCAGCAAAACTATAAAGAACAAAAAAAGACTGCAGAATGGAATGTACAAGGTACAGGAATGTTTATTCAAAAACTATATAAAATTGTAATCCAAAGAAGTGACTCTCTTATACATGGAGTAAGGACCCAACATGGTCCGTGTTCGGAGAAACACTCCTTCCTCAGGGGTCCAAAATATCCTATGTATCACAAATAGAGTCATATGGAAAACATCGTGGTGGTATAAAATGATAAAAATTTGTGAATCGAGGCAAAACTCCTCCAGGCTAACGTGCAGTGTGAACACCACAACTGAAAGGAGGAGGAGTTTCGCCTCAATTCACAAATTTTTATCATTTTATACCACCACGCTGTTCTCCATATGATTCTCTATTTGTAATACCAACAAACCAACACTAGGAAGGAGTTATTTGCCTTACACTGGCCTTACTTCTGAGGTTTTAATCGTTTCAAACCCTCTGGAAAATTCCATTAAAAAATTATTAGCCGCATCATGTTGAATAGAGATTCCTAAGGTTCTACTGTGTTTGGAAGGTAGAGACCTCTAGTAGTTCTACTAATTATTGTATGTAACCTTTTTATACCACCTAGTGCTCTCCAGAAATTGAAAAGGTTCTCCTTACCAGTAATATAATGCTAGGAAAAGACTTCATATTGGAGGGAAAATTGAATGATATAAATACCATGCCCAAAAGTTGTTTGTGTTTTGGCTGGCTAAGCTGCTGTATTACAAGATGTACATATCTTTGAGAGGCAGAGTAATTGCACTATACAGTATATGAGCTTTGTTTGGCTCTCTAAGCTAACACATTGTACTACTTAAGCACAAAAGGTTTCCACTGATCTTGGAACCAAAGAGGAGAATCCAAAGAACAACTCTAGGAGCTGGGCCAAAGAGGGCTGGGCCAGGGTTCTACAGGGAAGAAGTGCCAGCTTCCTCATCTGAGTCTAGTCTTCATAGATTACAAAATGTCTGAAAGAAGTTGGATCCAGGAGGGCCCAGAGTTCAAGGAAGGAGTACCTGCAGCTTGTCTCTTTGCTCTGCAATCAAGGAAGACAAGGTGAGAGAGAGGGAGAAGTGGAGAACATGGTAATAGTCAGCCCAACTGTAACACTCATTATCAATTAATGATTGTCTTTCTGTGGCATTTCTGGAAAATAGTAGTATGGCTAGTTTTATGTCTCTCTCCTCCTCCCATATTTTGCATCTGCCTTCTGGGTGTCTCTGCCACCCCCCTCCCCCCAGTGTCCAGTGCAGCTCTGTATCCCTGTCCCTGTGCTCCTTCCATGCACAGCATCTTTTCTCTGTGTCCATGTCCTGTTTCTTGTCCAACAACATCTCTTTCTCTCTCTTCCCTGCTCATCCTTACATTCCGTGTTTCTACTTAAGCAGGGACAAAGTAACTAGGAGTCAGAAAAAATACTAGACTGTGAAAAAGGACAGACTGACTCTGTAATTAGCACAACCAAGGAGGAGGACTCGCTATACAAAAACTTAGCTCAGAGAAATAAAACTCTGAAGAGGGAGAGGTAACCCCCTCTTAGGGAAAGAGTTTATCTTCCAATCATCACTTAATCAATGTTAAAAGCGAGTCCAGCTCAAAGGTATAAAAATGTTGTAACTGTGTATGTCTCTTAATTGAAATACTGTATACACTCAAAGTAATAAACTTTTGCATTCAGGTTAACACTGGAAACTCTACATGCATTTAGCTTGTTATCAAAAAATACTTATCAGGGTCCCGACGCGGCCCCGTTTCGGTGTCTACTTCAGGAGACCCCGTCAAAATAATTTGATTCTGCTAAGGAGTAACAACCATGAGAAATTCAAAAGAGATCTGAAATGCAAAAACAGATTGTCAAAAAATTGCAATAGATATGGGCAAAGAAATTCAAAAAGGCCACAAACCCATGCAAAATGTAATAAAGCTTATAGCTGACATAATAGACAGGAGCTCAGTGTTGTACATACCATTCAAAAAAGTGAAAGATTTCCGTGCAACGGAGAACGCCGGCACCCGCTCCGGTTTTTAAACCGGAGGAAGGTGGGAAACCGGACGTAGCAAACGTGATGACATCATTGAAACACTGGCAAACCCAACAAGAGGCCGGTAAGATCCAAACAACCTCGGATGCAACCTTAACATCTAATATTTTCAATCTTTCCCATCGTGCTTTATCTCCTATAGAAACATCAGTTCTCAATAAGGGTCTATCTTTTGTCCCTACCAGTCGTTATGGGGCTTTTGACACCAGAGTGGCTGTGTTTAAATTCATAAGATCTTGTAAACTCAAAAAAATTTTTTTACACAGAAGATATTTCCACTGATCAACCTCAAGACAGCTATCCAATTTTTCATGTCAAATCCTCTTGGTGTCCTCCGGGTGTTGTTGATCCATACCTTTTGAAGATTTAATATTAAGAGATATTGGTAGTCTGGAGAAAGACCCTCCTCCCATTCGTTTCAACTTATCCAGACAACAAGGTGCAGTGTCATCCATCCAGCAGATAAGGGTGGAGGAATAGTTATTCAAGACACAAGTTCATATGTTAGCGAGGCACAACGACAACTTGTTACAGAATGATCCTACACAATCTATTCAAGATGTCATCTCTCATGTATTGGTGCAGGCTCTTGAAACTAGGGTTATCACTGACAAGGAGTTCAGGTATCTGAGTTGTAAACATCCTCGCATACCTGTTATTTATTTTGTCCCAAAGATTCACAAATCTTTGTCCAGTCCTCCAGGTAGACCAATAGTTTCTGGAATAGGATCACTCTTAGAACCTTTATCTGCTTTCTTAGACCTGTATCTTAAAGACAGGGTTCTGCTGGCCCCTTCTTACATCTTAGACTCCACCAGTATGATTCAGTTTTTAGCTTCTTTTCAGAACATACCAGCAAATGCCATATTATTGACCTTTGACATCTCAGCTTTATATACTAACATTCCTCAAAAAGAAGCTATTGAGGTTATTAAAGTTGAATTACAAGCTCAGGATCTGTCAGATATTAGGATACAGTTTTTGCTTGACTTGGCTCAGATAGCACTTAGCATGAATTACTTTCAGTTCGATTTAGATTTTTACAAACAGATCAAAGGCACAGCTATGGGGTCTAAGATGGCCCCTTCCATAGCCTGCCTTTATGTATCTCAGTTTGAAAGTAAGTTCCTGTACCCTTCTGAGTTTTGGCAATTTTTTCTATTTTGGAAGAGATACATTGATGATGTGCTGGCAGTTTGGATCGGCACTTCTGAGGACCTGGGACGTTTTTTTGATTGGCTCAATAAATGTGATTCCAACTTACAGTTCACAATGACCACGGATCATCATCAGGTCGCTTTCTTGGACATCAATATTATATTGAAAAATGGTCAGTTCCACACATCAATTTACCGCAAGCCTACAGATAGGAATAACTTGTTACAGTATGACAGCTTCCCCATGTCCTGTCAGCGTCCTTCTCCCCCCTCTGTCTTCCCCATGGCCTTTCAGCATCCTTCTCCACCCCCCCATCTTCCCCATGGCCTTTCAGCATCCTTCTCCACCCCACCCCCCCATCTTCCCCATGTCCTTTCAGCGTCCTTCTCCACCCTTTTGTCTTCCCCAGTGCTTCCAGCGTCCTTCTCCCCCCTCCTTCTCTCCCGCACCGGGTGCAACACAGCCGGCCAGGTCCCCTTACTTTTGTGGCGCTTCCGTGACCGACAGACCGACAACAGCCCCGGTCTGACAAACCTCCCTGCCCTTAACCGCGAATCTAAATTTCCTTCTTACAGCTGCTGTAAGAAGGTAATTTAGATTCGCGGTTAAGAGCAGGGAGGTTTGTCGGACTAGGGCTGTTGTCGGTCGGTCGCGGAAGCGCCACAAAAGTAAGGGGACCTGGCCGGCTGTGCTGCACACGGGGCGGGGCGGACCGCCCCCCTCCCTTGGTAGCCACTCGAGCCGCAAGGCTACTCCTCCTTACCTACCCTGCCTGCAGCACAGAGCCGAACGGAAGTCTTCCCGACGTCAGCGCTGAAGTCGGAGTGAGGGAGGGCTTTGTTTAAGCCCTCCCTCCCCTCCGACGTCAGTGCTGACGTCGGGAAGACTTCAGTTCGGCTCTGTGCTGCAAGCAGAGCAGGTAGGGAGAAAAGCCGCGCGACTTAGTACATCCAGCCCCGCAGGAACCCTGTGACCCTCGGAGGCGTCCCCACGGGATCCCCGCGACACGTGCAGCTCTCTATTGCGGACATTCCCGCGTGCCAGCTGCAAGGCCTTCGCGTGCCACAACTGGCACGCGTGCCATAGGTTCGCCATCGCTGCCATAGAGTAACAAAAAAAAAAAAAAAGGAGGGGGATTCTCCAGGGCTACACATAATTGGGATATACATATTTACAACAATCAGCGATTGTTTCCCTATAAATCTGTTTATATCGGCACAGGCTTTTACTTCAGGCTCTCAAAAAAAGCCAAAAGTTAAATTTTGCTTTGAATATTGCATAGATTTGAGCATGCGATTTTATGCAAGTTATTTCTCCTCAGTCCAGCCCAATCGTACCCACAGAGGACAACTCCTAAACCAGGGGTAGGGAATTCCGGTCCTCGAGAGCCGTATTCCAGTCGGGTTTTCAGGATTTCCCCAATGAATATGCATTGAAAGCAGTGCATGCAAATAGATCTCATGCATATTCATTGGGGAAATCCTGAAAACCCGACTGGAATACGGCTCTCGAGGACCGGAGTTCCCTACCCCTGTCCTAAACTATGGGCTCCTTTTATGAAGGTGTGTTAAGCGTTTTAGCTCAAGCACCAGATTAGCGCGTGCCATAGTGCGCGCTAGCCGAAAATCTACCGCCTGCTCAAAAGGAGGAGGTAGCGGCTAGAGTGCGTGGCAATTTAGCACGCACTATTCCACGCGTTAAGACCCTAGAGCGGCTTTGTAAAAGGAGCCCTATGTTTTGCTCACATTGAAGAGCACTTTTTAAATAATTACAGTACATGACAGCAGATAAAGACCTGCACCTGATATATCTCATTGCCCTAGCACCAGTCCAGCACACTTCTTCCTCCCACTTAGTTGCAAGATTTCTGCATCACAAAGTATTAACAGGTGCTCAGAAATCTACACACAGCTCTACCATGAGCCTGTCTCCATTAACCCCACTGTTATCTGACACTGTTCTTCCTCCTCCTTACCACCCACTGTCCTCCGGCTCATTGCAACTTTAATCTTTGTGGCCAGAGAACACTACATCATATGCCAGTTAATTCATCGTCAGATGCTTGTATTGTCCTCGCAACACATACCAGCGGGGTTGCTAGGCACCAAGTGAAATCCAATCAGCTTCCATAGTGAGTAGACTTACTTTGTCAGCTTCCAGCAGATTTATTACCAACATGAAACTTTACTGCAGACAGTTGAAAGCAAGAGTGCTGTACTAATTCTGGATCAATACAAGTGTGATAAGTCCCGCTGTAAATATTTCAACCGAATGAAAAGTGAAAGAATACTGCATACAGGGGTAGAGAGAGAGAAACTGCAGTGAGCCAGCTTAGGGTTTTTGAGTCCAAAAAAGAGATCATTGGCTGGGGGAAAAGTGAACAATAGTTTACCCACAATGACTAGAGGTGTCTTGAAATGATTCAATATGACTAAAAGTTACATTTGGAACTAGGGGAAGAGAACAAGGAGACTTCGGTGGAACTAGAGACAACGGATCACCTGCAGTATTCAATCCATGTAAGGGTTACCTAACCCTCAGGCAACACAGATCACAGGCTGTCAACATAAGAGAAAACATGCTAACATTAGATTTATAGACAAAACAGTGTTTCATCAAAAACTTTGTACTCAGCAGTCACGCCAATGGAGGAACTCATTGGAAGACAGTAATTTATTTAATTTATAAAATGATCAGGTCTTGCTTGCATGTAGATGTATGTTACATTGTGAAAGTAATGGAGATAATTACTGCATGATTACTACTGACTAGTAATCTTCCTAAACTGCATTGATATATAGTATATAATAGCGCAGAGGTGACCTCTATAGAATAGCAGTAGATTTCAAGACCTATTCTCAAGAACTCAGAGCCAGTAGTATAGTAAGGGGAGATGGAGAATGTGAACCACCCCAAGTGCCAAGTTGGCAGGAGTGCTGGCATCTCTCCTCTTTGCCCCCCTACTCATCCCTGTTGCCCTGACATCATCATGCCCCCCCCCCTGGTATCTCTTTACAACTTGCTGGCAGTGAGCAGGCTGGCCTCGTCCCTCCTTTGATGTCACTTCCTGTGTGCTATCCCAGCCTGCTCGTTGCTGGCGAAGATGGGAAAGAGGTACAAGGTGAGGGCGAAATGCAGTCATTTTGGGGCAGTGGGGAAGAGGAGCCAGGGTTGGCAATGTTGGAGTGGTGGGGGGAGGGGGGCTCAGTAATGTAGGGGGGCGGGGAAGAACACATAGGGAGGTGCACAGGACAGCACCTCTGCCCCAGGCACAAACGTCCCTTGCTATGCCCCCGACACTGGCTGGTCAGATTTTCAGGATGTACATAATGATTTTGCTCAACACATCTATATACAAAAGTAACAGTGCACGTGGATCTTGCTAAAACATATTTATTGCGTATATTTTGAAACTTTATTGCGTATATCTTGAAACCCCATCTGGCTTGTTGGGAACCCTGCTCGGGCGAGACCAGCAGAGTCAGTCCAGAGACTGAAATCAAGATCTGCAAAGGTGAACAGCGGTTGCAGTACTACACTTTAATCCAAGCCCCGAAAATACTGCAGCACCGATTGGTAAAGGTGAATTTTCAATACTCTCAGCAGCATTCCACAGGTTTAGGGTGAGGAAAAACCTAGGAGCTTCGCACTGACTTTCAGCATTGACTCCCAAATTCTGTAAATAGTACCACACATTGTGCACGCAAATCAATGCACACAGCCAATCTGCACGCACAACCTAACTATTGGCACCAATAATTAGCAATTAACACCTCACAATTGACACTAATGGACAGTAATTAGAAGCTTGGTCGGCGCATTCTATAAAGTGGTGCACGTCATGAATCTCCAAAGGGTGCAAGGCCAGGGGAGGAGCACGGGTACATCATGGGTGTTCCTAAAAGTTAAGTGAACTGGGATAGAATACATCCGATCCGTGCACAACTTAGACGCAGGTATTTCCACCTGGTTTTATTCGCCTAAATATCAGTGATGCATACAGCCACTAAATGTGATTCTATATATGGCGCGTGCCTTTTCTAAAATCACACTAAGGGCTCCTTTTACTAAGGTGCGCTAGCGTTTTTAGCGCACGCAGGAAATTACAGCGCGCTACGCGGCTAGAACTAACGCCAGCTCAATGCTGGCGTTAAGGTCTAGCGCGTGGGGCAATGTAGCGTGCGTTAAAAAGCCCCAACGCAGCTTAGTAAAAGGAGCCCTACGTGCCGTTCTAGTCAGTGTAGATTTTTCTGGAGCTATATACAGAATCGTGGTCTAATCTCATAAATTACGCCTAAAATTACAAAAACATAACTTGAAAGTTTTTAAATTGAGAGTTTGGCTGAAAAGATGGCACAATTTAGGAGTACAGCTTTTTGGGCATATCAGGCCCCACAGTTTTAATTAAACTGTTCCTATAAAGGCAAGAGCCTTAGTAATTATACAGGTGTATGCGAGGGTCCACTGAAAAGTTCTCAGCCCAAGCAACAAAGTTGGGGCAGTCTCCATCGAGAGCTATACACTTAGCCCATCGATTTTCCACTTTTTTCAATCCATATTTTTCAGATGGAATGAAAAAAGTGGAAAATCACTGGACTAAGGGCTGGCGTTAGTTCTAGCCGCGTAGCGCAGGTTTAGCGCACTAAAAACGCTATCGCAGCTTAGTAAAAGGAGCCCAAAGTGTATAGTCCTTGATGGAGACTGCCCCAGCTTTGTTGTTTGGGCTGTGAACTTTTCAGTAGCCCCTCAACAAAAATAGCACATGAAGGTCAAATGCTCAGAAAAGCAATTTCATTCCCATGTTTTACATGAGAATTGGGAGCTTAGATATCCTAAATTGCTGACCTTGTTACAAACATTTAAAGGACACACCTTTTCATTCAATGGAGAATTTTTTATCTAAAGTCGCAAAGGCCATACATTGTATCCCATAGGTACAAAAATTAAACACCATCAAAAGGCAATAAAAGATTTTACCTATTTCTTACATAACAAGCGAATGAGGAACAGTAATTAAAAGGCAGCAGCAGAAATGCCTTAATATGAAACAGATGGATGCAACATAATACTTTTGAGGATTAATTGGCACTTACCACCATAATGAAAGCAGTAACTTGACGTACATGATAACAAACGTCCATCATCAGAACACGTGCCTACATTTACTTCCCAATTTGGCTTGATCAAGCAGTGCAATTAGGAATAAACAAGAAAACAGGGCAGAAAATTTGCTAAAGGACATAGGAAAAGGTTTTTTTTAACATTGTTTCAAAGTTACATCAACTAAACTCCCTTAGTTATAATCAATTACTTATACTGGCCTAAGTTTGATAGAATTTCTGAGCTCTTTATACAGCTAAATTCTGATAATATTTGGCTGTGGCCTTCTCCCTCTCCCCCTAAACGGTCAGGACATGTCGGGGGGGATATTCAGCTCCATACTATGGCTCTTCCCTGCAAGTTTTGCATCCCTCTGAATTTTGCAGCATAGAAGCCAGCGTTGTTAAGTTGGTAAGAGCATCGTTCCCAAACAAAACCTTTACTTGTGTAGCTGAACCAGTCTGATCACCTCGAAGATTGCCATTACTGGAATTATTGGTTGTTCTGAAGACTTGCACATCTAAAATTTTTACTAATTTCTTCATTTAAAAAAATGAAATGTCTATAGCCTTTCTATAGCCAGATTTCTTTCTTTCTTTCTTTTTTTTTTTTTTTTTTTAATAAAATGAAATTTCTATAGCCTGATACAGCAAGTTAAAAAATATATATTTATATATACATACATGAAGAAGGAAAATGGTTTTTGCTTTTAGTCAGGGGAAAATTAAAAGTCAATAGATATCGAACCCTGAGCAGAATCCTCTCGACCCCGGACATAAATTTCACAAGGGATTTCCTCCATCACCCTGTCTTCTATCACTTGTTCAGGACAGTCGTGGGTTTGTTTGAAACTGTAAGTACTTTTTTTGAAGGTGCTATTAAATGTCTTCATGGGTGGGGGCTGTGCAAAATCATTGCGGAAAGGAAGGTCCATGGAGCTTAAGTTGGTCCTGCTTAACTTTATACTCGCCGTTTGAGATCCACAATGATGATCATGGATGCATCTGGAGCTCGTGGAAGAGCGCCTTACTTTTTGGTAGTTCTCAAGTTCATCGGATAGGTCAGCCAAGTCTGCTGAGATCTCTTTGTCTCTCAAAGAGAACAACTCATAGTGTGGTGGGTCAAACACCTCTTGAAATCCTGTCTTGTTGAACACACTTTTGCGAGTCATGACCTTTTTCCGTGGTTGTTTCACTTGCACCAGAATAGAAATTATGAGAAGGACAAGCACAATCCCAGAAGAAATGCCAATAATGGTTCCATGGGTCTTTGTGATTTGTTCAAACAGTCCAGTTTTCTTCTTTTCTACAAAATAGGAAGAGAAAGAGAGTCACCTTGAGACTATTTTCAAATATGTCTCATCCAGAGCAATATAATGTTCTGTTCTCATTCTGAAAATGTTCATCTTTATAGATCTCAGAAGAATAGTACAGAAAGGAATGTAAGACTGTATGGATTATTTCATCTGTAGGAACCCCCTTCCCCCAAATGGGGCAATTAGCCTGAGATTTCTGACTAGAATAGTTTGGAAAATATACTGACCTAAAACAGAATGAATCCTATTGTCACAGAACTAGAAGCTCCATGTTTTGCAAATGTTTTCACTTCAAATCTCACTTTCCAATGCACAGTTTAAATGCTATCTCACATTTCATTTTATTTGATATATAGTAAATCAAACAAAACATCTAAGCAGTTTACAATTGAATAAAAAGAACAGGGCAAGAGGTAGAGACAGAAAAACATTAGGATGCCTGAGTTACCATTGCCAAATAATAAGGGGTAGAAAATTAAGTTGGAAATTAACCAAGATACAAAAGGTTGGTAGGTTTGAACTAAAAGATTTCAAGGACTAGTGATGAAATCACATCGGGGTGAGCCAGGGCACAGTCACTGGATGAATCCAAGTGTTTAATGTTAAAAGAAAGGTTTTAAGTAATACTTTGAATGTTTTTAATGATGGTTCCTTAATGTAGGGGGGCTGTCAGGCTTAAGCAAGTAATTCTGGTCAGATGGGAATGGAAGTGTGAGTTGGGATTACAAATCAGTTCTGGTGCATACAGTATAAGAAAGCTAAATAAGAAAGATGGGGGATCCAGAATGAAATATCTGATGGTCAAGGATTAGGTCTTACACATAATTCAAAAGAGAATTGAAAGGCAATAATCCTTACTTAATCAGTAAACCTGAAGTCCATAGGCCATTATTGAGCTGGCTTAGGGAAATTCCTAAAATAAGCAACATAGAATCTGTTTTGCTACTTGGGACCTGGGTTGGTCACTGTTGGAAACAGGATACTGGGCTTGATGGACCTTCGGTCTGTCCCAGTATGGCAATTCTTATGTTCTTATTTCTTAGCTCTGTACAGTAATTTGACATCAGTGTTCTGAACAACTTGAAGTTTTGTAAACAATATTGTGGCAGATCCTGTAATAGTTACAGTAATCCAGACCAGAGGAGCCAAACTGTGGATAAGCAAATAAATCAATTGGTGATTGAATAGAAAATGTACAATGAGTATTTGATGAAGAGTATTGAATGATTTTTGAACAACCATAGAGATAAACAGGAGCACGCTACAGGGGTTCAAAGAAGCTTTGGATAGGTACTTGGAAGACAAAGGGATTGAGGGGTACAGATAAGAGTAAAGGTAGATTATAGGGATGGGATTAGAGGTAAGTTACAAAATTAATCAGGGACCACTGTTCAGGCACTAGGCCTGATGGGCCGCCGCGGATGGACCTCTGGTCTGACTCAGCGGGGGCAACTTCTTATGTTCTTATAAGACTTGAATACATAAGATGCCTAGAATTTTGACTGAGTCTCATAAAGGTATCTGAATATTATATATATGTACGTAAGCATGAAAGATTCAGGGGCTCACAAAACAGAAAGATATATAATGGTCTTATTAGCATTCAATTTAAGTCCATTGTCTAAGATCCAATTAGCAATAAGATTTAGGCCTCCATTTACAAAGGCGATTATTGTGGCAGGCTGCGGTAAGTGCTCTGACACCCACAGGGATTCAATGGGGGTCGGAGTGTTTGCCATGCAGCAGCTGCTATCATGCCTTTGTAAAAGGGGGGGGGGGTTAGTTTGTTAGAGATGTCAGTAATAGTATGGATTGTTCTTGACTGTAGAGAAAAAAATAGCTGAATATTATCAGCATATATATAAATATATATAAGGACATACCCAAGTTTTGAATCAAGAGCTAAGGGGACCAAAAAGATGTTAAAGTATGTTCTACTATGCTAGTGACAAAATCACTACAAAAACTGGGAATATAACAGATATCAAAAAATGTCTTTGGTAAACAATTAACCAATATTCCCAAAAAAATGATGACAATATGATTTCTAATATTTAGCAATCCATAAATCAAATAATGTTTCATAAAAATGTTTAGCATAAAATAGCTCTGAAAAATTGAAGAAATAGGGAAAAGCCCCTAGGTGAGAAAATTTGAGAGAAGTAGAGGTGGACCACATATGTTTCTTCCCTCATAAAAATGTGTAACACTTCTTAAAAAGTATAATATAATGAAAAGGTGCTCAGTAAAAAGTGATTTAGCTCAATGAATTGAACTGGTGATACTTAACAACCATCACTGCACCTTATCCGCATCTGGAAATCTGTCTGGGTACCCGGACAGTCCTCTAAAAAGAGAGCATGTCTGGGTTTTCCCAGACTTTTGGTAACCCTACACAGAGTCTCACAAGACAGCTGTGGGAGGTCCCAGCAGCCATTTTAAGATTGGAGCCGACATGGGCTATTGCCTGTGCTGGCTGCAATCTCAAAATGGCTACCAGGAACCCAGCTTTCGCTCCTTCAGTTGACCAAGGCCAGGATTACAGCAAAGATAGTGACCATAGCCCCAGTGATCAGGCACACAAGGGGGGTGGGGGTGGAAGGTGAATGAAGAGAATGCCAGTTTTTATACAATGGTGACACTTATTGGCTGCATCTGTATCGTCCTGGCAACCAAGTATGCTATCCTACCAAGGCTAAGGAAAGCAAGATCTACCAAGGCACTCAGCCACTCTCTCAGCCCACTGCACTAACCATTAGGCTACTCCTCCACTGGGGTGAGAAAGAAGGAAGGGAGATAGAAGCAGGTTTTTATACTCAACCTTTATGAGTTAAGTCCAGTTGAAAGCAAGAATCGATACCACTTTCAAAATCAGACATAGTTTTCTCTCTCCCAGTTCTACAGCACCCCATTTTGACCTATTCTCTTCTTCTGTCATGACAAAGTCAATCCCAAGAACAAAGCTTCTTCCCTGTCATACAGTTTCCATCTTCCTAGTGGTCCTCCAAGTGTCCCAGTTAGCCTTTTCAGGGCAAAAAAAAAATTGTCAGAGCTTCACAATAGGAGAAAAACACAGGACAGTAGATATCTTTAGTGGTGGGGGGGACTGACCGCCCTGGGAGCCATGGTACTAGGGGTGCTGGCACTTCTCTACCCTGCCCTGCCACACCATTCCCCCCCCACCCTGTACCTCTGTAGATCTTCACTAGCGTGAGCAACTTCTCCTGCCTGTTGCTCGTGCCAGGCTGGTTCCCCTCTGAATTACTTCTGGGTCATGTGGCCAGGGAATGACATCAGAGGGAGATCCAATGCTGGCGTGAGGAGCATGCTGGAGAAGCCACTCTCACTGGTGAAGATTTAGAGGTACAGTGCGGGGGAAGAGAGAGCATGCGTGTGGAGTGGGGGATGGGAGGAAGGAGCGGGGGCATGCCATTGCCCCAGGCACCTCCTACCCTTACTACGCCACTGGATTTCTCTGTGCCCCTGGGGGAAATAGATACTCAGTGCTTAGAAGGAGTGAGTGAACAGAACAGTGATAACCCCTACGAACAATAATATTAATTATTACACAGTTAGTCTATGCCAGGCACATTTCTGCAGGCTTAAAATGTAAGGAATTTTACATTGTCCTGAATATCAGAAGTGCAGGAAAGATGATTGTTCTTGGCAAACAGGTTCCAGCTCAGCTAGAAATTAAGCATTATGGGTAAAGCTAAGGAATCTTTATTACAAGTAGTGTAAGAAGTTTCAAATCTGGGTCACTGATATCTTCTCACGGAAAGAATCAAGAATTAAATGGAGAAAAAAAAAAAGAACAAATGAAAGTCTTCCAGTGGTGCTCACCTTTGCAATGATTCTCATCCCAGGGGTAGGCACAGTTTTGAATGCCATTGCAGACCAGAGAGTTGTTAATGCACATATTACTATGGCAGAAGAATGTCCCACTCGTACACGGAGCTGGAAGAAAGCAAAAGGAGAGATCATCAAGAAGACTGGTAGCTAAAAAAAAAAGTGCAAACTATTTGGGCTTGATTCTCTAAAGGACGCTGACCTCGGCGGCCGCCGATCGTGTGTCAATAACACATCGGCGTCCTTTAGAGAATCACGTCTTTTTTTTTCTAATAGGCGCCTTAAATGTAGGCCAGCATTATACAGGCCTACAACTAATGCATTTATCTCATGCCTATGGAGATGCATAGGGATGCTTATGGATACCCAAGGCCATTTCTGGTGGAAACCATGCCCATGCCGGCCTTGGGTGTCAGTAGGCGTGTCTAGACGCCTCCATAGGCATGAGTCAACCACCTGTGGCGCAGTGGTTAAAGCTACAGCCTTAGCACTCTGAGTTTGTGGGTTCTAACCCAAGCTGCTCCTTGTGACCCTGGGCAAGTCACTTAATACCCCCCCATTGTCCCAGGTACATTAGATAGATTGTGAGCTGGGACAGACAGGAAAAAATGCTTGAGTACCTGAAGAAATTCATGTAAACCGTTCTGAGCTCCCCTGGGAGAACGGTATAGAAAATTGAATGAATGAAATGAATATATTGTAGGCGTCTTTCGTGGCATGGATTTTTTTTTTTAAAAAAAACATGCGTCCCGATTGGCTAGTGAGACAGCGGTAGGACATCTATCGCTGCCTAAGATCAGGACGGCGTTTGTAGAAATCAGCCCATTTGTACACAATGTTCTCTCTAAGCTAAGCGGGGGGGGGGGGGGGGGGGGGAGGGGGGCGGGGGGCGGTCCTCCAACTACATTGATGCCAATGGAGGGTTCTGTTTCAATATTGTGTTTTCAATGGCTAGGGACAGGCAGGTTCCCTGGAGTCTTGCAAAGCTTCCCTATGCTTCATTATTGAAAACATAATAGAGAAACAGCACCCCCCACTTGCAGGACTTTAGGTGGAGGGCTCCCACTCAGCTTAGAAGGCACAGTGTGTCTGTCTACATAACTACTGGAATAATTTTTTCTTATATCAGAGCAAAAGTATATTGAGGTCGATCTTCAAAGCATTTTACTCAATTTCCCTACATTAATGCAATTAAATATCTGCATACTATCCAACAGAATGTCAACTCTTAGCCACAGTGACAGGAGGAATCCTTAGAGGTGTATTTATTTGTATAGATGACATTGTCAAAACTTTATATGTACTTTGCCAGGACAATTCTACCCCCAGAAAGGCAGAAGCAAGTGACTGCATGCATTTTGTACCCATGGCAAGTTTCAAAGCGAACATTTGCATGTATAGATACAAATAAATACAATAAATATAGGCACAGGGTCTGATATTCAGGCCCGGCTACCTCCCATGGTCAGCGGCAAACTCAGAAATTCAATGCTGGGATCGTATCCCCCCTCTGATGCAACTTCCTGTTTCCATCTGGACGAATCGCAGTAGAGGGGAAGCTTCGGGGCAGTCACCAGGGCCCCTCTGCAAAGGGAAATTGATTTTGAAGGAAGACTGGGAAAGTGAGGGGAAGAGAGAGAAATGGACCGTGGTGGATGGAAAAGAAAGAGATGCCTGGATCGTGGAGCCCCCTGGAGCTTTGAGGCCCTGGGGGGGGGGGAAGGGGGTAAGAAAGGGTAGTGACAGAGGAGTTGCTGGGGTTTGTAGAGATGAGCAGACGAAGGTAGACGAGGCTGTGGATGGAATAAGTACAGAGGGTGAGAAAGGGGGACTAGAAGATGGGTGAGAGAGTGCAGAGACAGGTGAGAATTGGAAACACGAAGGAAGAGTAGGAAATGGAAAGTTGTTAAGTAGATAAGAACATAAGAATAGCTATACTGGGTTAGACCAATGGTCCATCAAGCCCAGTACCCTGTCTTCCCAGTGGTAAATCCAGGTCACGAGTATCTGGCAAAAATCCAACTAGTAGCAACATTCCATGCTACTAATCCAGGGTAAGCAGTGGCTTCCCCCATATCTGTCTCAATAGCAGAATATTGACTTTTCCTCCAGGAACTTGTTCAAACCTTTTTTAAAACCAGCTATGTTAACCGCTATTACCACATCATCTGGCAATGCATTCCAGAGCTTAACTTTTCTCTAAGCGAAAAATATTTCCTCCTATTGGTTTTAAGAATATTTCCCTGCAACTTCATGAAGGGTATCCTGGTCTTTGTCGTTTTTGATGGAGTAAAAATCAATCCACTTGTACCCATTCTACAGCACTTTGTACACTTCAATCAAACCTCCCCTTAGCCATCTCTTTTCTAAGCTGAAGAGCCCTAACAGCTTTAATCTTTCTACCTTTGTTAATATGTGGAAACATCTGATCTGGGCTTCCATGACAGACACTCATGGCGAATTAAAGTTACAGAATACAAAAAAATGATCAAAGAAAAGCACCACAAGCACTACTCCCAATTTATCAACACCCCATCCCTAAACACCAATAAACTCTTCAGACTAGTTAACTCCTTATTTGACACCGTTCCACATAAAAGCTCCCCCACCGATCTACCACCCTCCCCGACAAATCTAGCTGACTACTTCGCCAACAAAATTCTCAACTTGAAAACAACGCTCACAACAACTAGCACCTACCCATATATCCATCCACCTTCTCCAGAAAATGATGGCTCACCGGCTGACATGACCTGGTCTCACTTCAAAAACCCAGACTGGAACCTATTTCTCAAGCTATACTCAAAATATTCCAAATCCAACTGCCTACTAGATAACTGCCCTCCATCCATCATGAAAACTGCCCCCCTCCCCTTCAAAGCGGAACTCTTCAACTGGGTCACCCTCTGCTTGTCAACCAGCCACTTCCCACTGGAACTTGGACACATCCTCGTATCTCCAATAATAAAAAACCGCAAAGAATCTCCCTCTGTAACCTCCAACTACAGACCCATCGCCAATATTCCTCTCTTCCTAAAAATCATGGAAGGACTTGTCAATTACAATCTCACATCATACCTAGAGAAATTTAACATCCTTCACGACTCCCAGTCTGGATTCCGCACTAATTACAGTACGGAAACCGTTCTAGCCTCACTAACCAATCACCTCCTCCAACTATTCTCACTGGGAAACAGCGCAATGTTACTCCAGTTTGACCTCAGCAGTGCCTTCGATCTAGTAGACCATGACATTCTGATTAGTTGCATCGACTCCATTGGCATTTCCGGACAAGTACTAACCTGGCTCACAGGCTTCCTAAAAATCCGAACCTACCAAGTTCATAATGACGGAACCTTCTCCCATACCTGGAGCAACCCCTGCAGAGTCCCCCAAGGCTCCCCTTATCCCCGTCACTATTCAATATCTACATGGCATCACCGGGACACATGTTATCGAACCGTAACCTGAAATCCTATATTTACGCAGATGACATTACAATCATCATACCCATCACCTCACTGTCACATGAGACAGAACAATACATCTCAACTGTCCTCACCATGGTAGAAAACTGGACCACACGCTTCAAACTGAAACTAAACCCAGAAAAAACCAAGTTCTTCCTTGCAAGTCCCAACCACAAACTAACGTCCACCACCCTGCAACTTAATGGTTTAACGTATCCAATCAACTCCACTATAAAAATCCTCGGAGTCATCTTGAACCGATGCCTCACTTTGGAAGATCACACTAATGCCCAGGTCAAAAAATGCTTTTCCACCCTTTGGAAACTCCGTTCCATCAAACATTACTTTGATTTCCCCACCTTCAGTTTGCTGGTCCAATCCCTAATCCTAAACTCCCTGGATTACTGCAACATCATATATCTGGGCTCCTACAAGAAAACCATTAAACGACTAAGACTCATCCAGAACACCGCCGTCCGCCTCATCTACGGGCTCAAAAAGTCAGACCATATCAGCCCTTTCTATAGAAAACTTCATTGGCTACCGTTCGAAGCAAGGATCATCTTCAAATTCGCCTGCCTTTGCTTCAAAACCCTAACTGGCTCAGCCCCGATATATCTGTCACGCCACTTCGCCTTCCCAGACTCTAACCGTACACGCAATGCCCACCTGTTTGCCTACCCCTCCCCAAAAGGATGCATCTACAAAAGATTCTTCGACAAAACCCTCTCTTTCCAAGCTGGCAAATGGAATGACTGCTTGTCCACCCTCATCTCTCTTGCCCCAACTTATCAATCCTTCAGGAAATCTCTCAAATCATACCTCTTTGATAAATTCCTCTAACCCCCGCCCTCCCTACCAAACTAATAATCCCAACCTCGCCTCCCTCCCCCTCTTCCCCGGTTGGCACCCCCCTTGCAACAGCTATTGGATCATTTTGTAATTGTCACTGGTTTATACCATACACTTGTTAACTAATTCTCTGCACCTGCATTGCATAAATTGCTCTGAACTGTTTTGTGGTATTGCGGTATACAAAAATAAAGTTATTATTATTATTATTTTCAAATAACATCCATGCCTAGTTTAAAGTCCTAACCTTTGCCACTGATCATTTTTAACCATTTTCCTTGCTCTTTTGAAAATTAAATGCCACTACAGTAGATTTCTTTATCAACATCACTCCAGATAGCTCAAATTTGATCACGTTATGATCACTGTTTCCCAGCAGAACCAACATAGTTACCTCCCATACTATGTCTTGCATTCCACTAAAGACCAAATCTAAAAGAGTTCCCCCCTCTTGTCAGTTCCTAGACCAGCTGCTCCAAGAAGCAGTCATTTTTTTATGCCTAGGAATTTTATCTCCCTACCACTCCCTGATGTAACATTTATCCAGTCAATGTTGGGGTAATTGAAATCACTGAATAGCTAACCACTACATGCTCTATATTCACTGGAACCCCTCCTGAGCCCAAGGGACAGAGAGCCAAAACCCAAACAAAAATAGAAAAGTGGAGAAAAAAACCTCAGTTAATCTTCATGGGTTAAAAAACTTTACTTTGTCACTTATCAAACAATCAAAAAAAACCCCTGCAATGTTCTACTTATAAGTCCCAGGCTATCAGCCTTCAAGGAGAGAATCAGTTCCACTCTAATATTCATACACAGTTCCATTCACAACATAATGTTCAGTTCCCAATGCCATGTTTGAGCTGAGATGTTCCTGATTGCAAGAAAGAGGACAAACCCCGATGCAGCTTTTTGGTGAAATGGGGATTCCCTGTCAGGTGATGGGATAGAGAAGATTATGAAATTGATAGCCGGGCATATGCTATGTGCCTCCCCTGCAGCTAAGTGTCCCCCTGTTGTTCTATTTTGATCCTTGCCAGTATACAGAATATGAATTAAGAACTGAACATTGCGTTGAATGTAACTGTATATGATAGAGTGGAACTGATTCTCTCCTTGAAGGCTGATATCCTGGGACTTATAAGTAGAACATCGCAGTTTCTTTTGGATTATTTGATATGTGACAAAGTGGAGGTTTTTTTTAAACACTAAAAGAGTAATCCAACGCTGAGAGGTTTTGATAGGCTGGGGCTCTTCTCTCTGGAAAAAAGGAGGCTCAGGGGAGATATGATAGAGACCTTCAAGATCATGAGGGGCATAGAGAGGGTGGATAGGGACAGATTCTTCAGATTGAAGGGGACAACAAGTACGAGGGGGCATTCGGAGAAACTGAAGGGAGATAGGTTCAAAACAAATGCAAGGAAGTTTTTTTTCACCCAAAGGGTCGTGGACACTTGGAATGCGCTACCGGAGGAAGTGATCAGGCAGAGTACGGTACAGGGATTCAAACAGGGACTGGACGGATTCCTGAGGGATAAAGGGATCGTGGGATACTGAGAGAGGTGCTGGGATGTAACACAGGTATAGAAAGCTAACCAGGTAGTAAGTATAGAAACCCAACAGGTCGTGCATGTGCAAGACCGGAGGGTTAGGACTACGATGGGAAGATAGGACTTCAATGAGAAACCAAGGTGGCAAGGGAGCCCCTTCTGGTGATTCAGACAGGTCGTGACCTGTTTGGGCCGTCGCGGGAGCGGACTGCCGGGCAGGATGGACCTATGGTCTGACCCGGCGGAGGCACTGCTTATGTTCTTTAATGAAGATGAAAAGTGAGGCAACTTGGAAACTCCCACAACGACTATGAACCTCACCGATTAGGGTTCAATCTGTGCGATTGTTCTTCTTTTGGACTTATATCATAGCCCTCTAATTGTATGTAGCTTGTATTATTGTCTTTCTTCAAAATAAATAAAGACTAAAAAACAGCATGTTTCATTTTTTACTTATCATATAATACAGTGTCTCTAGTGTGCCCCGACGGGACCCATTTCGCCCATAAGGGCTTTTTCAAGGGTTCTTTGAGGAGCTCTTTTTTTAGCGTCCTCACAATTCTGGGGCTAGGACTGTGGGTTCAAATCCCGCACTGCTCCTTGTGACCCTGGGCAAGTCACTTAATTCCCATTGCCCCAGGTACATTAGATAGAGTGGGAGCCCACTGGGACAGTTAGGGAAAAATGCTTGAGTACCTGAATAATTTGTAATCCACATAGAATTGTAGGATAATCGGAATATAAATGATTAATTAGAAGAAATGGAATCTATATGTAGATAAAAAAAATGTCAGATGAGAGAAATGAGAAAAAAGATGACACAATTGCATCAAAGTCAGAAACAGATGGAGGGGTGGAAGGGAAGAACATAGGAAAGAGAAAATGGAGACGAGATCATGGAAAGGACTTAGGAGGAAACCAAAAAGAGGAAGTGGTAAATAGAGACCAAGATCAACCCAACTGAAAAATAAAATAATCAGACAACCACAGGTTCCATATGGTGCGGGGGCATTTTTATGGTATGAGCTCTGAGATCTATGCAGTTCATAGCATAAGACTGGTCTCAAGATGTGAGCACAAACACAAAAATTGGTTCAGAGCACCATAATCTTTTGATTTGGCTCAAATGAAGGAAGTTGTAGTAACTCTTTTTGAGATATTACATGTAGGCTCTTAGGAAATAATCCTTTAAACCAGTGGTTCCCAATCCTGTCCTGGAGGACCACCAGGCCAGTCGGGTTCTCAGGATAGCCCTAATGAATATGCATGAGAGAGATCTGCATATAATGGAGGTGCCAGGCATGCAAATCTGCTCCATGCATATTCATTAGAGCTATCCTGAGAACCCGACTGGCCTGGGGGTCCTCCAGGATAGGGTTGGGAACCACTGCTTTGAACTAAATAACTAGGATTCTCTGAACCAACGTCCAGATTTACCCAGAACATGTCCTCTTTTTTAGAGGGCATGTCCAGGCTGCTTTTCAAACCCCAGCACTTGGTCCAGGTTTTGAAAAGCTTCTTCTTTGGGACCACATCAGAATGGCATCCATGCATGTACAGATGCAATGCGGTGATGTCATAGAAACATAGAAATAGACGGCAGATAAGGGCCACGGCCCATCTAGTCTGCCCACCTTAATGACCCACCCCTACCTTTCTCTGTGAAGAGAACCCACGTGACGATCCCATTTGGTCTTAAAATCCGGCACGCAGCTGGCCTCAATCACCTGAAGTGGAAGACCATTCCAGCGATCCACCACTCTTTCAGTGAAAAAGTATTTTCTGGTGTCACCGTGCAGCTTCCCTCCTCTGATTTTCCACGGATGCCCTCTTGTAGTCGTGGGACCTTTGAAAAAGAAGATATCTTCTTCCACCTTGATGCGGCCCATGAGATATTTGAACGTCTCGATCATGTCTCCCCTCTCTCTGCGTTCCTCGAGTGAGTATAGCCGCAACTTATCCAGTCGTTCCTCGTATGGGAGGTCCTTGAGTCCTGAGACCATCCGGGTGGCCATTCGCTGGACCGACTCTAGTCTCAGCACATCTTTCCGGTAATGAGGCCTCCAGAATTGTACACAGGTGCGCATGTGTGACATCGTGTTGCAACCGCGCATGCTTAGATGCCCTCCTGACTGATTAGAACAGGTTGAGGGGGCTGGGGCTTGATGAGGGTGTAACAGGATGGGGCTGGACAGAACTGGGTGGGCCTGGGGGGCGGGGCTATGGGTCCAGATTTTATTTAACTAAAATCTGGTAAACCTAGGCCAAACTTTAACCTGGCCTCCACAGAAAGCTAGTGAAAACACTATAGCATGACATAGCATGATCTGATCTTTTACACCCAGTAATCATCTGAACTGCCACATAATCATAGTCTATGTAACATTACAGCTGGTAGACCACTATAAAGAATATTGTCTATGTTTATTAGTTGCTTGGTTTACTGCCTTTCTGTTGTACAACCAAGACAGTTTACATATTTCATGCAGGTGCAGTAGTTTTTTTTCCTCTGCCCCTAAGGGGCTCATAAAATATCGCAATAGTTGATCCTGCAAAGAATCAAGGCATGTATAACTGGGAGCAAATGTCTTTGCTCTAGAAATGGACACAACTTACACAAAGCAAGAACCAAGCCACAGCTGAAATTTGATTCAATAGTGATTTCTAGTCCACGAATTCTTAGCGAGGGTTGCAAACATACTTGGTTTTCAGGATACCAGGATGAGTATTCATCAAAAGCATTTATATCCACATGGCCCAAGAACAAGGCTTATTTATCTGTCCTCATTCCCTCTGTAGCCCCTCCCCTCACAACCTCTTCTTCCCTTGTTTGTTCCTTCATGAGCACCATATATTGATTCACTCTAAGTCCTGTGTGTTTGTCATAACTTAGACCAGGGCTGCCCAAGTCCGGTCCTCGAGATCTATTGGCAGGCCAGGTTTTCAGGATATCCACAATGAACATGCATGAGAGAGACTTGCATACCAAAAAGGCAGTGCAGGCAAATCTCTCTCATGCATATTCATTGTGGATATCCTGAAAACCTGGCCTGCCAGTAGATCTCGAGGATTTTCGTGCAGGGACCATGTCTGGTGTGTTTAATGTACAGTGCTGCGTGCATCTGGTAGCGCTATAGAAATAATAAATAATAGTAGTAGTAGTAGTAATTTGCTCTGGAAACGGATTCTTTTGTGTCCTACAAGACTGGAATTGAGGACCAAGTTAAGATCCACTGGACTAAATCTCAAGGATCATTTAATCACTCTGGTTTTCTGGATTCCCCAAAGAACATGCATAAGATATGTTTGCAAATAAATGCAGGCAGAGCATGCAGCTATTAGTCATGCATATTCATTGTGGAAATCCTGAAAATCCGCTTGGCTAGTCAGTCCTCGAGGACTACATTGAGAATTGCTGACCTAATCAAAATGGCACGAGCTGGGTTGTTTGCCAATGATGTCATTCTGTCTCAATCCAACATTCTACTATTGCTGCATACTTCAGACACACTTCTATTTCAGTGACAGCAATTCAAACGAGAATGAAGAGGAGTGTGTTATTGAAAGCAGCCTAAAGTGCTGTATATCATTGATGATACAGCAGGTTAGGTGGAGAGTGTGACACAGTCATTAAAGCTACAGCCTCCGCACCCTAAGGTTGTGGGTTAAAATCCACGCTGCTTCTTGTGACCCTGGGCAAGTCACTTAATCCCCCCATTGCCCCAGATTGTGAGCTGAAGAAATTTGATCACGTCACACCTTCTTATCGACTTCTGCATTGGCTGCCGATGGAGGCGCGTGTACTTTAAATTTGGCTGTTTCTGTTTTATTTGGGTTAGCTCCTAAATATATAACTGACCTTTTTTCTTTTTCAACCAATAGACATAAGAGAAGTTCACACTTGAACTTTGACTCCGCACCGGTTAGAGGATGCAGACTTAAAAAATATCATTAACATCTTTTTTTGTATCGGGCAGCATTATGGGGTATAGATTTGGAAAAACTGCTTCTGCTTACTAATACTTATGAGGAATTTAGGAGACACCTAAAAACATATTTGTTCCTGAAGCACTAACCCCCTGTTTTACTAAGGTGCACTAATCAATTAGCGCGCTCTAAATGCTAATTAACATGCACGTGTTAGCGTTTAGCGAGCGCTAATCGGTTAGCGCACCTTAGTAAAACAGGGCCTTAGGTATTTGATTTCAAAATTTTACACAATGATTGATCTTTAAGGTTTTAGTTATGAACTTTTAGCTTTGTAAGTTTTATTCAATCTGTAGCATTTTTAATTATTGTAAACTGCATAGAACTTTATGGTCCTGCGTTATATAAACTTTTTTTTTAATTGTTATTATTATTATTTAAAATGCTTGAGTACCTGAAGAAATTTATGTAAACTGTTCTGAGCTCCCCAGGGAGAACGGTATAGAAAATTGAATACAGAAAGAAAATGACTCGTTTCATGTTAACTGGATTGTACAGTAGAATGCTACGGGAAATCCTGCACCTAACGTTAGCTGAATTGCAAGCTCATTCCCTTCTATTGCTTTTCATATTCCACACATCTCCAGCTGACCGATCTCCTTTACTCAGCTGAATATTTCACACAGCTGTTGTACCAAACACCTGCCACCTTACCTTACTAAACAGCAATGGACTATCTATCCCCTGCATGTCTTAAGGGAATTGAGTAAAGGGAGGTACCTGTCTTTCCATAAAAGGTGATTCTCCGGCACCCTGGGTCAGAGCCTCACCTGATTCAACGGTTGAGCTGGCCCTGATGTCATCTCCCTTTTCCTCACTTCACCCCAGCTTTCAACTCCACCTTGATACTTACCGTACTGCCTTTTGCAACAGCGCCCTCATGTGTCCCTGTCCAGTCCTTCCTCTTCTCTCCTCAAACCCATCTCTTCTCAGATCACCTCCTCTCAAATTTCACTTTTCCCTCTTTCTCTAAGCCCAGGGGCAGCCACTTGGAGCTGTAGAAGGATGCTAGGTCTCATTTGCATAAGTCAGGAGAGATTGTAAAGTAGGGCAGAAAAATGGATCATGTGCAACCCCCCCAATCATTCAATGATAAAGCCAGCCCTGCCTGAACCCATCAGCAGCTGAACTGTGAGGACAGAGGCGCAGAGAGCTACAGATTTGCTGCTGTGTCTCCAGCCCCTCCCCTTCCTATAATCAGGCAAGAGGCAGTACCTGTGGTGAGATGGACTGGGGCATCTCTTCTGCTGCAAGGGGGGGGGGGGTGTTGTCGCCGTTCTGGGGATGGTGGTGGTGTGTTTGTCGCTGCTGCAGGGAAGGGGTGTTGTGAAGCAGCAGAGAGAATGGGCATCTCTCCCGCTGCATCACAACACAGGGGCTTTCTAGTAGTCTCTGACACTGACCAGCCCCCCTAGACCAGTTGCTTATTTTTGTCGCCAAAATCTGACGCCACTTTTTGAAAATGGCTTGGCATTTTTTAAGAATCAACCAGAGGGCATATCAGTGTCGGAGACTGCTAGAAACATTGCTAAAGACAGAGATAATCCCTTCTGATAATCCGCCGCTAAATTGCATACAGGCTAAACCACCGGAAAACAGTTTAGCAACGGTGTTAAAATTTTGAGAATCTGAGCCTGAGACTTTGAGCTGCATGGTAGAGAATGACATGGGAACAAATTTAACTCATTTTCCCGTTCTGTCCTGGCAAGTTCTTTTCCTATCCTTGCCCCATTCCAGCAAGCTCCATCCTCATCTGCACAAGCCTCAAACACTTTAAAATCATAAGTGTCCAAGGCTTGTGCAGTTAAGGCAGAGCTTACAGGAATGGGACAGGGACACTGACAAAACTCGTAGGGACGGGACAGGGAAGTTAAGTTCCTGCGGGGATGGGGACAAATTTGTTCTCATATCATTCTCTGCTGCATGCTCTAATACAGTGTTTCTCAAACTGTGCCCCGAAGAAATTCCGGGTGTTGCCACGAGAGATCCCAGAATTTTACTTTATTTTTAAAAATCCCCTTCATACTATACACTTGTTGGCATGAACACTGCTTATGCAAGAGTCTGTCAATATTATGAGTATCTGTGTGTGCAAGGATACAACTGCCTAGACAAGTATCGTCCTTTGATGTGATTGGTCCTTGAAAACTAATGACAAGTAATTTATTTTTTTTTAATAAGGTAGTTATCCTAACTTGAGCAAAAGCAATCAAGGCTTTGTTACTGTTTACGATCTTATCTCTGTGAACTTGGATTTTTAGCTCTGTCAGAAATTAAATTGAAAAAAAAAAAGTGAAGGACTGCAGATGGTGGATGATGAAATGAGTGCTTGCTTGTCAACTATTGAGCCGCGTTTTGAGTTAATTTGCAGTCATAAACAAGCACATCCATTGCATTGATTAGCAAACTAGATGAGCCATTTGGCCTTCATCTGCCGTCATGTTTCTATGTTTCTAATTCTATTCTATCTACTTTAGTTTCACTGTTGTTACAATTACCTATACATACTCTAAAGAACTTTAAATAAATAACCCTCAAATTTAAGGTTTTGTTGGTTTTGCAATTTTATAATTTTAATTATAAAGTGCTGTGAAAAACATTTGCTCTGTGTAGTGTGTCGAAGCTAAAGAAAAGTTTGAGAGAC
Organism: Geotrypetes seraphini; assembly: GCF_902459505.1. NCBI lineage: Eukaryota > Metazoa > Chordata > Amphibia > Gymnophiona > Dermophiidae > Geotrypetes > Geotrypetes seraphini. Next base: position 49,350,584 of record NC_047087.1, read on the forward strand.
TATGCTCTAATGGAATCAAATTCCAGCGTATATAGGACCTTGGGCTACAAAAATCTGTTTTTGGATAGAAGAAAGATGAACCTTATGTAATGGGGAGGTACTTGCAGAAGATGACTGAGAAGATCAGAGTGCTCTTGAAGGACAATAAAGATAAGCTGGTTGACCTGAACATAAAAAAATCAAAAGTTAACAGCCAATGCTCAGCCTGCATCAAAGGGGTAATGGAATCATAACACCCTTTCCCTGTAAGGAGGCTCAGGGCAGTATTTTGTATTAACTGAGGCAGCCACAGGTCGCATTGGCTAATAATATAGAAAAGGGCATTACAATAATCTAAACTGGATATTATAAAAGCATGGATAAGAACACACAAGGCAGAGGCCCGAAATAACCATTGCATAGAAAACAACATTCACAATTAAAAAAAAAAAAAAACCCAACAGAACTTAATAAACCCTAAAGCATGCTGACAGAAGGAAAGTTTGTTGTCTAAAATCACCCCTAAAATACACACAACTTCCACCAAAGGCAGGACATAACCCTACCATCCAAAGTGGCTGTGCCAGAGGTGGAGGCTCCAGACAATTGAAAGTTATGGCAGTACATTTATCAAGATTAAGCTTTAAACCATGAAAAGCAAGCCAGTCCTCTATGTGATCCAATTTAGAAGTCAACTCAACAACAGGCTGTACATTAGACAGTTGAATTGGGGCCAAAATTTGAACATCATCTGCATAGGTAAACATGCTAATATCAAGGGACTCAATAAAGGTCAACAATGAAGCCAAGAAAACATTAAACAAAAATGGGGCCAGGACTAGAGAATGACACGGTGACAAAATTCATCACCGTCCCCGTCCCCGCGGATAACCGCGGGAAATAATCTCATGTCATTTTCTAGTGTCTATTTCAACCTCAGTCCTTCTACACCAGCATTCTTCAAAGCAAAGCTTGCGGGTCAGTGGTTGTGCCCAATTATACTCTGATTCTTCCCTCTTTCCTTAAAGAATGACATGAAGATGGTTTCCTGCGTTTATCCACGGGGACGGGAACGGTGATGAATTTTGTCACCGTGTCATTCTCTAGGACAGAGCCTTGAGGAACTCTACAAGGCACAACATAAGGTGCAGAACAAGTTCCACCCCACTAGACCACATAAAATCTATCACATAAATAAGAATGTAGTCATTCCAAGGCAGTGTCCTGGACCCCAACCCACTTATTCATTTAATACCTAAGTGTGATCTACTAAGTCAAAGAATGCAGTAAGTCTAAAGAGATCAGAACTCCGTGTTCTTATTATGATCTTGATATTGGAGGATTGAGGGATAAGAAAGAGACTGAATGCAATAGGGGAAGGATCTGAGACTGGATGAGAAGGGAGGCTGTGTACCTCTAGCTGTATCCTGCAGGGTTACATTTAGGACCTGATTTCCAAACCTCTCCTTTTCCTTAGACATGGAAGGGAAAACAGGTTTAATAATGCAGTCCTTAACAGAGCTGCAGTCGGCCTCAGAAGAAATCTCCTCCACCCCCCTCTTCTTGGTGGAGAGAATAGAGACAGTGAGGGAGTTATTGGCTAGGTTTTTGGACTAGCTCTTAAATTTGAAGAAACATGGTCAAGGACTGCCTTATGTGAAGCAGTTCCAACTCTCAACCTCCTAAATTCCCTGCATTTCATCCCATATTTTTTTTATTCCGAATAGAATAGAGAATGGGTGACTCTCATTCTGAAACCTGATTGCTTGTTTCTTGCATACCAAACACCTCTAGCCATTGTTCAGAACTGTTCCTCATCTCACCACTCTCATTCAGGATTACTAGACTGAGCCCTGCATGGTAGCTAATTCGCATGCACAGCCTGCCTAGAGTTTAATGGAAACAACCCGCACTTGCCTTCAAAGGCAGAGAAATTCTTTGCCTGTAGGTTTATCCTTCCTAATAAGCAGATACTGCTTTAGTAATCTGCAGCTAGGAAGAAATCAGATAGATTGATTGCTTTTCTATACAGCCTGCTGTTAGTGACAAACTAGTTTGGGATGGTTGCATTGCAATTTGCGCAGGGCAAGTGTGAAGTGACCTTGTCGCATAGTATTTGTCCAGCTATGCAAAGCTCGTTAGACACGTCTTCCATTCGCATATGAGAACTCATACTGCTTAAAACTTATTAGCTGTACAGAGAAGAAAATTGCAGTGCCATAATTGAAAATAAGACCTACAAGGATGTCAATGTCCATTTCTAACAATCCATTTCAGTACAAATATTTACCCATGAACATTAGTGTGACCGATTTCTCCTCATATCTGGCCACATTGATGGTGATGAGTAAATATTTTTACAGAATTTGAATGTTTGTCATTCATATTTACCTGAATAATTTTATATATATTTTTTTCTTTTGGGGGGGGGGAATGTTCACTTTTAGACATTTTTTTAAAATTGAAATCATACTTTATAACAATTTAATAAAATAAATAAATAGATAACTAAAAATAAATAGTGGAGTAAAATTACTTCCCTCCTATTCTGTCCTTCTCCGCTACAGTCTGATATAACCCCCACACCTACCCCATGACAACAATGTCCACTCCTCTCCCCTTCATGCTGAAATCTGCCGTGGCTGACTTTTCTAGAAATGTGCACCCCCCCCCTCTTTCCCCAGGGCAAGCCCTTGCCCCTGAAACCCAGCAGCCGCTCTGCAGGTGTACTTAGCTCATGCCATTTGCAAACTGTGCTTTCCAATTGCAGATAGTTTACAGTGTGTTAGGATGTCATGTAGAGGACTTCCACAGCCACTCCAGGGATAGAACATAAGGAAATTTGATCACGTCACCCCCCACTTCTTAAAAATGCTCCACTTACACAGGCTTCAGTGGGCCTCTCTGGTTAGAGTGCACACCTGCTGCTATCAGGAAGGAGGGACAACTCAGGGAAGGGCCCAGTTACATATTGGGCAGCTGGTCAGTGTTGGAGGCGGAGGATCATGTCTGATGCGACAATGACGCCAACAACATCAAATTTATACTGCGCAGAATCTACCCGGCAATCTACTTCTGTATTCTGCCACAAAAACTTCATGATGTTCATGGGCTTGATGGACCACTGGTCTGACCCAGCAATGGCATTTCTTATGTTCTTAAGTCGTTAGAGCTCGAACACAAGTTGATGGCACCTAATATGCTGACATCCCTTTGGAGCTTGAGCCAGTGTTGATCCCCTGTTTCTTCTGCTGTCAGTTCCACTGACGGGCCCATTAGTGCTTGGCTGGTATTCCAGGAGGGGATGGGTACAATCCACAAAGCCACTAGAGGGACCCGTTGTAACAACTGCAGCCACAAACTCTAAGACCTTCTCCAGTCAAGGGCGGGAAAACAACAGACACCAAGCTCCTATGCCAAACAGTTTTAAATGCACTGCGTTTTTGACTAGCGAGTCCTACAGATCACCAAGGAAGGCATAGTTTGCCAAAACACAGCCTGTGTTGGGTCTAGGCTCTAGTATTCATTGATGTAGTTTGGAATTTGAAATAAAGATTAGAACTTTACTCTCCTGTGTCCAAGAACAGGCCCTACATGGTGTGCTTTGTGGATGCCAGGAGGGGTTGGCCCAGGAAAGCTCATTGTCTCAGGCAAGGAGATTCTCTGTACCATAAAAGTATTGCTTGCTCTTTTCTTAAGACCTAAGTCAGGGGTGTCCAACCTGCGGCCCCGTGAAGTATTTTGTGCGGCCCCGGTCGAGGGTGATGCAGTGTTTTCTTCTGCTGCCCCCAGGTGTTTTACCATCTTGCCGGTTCCCTCCTCTGTCTTGCTGTAGCGTTTGCGCATTTGTACGGCCCCAGAAAAATTTTTTGCAGCCAATGCGGCCCAGGGAAGCCAAAAGGTTGGACACCCCTGACCTAAGGTCTTTAGGCTACGCAGAAGGTCAGCAGCTCATGCTGCCTTAATTTGGGCTTCTGGGGGAGAGATTCATGGAGACCAGGGTCACGTGCTTTTTCCGGAAGACAGGGGATAGCCCTAGGAGGCTTGTGTTCTGAATCCCTGTAGTTCATCCTGTTGACTGTCTTATGTTGGAGGTAAGAGAGAAAGAATAACTTTAAAAGGGAAAGGAAGATTAAATTTAGGAGAACAGGAAGACCCGTCCGCATGGCTGGATGGATAGATCAGACCAGAGAGGAAATGGGTGTGGACAGTGTTTAGGTGTGATCTACACATGCTCAGAAGGGCCTAGAAAAAGGCTCTTCTGAGCTTTAGGAGAGTTATTCCATCCATGGTGCCATCAGATGATGTCATCCATGTGTGGCTGACCCATTCTGCTTGTCCATGGAAAATGTTCTTTTTCCTAATGTTCACCTGGGAAGTAGCGATCATCAAACGGTTTGGTTTGATATATCGGCTAAAGTGGAGAGCGGCCGCACGATACTTAAAGTCCTAGATTTCAAACGTACGGACTTTAATGCTATGGGAGAGTACCTGAAGAAAGAGCTGTTAGGATGGGAGGACATAAGAGAAGTGGAAAGACAGTGGTCTAAGCTGAAAGGAGCGATAAAAATGGCTACGGACCTTTATGTGAAGAAAATCAATAAAAACAAGAGAAAAAGGAAGCCGATATGGTTCTCCAACCTAGTAGCTGAGAAAATAAAGGCGAAAGAGTTGGCGTTCGTGAAATATAAAAAAAAACAAGAAGAGGAGAGCAGAAAGGACTACAGGGTGAAACTGAAAGAAGCCAAGAGAGAGATACGTCTGGCGAAAGCACAGGCGGAAGAACAAATGGCTAAAAATGTAAAAAAGGGAGACAAAAATTTTTTCAGATATATTAGTGAAAGGAGGAAGATGAAAAATGGAATTGCTAGGCTAAAAGATGCTGGGAACCAATATGTGGAAAGTGATGAGGAGAAAGCGAATGTGCTAAACAAATACTTCTGTTCTGTGTTCACAGAAGAAAATCCTGGAGAAGGACCGAGATTGTCTAGCAAAGTTACACAAGAAAATGGAGTAGATTCTGCGCCGTTCACGGAGGAGGGTGTTTATGAGCAACTTGAAAAACTGAAGGTGGACAAAGCGATGGGACCAGACGGGATCCATCCCAGGATACTAAGGGAGCTCAGAGAGGTTCTGGCGAGTCCTATTAAAGACTTATTCAACAAATCTCTGGAGACGGGAGTGATTCCTTGGGATTGGAGGAGAACGGATGTGGTCCCTATTCATAAAAGTGGTCACAGGGATGAAGCAGGAAACTACAGACCGGTGAGCCTCACTTCAGTTGTTGGAAAAATAATGGAAGTTTTGCTGAAAGAAAGGATAGTGTACTTCCTTGAATCTAATGGGTTACAGGATCCTAGGCAACATGGCTTTACAAAAGGTAAATCGTGCCAAACGAACCTGATTGAATTTTTTGATTGGGTGACCAGAGAGCTGGATCGACGACATATGCTAGATGTAATTTACTTGGATTTCAGCAAAGCCTTTGATACAGTTCCTCATAGGAGGCTTTTGAACAAACTTGAAGGGCTGAAGTTAGGACCCAAAGTGGTGAACTGGGTCAGAAACTGGCTGTCGGACAGACGCCAGAGGGTGGTGGTTAATGGAAGTCGCTCGAAGGAAGGAAAGGTGAGTAGTGGAGTCCCTCAGGGATCAGTGCTGGGGCCAATCCTGTTCAATATGTTTGTGAGTGACATTGCTGAAGGGATATAAGGAAAAGTGTGCCTTTTTGCAGATGATACCAAGATTTGTAACAGAGTAGACACCGAAGAGGGAGTGGAAAAGATGAAAAAGGATCTGCAAAAGTTAGAGGAATGGTCTAATGCCTGGCAACTAAAATTCAATGCAAAGAAATGCAGAGTAATGCATTTGGGGATTAATAATAGGAAGGAACTGTATATGCTGGGAGGAGAGAAGCTGACATGCACGGATGGGGAGAGGGACCTTGGGGTGATAGTGTCCGAAGATCTAAAGGTGAAAAAACAGTGTGACAAGGCAGTGGCTGCTGCCAGAAGGATGCTGGGCTGTATAAAGAGAGGCGTAGTCATTAGAAAAAAGAAGGTGTTGATGCCCCTGTACAGGTCATTGGTAAGGCCCCACTTGGAGTATTGTGTTCAATTTTGGAGACTGTATCTGGCGAAGGACGTAAGAAGACTTGAGGTGGTCCAGAGGAGGGCGACGAAAATGATAGGAGGCTTGCGCCAGAAGACGTATGAGAGACTGGAAGCCCTGAATATGTATACCCTAGAGGAAAGGAGAGACAGGGGAGATATGATTCAGACGTTCAAATACTTGAAGGGTATTAACGTAGAACAAAATCTTTTTCAGAGAAAGGAAAATGGTAAAACCAGAGGACATAATTTGAGGTTGAGGGGTGGTAGATTCAAGAGCAATGTTAGGAAATTCTACTTTACGGAGAGGGTGGTGGATGCCTGGAATGCGCTCCCGAGAGAGGTGGTGGAGAGTAAAACTGTGACTGAGTTCAAAGAAGCGTGGGATGAACACAAATCATCAGAAAATAAGATTAAATCAGAAAATAAGATTAAATATTGAACTAAGGCCAGTACTGGGCAGACTTGCACGGTTTGTGTCTGTATATGGCCGTTTGGTGGAGGATGGCCTGGGGAGGGCTTCAATGGCTGGGAGGGTGTAGATGGGCTGGAGTAAGTCTTAACAGAGATTTCAGCAGTTGGAACCCAAGCACAGTACCGGGTAAAGCTTTGGATTCTTGCCCAGAAATAGCTAAGAAGAAAAAATTAAAAAATTTAAATTGAATCAGGTTGGGCAGACTGGATGGACCATTCGGGTCTTTATCTGCCGTCATCTACTATGTTACTATGTTTAAGATGGCTGATTAGTTGGAAGTCTTAGTTGGCTTTTCAGCTAAGCTCTGGGGAGATAGCAGACTGGGAAGTCTGCACTGACCAGACATCATTTCTGCTACAGTGAAGTGCCTGGCTTGAGAAGACAGTTTGCCAGAGCTCTAGCCCTCTTTTTAGAGGACATGCCTGGGCGTCAGGACAGCTTTTCAAAACCCAGCACTTTGTCCAGGTTTTGAAAAGCTTCCAGCTCTGGACGTCGTCGGGAGGGCATCCGTGCATGCAATGTGATGATGCATGCGACATCATCACGTAATCCTGCGTGGATGCCCTCACAATGCGGATCCGAGCACTTTAGGAGGTAGGACTAGGGGGGTGAGACTGGGTAGGAACGGGGGTGTGATGTGGGCAGAACAGGGCGGGACTGGGTCAAACTGGGCGGGCCTGTGGGCGGGGCTATGGGTGTGAATTTTATAAACATAAAATCTGGTGACCCAAGTAATGGAGGGTTAAGTGACTTGCGAAGATCACAAGGAACAGCACTGGGATTTGATCTGAGCTCCCCTGGTTGTCAGCCCAGTGCTCTAACCACTAGGCCAGTGTCTCTCAAACTGTTTTTTTAGCTCCTGCACACTAAAAAAAGCAAATGTTTTTCATGGAACATTATAATTGAAATGATAAAATGGCAAAAAACCAACAAAAAATTAAATTTGAGAGCTATTTATTTAAAGTTCTTTAAGCTACGTATGGGTAATTGTAACAATGGTGAAACCAAAGTAGAGAGAATAGAATTGCTAATCAATGCAATGGAGGTGCTTGTTTTTGGGTCCAAGACTGAACTTTTATGGATTCGTGCTCTGCCTCTCGTCCTTGCATCTCCTGGGACAATGCCAAGTGTCCAGCTTGGGCATTACACTTGGCGCTGGTCTGACTCTTTCAACACAAATCTCCAAGGTAGTATCCTCCTCTTCTACTACTCACACCAACTAAAGCCCATCCGCCGTTACTTCACTGATTTTGACTTCACCCAATTGTTATATGCCTATGTTCTATCCCGCCTGGACTATTGCAATGGTCTTTACACCGGTCTACTGGCCAAAGAGCAGAACCGTCTACAAAGAGTCCAAATTGCTGAAGTGCGACTCCTAAAAAATCTTTTGACCATATCTCCCAAGCACCGATCCAGGTCCACTGGCTCCCAATACAACAACGCAATATCTTCAAACAACTAGTATTAGCATTTAAACGCTTCCACGACATGACACCTGACTATGTAGCAAAGAAACTCCCAGTATACCACTCTCAGCCTCCAGCAAACAGCCTCCACCGGGAGACAGCCCGAAAGCGATCATATTCCTATAGCATACCTAAATTATGGAATCAACTCCCTCCTGCCATTAGGGTAATTGATTACCTACTGACCTTCCAGATAGCAGTAAAGACGCTTCTTTTCATGGACCGGAAACAGCGATCACAACATGATCCAGTGCAAGCTGGAAATTGGACCATCAAAGGTGAAAAGATCCACAGCGACAGCACTCAACTTCAAAAAAGGGAATTATGATGGCATGAGGAAACTGGTGGGAAAGAAACTCAATGGTAGCGAAAGGAAGATGGAGTCTGTAGAAAAAGCCTGGTCCCTACTCAAGGGCACGGTGCAAGAGGCACAGAACCTGTACATCCCCAGATTCAGGAAGGGGTGCAAAAAAAAACCGAACAAAAAACCCAGCGTGGATAACAACTGCAGTGAAAAAGGCGATAAGTGACAAGAAAACATCGTTCAAAAAATGGAAAAAGGACCAAACAAAGGACAACCAAATGGAACACAAAGAACACCAAAGGAAGTGTCACCGTGTGGTTAAAAAAGCTAAAAGGGAATATGAGGAGAGACTGGCGGGGGAAGCAACAAACTTCAAATCGTTCTTCAGATATGTGAAGGGGAAGCAACCGGCAAGGGAAGAAGTGGGGCCATTGGATGATGGAGACAAAAAAGGAGTGGTAAAAGAGGAAAAAGAGATAGCAGACAGGTTAAATAAGTTCTTCACGTCAGTCTTCACGAGGGAGGATACATCCAATATTCCGGAACCGGAGGACATCGTAAATGGGGATCGGGATGAAAAGCTGGTCCAACTAGAGGTAAGCCAAGAGGATGTCCTCAGGCAGATAGACAGACTAAAGAGCGACAAATCGCCAGGTCCGGACGGCATTCACCCAAGGGTACTAAAGGAACTAAGGAACGTAATAGCAGAGCCACTTCGCCAAATATGTAACCTATCCTTAAAGACTGGAGAGATCCCGGAGGATTGGAAAATTGCAAATGTCACGCCCATCTTCAAGAAGGGTTCAAGGGGGGACCCAGGGAACTACAGGCCGGTGAGCTTGACCTCGGTCCCGGGAAAAATGATGGAAGCACTGATTAAGGACAGTATCTGTGAACACATAGAAAACAATGGACAGCTAAAGACGAGCCAGCACGGCTTCTGCAAGGGTAGGTCATGCCTCACAAACTTATTGTACTTCTTTGAGGGAGTAAATAGACAGGTGGATAAAGGAGAATCCATTGACATCATTTACCTTGACTTTCAAAAAGCCTTTGACAAGGTACCGCACGAAAGATTGCTTAAAAAACTGTGGAGACACGGGGTGCAAGGGGAGGTCCACCGATGGATCAAAAACTGGCTGGCAGACAGGAAACAGAGGGTTGGAGTGAAGGGCCATTACTCAGACTGGCATGGGGTCACGAGCGGAGTTCCGCAGGGGTCGGTGCTGGGACCGCTCCTGTTCAATATATTTATTAATGACCTGGAGGCGGGAACAAATTGCGAAGTTATTAAATTTGCGGATGACACCAAACTCTACCGCAGGGTTGAAACCATGGAAGACTGCGAAGATCTGCAAAGGGACCTAACGACGCTAGAAAAATGGGCCAAAAAATGGCAAATGAACTTTAATGTAGGGAAATGCAAGGTCATGCATGTAGGGAAAAAGAACCCGATGTTCAGCTACAAAATGGGAGGATCACTGCTAGGGGTAAGTAACCTTGAAAGAGACCTGGGAGTGATGGTGGACACGTCTTTAAAGGCGTCAGCACAGTGCGCCACAGCCTCAAGAAAAGCAAACAAAATGTTGGGTATCATTAAGAAGGGTATCACGACCAGGACAAAGGAGGTCATCCTGCCACTGTATCGTGCAATGGTGCGACCGCATCTGGAGTACTGTGTCCAATATTGGTCGCCGTACCTCAAAAAGGACATGGCGGTACTTGAGGGAGTCCAGAGAAGAGCAACTAAACTGATAAGAGGTATGGAAAACCTCTCATATACTGACAGACTGAAAAAGCTGGGGCTGTTCTCCCTGGAAAAGCGGAGACTTAGAGGAGACATGATAGAAACCTTCAAGATCCTGAAGGGTATAGAAAAAGTAGACAGGGACAGATTTTTCAGATTACGGGGAACCACAAGTACAAGGGGGCACTCGGAAAAATTAAAAGGAGACAGGTTTAAAACAAATGCCAGAAAGTTCTTTTTCACCCAGAGGGTGGTGGACACATGGAACGCGCTCCCAGAGGCTGTGATAGGCCGGAGCACGTTACAAGGCTTCAAAGAAGGTTTGGATAGGTTCCTAGAGGATAAAGGAATTGAAGGGTACAGATAAGAGTAGCGGTAGGTTATAGGGATAGTCTGGGACCATTGCTCAGGCAATGGGCCTGATGGGCCGCCGCGGGAGCGGACCGCTGGGCGAGATGGACCTCTGGTCTGCCTCAGCGGAGGCAACTTCTTATGTTCTTATGTTCTTATGTTCAACCTTTGACAGACCTTGCTTCAACGTACCTTATCTCAGAACACCTAAACCTGCTAACCAGTTCTTCTATCGTTCACCGCAGATATGTTAATACCCATTCGTGACTCTATGAATTATTTTCTTAGATTCTACAAAGCATGTGTTCTTAGTCTCATTCTCTATAAGTTGTAAGTTATTGATTCTTTAGCTTTGAATTTTGATCCTGTAGCATGTTATTGACTCTGTAATGTATGTATCTCTGTTTCTGAAAACTTTCTAAATGTATCCTTGTAACCCATTCTGGGCTCCTGGGGAGGACGGGCTATGTAAATGAATGAATGAATGAATGAATTAACTCAAAACGTGCCTTGATAGTCGACAAGCAAACACACATCTCATCATTCACCAACAACAGTCATTCTTTCTTTTTCTAAAAATTTAATTTCTGTCAGAAAAATTCAAGTTCACAAATATATGTGAGGATCCATATGGTAGTGCTGCCCGATTCACGATTCAAATCGATTCACCAATTCACTTCGGGTGAATCGATTTGAATCGATTCATATTTTAAAAAAATCGGAGTGGCCGATTCGATGACTGACCCTCCTCTCCATGCCTTCAAATTGCAATAGGGCTTTTCTCCTTTCGCTGTTTTTTTGATTACATTTTTTTAAAAACGGACCTTCCCGCTGCTAATTAGGCCTCTGCCTAGACCAGGAACAGACTCTTGTTCACCGCCATCGGCCCAGAGTAACCGAAAGAGGTGATTTCTGTGCGCACCCTGCAGCCATTTGTTCTGGCGTCACCATGGCCTCTCGCTCCGGCCCCTGCTGTGGCCCGGATGTGGTGAAGATTATCACTCTCGTGCTCTGTCCTGCTAAGAGCCCAGATGCATCAGGATGAAACGCCACTGGAATTTCAGCAACAGTTCAGCGATGCCTCCTTTACTAAACCGCCGCACTGCGCTAGCGGTTTTTAGCGCCAGGAGCCGCGCTGAATGTCCCACGCTGCTCCCAATGCTCATAGGAACTCTATGAGCGTCAGGAGTAATGCAGAACATTCAGCGCGGCTCCTGGCACTAAAAACCACTAGCGCGGTGCGGCGGTTTAGTAAAGGAGGCAGTTGTATCCTTACACACACAGATGCTCATAACATTGACAACTCATGCATACGCAATGTACATGTCATTTATTCTAGTGTATATTTATGAAGGGAATTTTTAATAAGAACATAAGAACATAAGAAGTTGCCCCCGCTGAGTCAGACCAGAGGTCCATCCGCGGCGGCCCATCAGGCCTAGTGCCTGAACAGTGGTCCCTGATTAATTTTGTAACTTACCTCTAATCCCATCCCTATAATCTACCTTTACTCTTATCTGTACCCCTCAATCCCTTTGTCTTCGAAGTACCTATCCAAAGCTTCTTTGAACCCCTGTAGCGTGCTCCTGTTTATCACATCCTCTGGTAGCGCGTTCCATGTATCCACCACCCTCTGTGTGAAAAAGAACTTCCTGGCGTTTGTTCTAAACCTCTCCCCTTTCAGTAAAACTCTGGAATCTCTTGTGGCGCACCACTGTGCCTTGGTACATAGTTTGAGAGACACTGCACTAGGCCAATCTTCATACATATGTAACTTATACAATGCTATATCTGTAATTTGTGCCCCACCCAAGTGTATATCCACCTGTAAACCATGTATTCTGGGAGTGGTTAGAGCACTGGGCTGACAAACCAGGTGAGCTTGGATCAAATGCTACCTCTTCCCCTTCCCCGCACATCCCTTGGCAGCGAATACTGTATGTTCCTTTATTTGACAGGGGCGCTATATATAAATTCCCTGAAAACCCAGCTAGTTGTGGGGTCCCTAGAACAGGAATGAAAGACCCAGATAGACAGAAAAACAGCATGCTTTAGGAATTCAGTTAAAAAGCAGTGCAAAGCTGTTACATTTCTGTTAGGGTCCTGGGTACTAAAAAGTTGGCATTCAGAGAAAGTTTCACACTATACCAAGCCACTCCTTTCATATTTAAAGACTTACAAGATGATCATTTCCATATCTGGACCAGTTTAAGAAGATATGTTACTACAAAATAGAGTGAAAACAAATCATTCTAGTTATTCATAAAGAATTGCCCACCCCCCCACCCCCATTTTTGTTTTTATGTATTTTAAGCCATGAGAAGATGAGATCACTGGATTTCACCTTACACAGGGGTGAGCTTTCTGCTTGCACCCATTAATATTGATCTACTTACGATCCACAAAGGAGGTGAACAGCATCCGGAATCTGCTATGCCTGCTGCCCTCATCTGCCCACATGCGCACCACTCCTATGCCGGTCTGGAGCATCACATCACTTGCTACTGTGCTGCAAAACTTTGCCTTCAGGTTCTCGATAGAGCTGCTCCCATCATAGATGGCCACAAAGTTTCTCTTGCATTCATTTGAATGCTCCATTTGGTAGTCCAGGAATCGCAAATACACCTGTCAAGGAAGGCAGGCACTGGCCATAAGTGGCGGCTTAAACACAAGCAATACATAGTTCAAATGAAATCTTTAAGTAGAGGGAAAACAAAAAAGGGCTGCATTAAATCTGGGCTTAGCATTTAGTAAAATTTTGCACTGCCATATGTCAAGCCCAGATTGTAGCACATTTTAGTAAAAAGACCGTTAGATTTACATTACATTACATATTTGTATTCCGCCATTACCTTTCGGTTCAAAGCGGATTACAAAAAGAGTTATGGAAGAAGGGTTGCAACGTTAAATCAGAGATGGTTTCCAAGAGAGGGATAAGTGGGATCTGGGGTTGGAGGGATGGTAAGAAGGGGGTATTTCATGGTATTAAGCTTTATTCAGGGATTTCTTGAAGAGTATAGTTTTTATTTCCTTTCTGAACATCTTGTAGTCTGGGGTTGTTGTCAATAGGTTGGAGATTTGGTTGTCTATCTTCGCTGCCTGAGTGGCCAGTAGGCCGTCGTATAGTTTTTTCCGTTTTACTTCTTTGATTGGGGGGTAAGTGAATGGGGTGTGTGTTTTTCTATGCCTGGTAGAGGTGGTTTGGATGAGGCGGTCGTTTAGGTAGATTGGGCTGTCTCCATTTATAGTTTTAAATAGTATACAGTAGAATTTAAATTGTATTCTTTCCTGGATTGGAAGCCAATGAGAATTGATGAATGCCTCAGTAATGTGGTCATGTTTTTTCAATGAGTAGACGAGTCTCAGAGCTGTATTCTGAATTGTCTGTAGTTGTTTAATCATTATTGCTCTTCCTTCAGAACAGGTATAAATTCAGGAAAGAAAATTTGTGTGCTCCTAGGGATAGTTCCAAGACCCTCTTTTAGATGTTATTTTGGAAATTTCACCTTGGCTTTCTATCATGAAATTACCTCCTAAACACATCACCCAGCTCCCAAGAAATCTCTTATTCAAAAGAGATGAGATTCATAGAATTTTCAGAAGCATTGGCGCAGCAAGGGGTTAATTACTAACCTAATTAAATTTCAAGCCCCCAAACGTTCTATTTTGGTCCCTGTCTGAAGTGTGTTTTCATAAGCTAAGCATTGGGATAAAAAAGCCATTAGACTGCCTTCTCTTTTTCTATAAATCAATTTATGGTACAAAATAAATGCGAGGGACCTGAAAAAAATAAAAATTCCCGTTTTTTCATTCTTCTCATCAGAAACATAAAATTCCTTGGTTCCATTCTGAACTCTGTGAGGACAGGTTTTAAATCCTGTCAAATTATTTGAATGACGTATGTGTTAACCCAAACCCCTACCATCACCACATAAAAAAACCAAAACAGAGCCTGGGGATCCTAAATCAAATGTGACATTCACAGCTTGGCTACGGCTTTGTAGCGGCCTTCTGCTTATCAGCTGAGAAATATTCATTAGTATGTGTGGATTGTTTTAAATAGACACCAGGTAATTAAAAACTAGTGTTGATAACCACAGGAACAGAAAGCAATGAGCAGTTAGCAGCTACCTCTGTGAGACTAATGCAGTGTTTCACCTTTTCTACTGGTTCTAGGTCATTTGCTCACAGAAGGACGACAATGGCAATCTACTCTGCTTCTATTCACACTTAAGGATTTGGGTTTCATTGAACTTTTCAATCACTCCGCTGCGGCAATGTCTTGCAGGGCAACAGAAGCCAAACACCTTGCCAACTTGTTTGGAATCAGATTTTCAGCTCATTGGCAGAGCACTGCAAGAAAGGATTCTTTTTTTTATTTTTTAGGAAGATGTTTTCCAACCTGTTAATAATATGATAGTGGACATATGCAGTGCTGTAATGTGGTGATATTATAGCTGAGTACTTATGTTCCTGTCCCAGAGAGCTTATAATCCAAAGAGAGATATAGGCCCTTTTTTTTTTTTACTTAGGGCTTCTTTTACTAAGGTGCGCTTTAAATATTAGTGTGCGCTAACCACGCGCTAAACGCTAACGCATGCATGTTAAGTGTATGGACGCGTTAGTGGTTAACACGTGAATAGATTTAGCATGAGCTAAATTGCATAGCGCACCTTAGTAAAAGAGGGTGTAAGTGTCAGAGCAGCGTTGGAGTATTTAGCACTTGCCTAAGGCCAGAAAGAGTGTCAGTGGCAGAAGCAGGAATTGAACCAAGGCTTCCCTGGTTTTCAGCCCATTACAGTAATAACTAGGCCACGTCCTATCCTCAGTAAGGAAGGCTTGTCTGTGAACTGAACCCAAAGCAAGACTAACATACAACGTTTCAATGCTGTATTTGTTTCTTGTATTGTATATATAGGGTTTCCAGACATCCAGATTCCCCCGGACATGTCCTCCATTTCGAGGACATGTCCGGGGGTCTTGGATGGCTTTTCAAAACCTGGCACTTTGTCCGGGTTTTGAACAGCCTCTTCTAAATCGCATCAGGCAGGAGGAAATCCGCGCATGCGTGGATCTCCTCCAGCCTGACGAGAGCAGGCAGCGGGGGACAGGGCTAGGGTGGGATTGGGGGGCGGGACTAGGGCATAACAGGGTGGGGATGAGTGGAATAGGGCAGGCGTGGGGGCAAGTCTAGGAGGTGTCAGGTCAAAAGTGCGCCAGGACAAAGGCGCGCGCAGACAATTGAGTGCAGCGCGGAGGCGCACGCCGCAGAAAATTACAGTTTTTACGGCTACGACGGGGGGGCGTGGGGTGAACCCCCCCACTTTACTTAATAGAGATCGCGCCGTATTGTGGGGGCGTTTTGGGGGGTTGTAACCCCCCACATTTTACTGAAAACTTCACTTTTTCCCTGTTTTTAGGGAAAACGTTAAGTTTACAGTAAAATGTGGAGGGTTACAATCCCCCAAACCCCCCCCAACACCGGCGCAATCTCTATTAAGTAAACTGGGGGGGGGGTTCC
Source organism: Geotrypetes seraphini (assembly GCF_902459505.1). NCBI lineage: Eukaryota > Metazoa > Chordata > Amphibia > Gymnophiona > Dermophiidae > Geotrypetes > Geotrypetes seraphini. The sequence continues at coordinate 49,366,540 of NC_047087.1, forward strand.
CCAACAAAAACCCCCGTCGGAGCCCCTAAAAACTGTAATTTTCTTCAGAGCGCGCCTCCATCTTGCGCTCAGTTGTCGGCGCGCGCCTTTGTCTTTCGCGGGGTTGTCTATGAACCAGTCTAGGGGGGTCTGGATTTTACTATAGTAAAATCTGGCAACCCTATATATTATATATATATATATATATGTGTTTTTTACATTTTATTATGAATGTCTCCACATGTAAGCTGCCAAGAATACTTTGGATTGTGTGGGTTATAAGAATTTTAAAGAAAGAAAGAAATCAATCAATCAATATTTTATATTATCCGCTAGCAGTGCACTACCATCTTAGAGCTAAATTCCTTACTAATCAGTTAACAACACAGGGCCCCTTCAGTTGGCAATATGCATTGTGCACAGCCCAAAGTTGTGGCTATAAAATATGAATGGAGCAAGTAGTGATTTTGTAAACCTCCTCCCACCCCACCCCCCCAAAAAAAATTTAGATACTAAGTTGGGGTCAAGTGGTAACTTCTACCTACCATACAATTTCTCACCACCTCTCACGTACATGGAGAGAATGATCCCTACTGACAGGTATACTGTTATTAAAAACCCAGTTTGCACACCAACAAAAAAAATTCAAATCCTATCACGCATAGGAGCCAACTTTTCAAAATGATTGGGGGTGCCCAAGTTCCGCCACTGACCCACCCCCATAATAATAGTACTAGTTGTAAAGCCATTTTTTCCCATTCATTTTTCATATATACATACAATATAATCTTATAAACAAAATGGTAAACCACAAAATTAAGCTACACAAAGCACACTGTATGGTGCTTCTCAACAAAGTCAACATTCATTCCTACCAGAACACCTGGCCTTGGTCACACATATAGAACACAAATAAATACTATTCAAATACAGGACCACAAACTAATAATCCTAATATACACAAACGAAACCCTAAGATGTCAGACTCTGCATGCATGCAGTACATCACCAGAGAAATGGAAACAAATGCATTTCTTCCTGAACAGTGCAAAATATAGACAGCAGATGTAAATTCTCAAAACCGCCATATTTCAATCACTAAACTGAAAATAAAATCAATTTTCCTACCTTTCTTGTCTGGTGATTTTATTTTTCTAATCAACCTCCTTCTGTCTGTGCTCTTAACTGTTTCCAGGGCCTTCTTATCAATTTGCTTTTTTTCTCTCCTTCTTCACTTTCTGCCCTACATCCAATCAATGCCACATCTTCCATACTTTTAAGCTTAAATTTTTCAAACCTGTGCAGTGGAATTCTAATTCTCCTAAATCATTTAGATAATTGAAAAAAAAATTGAAAAACACTTAGCTAAAGCTTGGTTCTATAATGTTATATTTTCATTTATCTAGTGACTGCTGACGATTCTGGGATGATGGCTTTAGCTAAGGGCCTGTTTTACAAAGTTGCACAGCAACAGCCTCGATGCCCTTTATATCTCTATGGGCTTCAGGGCTGTTGCCACGCAGAAGCCACTAGTGTGACTTTGTAAAACAGGCCCTGTGTTTTTTCTAATTTTTTTCAGTTTTGAAAAATTTCAGCTATACCTTTTTGCTATTGTTCCCTGTGATCTTTGGCATTAAGTTTTAATATTCAACTTTCTTCAAATTTTCTGCTTCCTTTTCAAACCTATCTACTATTCCATGTCTTCCCTTTCCATTCATTCAGGTGTACCATCTCCTCCCTTTTTCTTCTCCATTCTTCCCATCTTTTCTTAAACATTTCTTGTATCTCTCATCCCTTCCCATCCCTGTGCAGCATCTCCTCCCTCTCTTTCTACTTCCTCTCCATCCCTGTGCAGTATCTCCTCCCTCTCTTTCCCCTCTAGTGGTCTGACATCTTTCTCCTCTCCTTCCCTTAGTCTAGCATCTGTTTCCCCTCCTTCATTTCCCTCTTCTCCCTTTGTGATCTCACATCACCCTGTCCTTCTCTTCCCCCTCAGTCCGACATGTCTCTCCTTCCCTTTCTCCCTTCTTGTGGTTTGGTATCTCTTCTTCTCTCTTTCTCTTCCCTCTTCCTTCTCCTTCCTACCATGGTCTCTGTCCTCCCCTTCCCTTTCCCTTCCCTTACTCGGAGGTCTGGCAACTTTCCTTTTCTTGTCTCCTTTTCGCAGTTCAGCATTTCTCTAATGACCAACCCCACACTGCATTCCTCTCCTCCATGGGATCTAATAAGGCAGCTACTCTTGCACTCTTCGGGCTGCCAGCAGCATGAGTGAAGTAAACATGCTGCCTTCGGTGTCCCAGAAGCTTTCCCTCTGCTACTGCTTCGCGCCTAAGTGGGGCCAGGAAGCAGTAGCGGAGGGAAAGTTTCCAGCCACAGAAGGCAGTGTGTTTACTTCACTCACACTGCTGGTGACCTGAAGAGTGAAAAAGCGGCTGCAGCGATGGATCCCACCATCTCTCCTTTTCTCAACTACCCTTTCATCCAGCATCTCTTCTTCCTTCCCCATCACCCCAGGGTCCACCATCTCTTCCTTTCTCTTCCCAACTATTCTCCTATCTGGTATCTCTATCTCCATCCATCCGGTCTGGACCCCTTCTGTCCAACTTCTCTCCCTTTCTTTTCCTTCCCTCTATCCTATTGTCCACATCTCTCTCCCTCTCTTCTGTTTCCATACCCATTATTTTTCCCCTTCACCTCCCCCCATCCTATGTCTGGCATATGCCCCTCTCTTTGGACCCCCTCCCTCCCTCCATATATTTCTAATAGCTATACCAGGGGGCCCCCCCCACGAAGGCTGGCATGTTTCCCCCTTCTTTCCACTGTCGTCCAGCATCCCCCTGCCTCCTGGTCTCACTTTAAAAACTAATTACAGCCTACAGAGGATCGTTGATGCTGTAGCGATACTTAGCAGGCTGATGGTGGCCTCTGCTGCAGTTCCCTCTGCCACAGTTCCACCCCTCTTCTGATGTAATGAACTATGGCAGACAGAACATGCAGCTGAAGCTGCCAGCAGCCTACTAGAATTGCTACAGCACTGACGATCCTCTCCAGGCCACAATTAGTTGTTAATGTGAGACCAGGAAGCCAGGGGGGACACCGGACGATGGTAGAGAGAAGGGGGAAATATGAAGGCCTTCGGGGGGGCCCCCTAAAGCCACAGGGCTGAAGGTAACATGTCATGTGAGGTCCCCAAAATATTGAGGGTGCTTGGGCACCCACAGAGCTGGCGCTTATGCCATCACAGACACAAAGGTGTGGCATTTTGACCTTGAGATGAACTCGCTGATCCTGCCATGAACCCAGAATCATCAGCAGTCACTAGTAAAAAGAAAATGTAACATTACAGAAATCCAAACTAATGAACATGGCCTGTAACTTGTAATCTGGAAATTCATTACACATTGAATGATATAAAAGGGCTTACCTTAGCTTTTGGAGTAGCCCTAACTGTCCAGATGCAGTCAACTGCTTGACCAGACTCTGTCTTGTTTTCTTGTTCTACCTGGCTAGAGCGTATTATTCCGTCTGCTCCGGAAAGCTCAAATTGGCAGTCTGAAGAAAAGATAAAACTGAGCATTAAGGCAACTTGAGACTGTTTTTAAAATTCAGGAAAATAGAAGAACAACAAAAAGTTACTAAAATAAAACCAGACCTGGGATAGGATTTAAAATACCTCCAAGGTATGTGAAATCTGGGTCTGTAAGAAAAGAAGACATGAATCAGTGGTATTGGTAATAGATGAGGGATCTAGAGGTCAGAGCCGAGTACCAGTGAAGCCCAGGTTCAAGTTCCGCTTCTGTTACCAAGGCTCCTTCCGCCCATGACCTTGACCAAGTCACGTAGTGGCCCTTTTATTAAAACTTAGCACACACTAATAATGGACATTAGTGTACACTAAATACTGCACATCCGTGTCTGTTAGCACGTGTTATGCTTTAATAAAAGGGGTTCTTAACCCTTTATTGCAGCGATCTTCACTCTCAGTCCTCGAGGGCCACAAACAGATCAGATTCTCAGGGTATCTTAACGCATATGCATAAGAGAAATCAGGCATGCAAATTTCTCTCATGTATATTCATTAGCATTAGCATAAGGCAAAGGATGAAGTTAAGAGGCGGCAGGCTCCGGAGTAATCTAAGGAAATACTTTTTTACAGAAAGGGTGGTAGATGCATGGAACAGTCTCCCGGATAAGGTGGTGGAGACAGAGACTGTCTGAATTCAAGAAAGCCTGGGATAGGCAGGTGGGATCTCTCAGAGAGAGAAAGAGAAAGAGATAATGGTTACTGCGGATGGGCAGACTTGATGGGCCATTTGGACTTTATCTACCATCATGTTTCTATGTTAATATCTTGAAAACCTGACTTGTTAGTGGCCCTCATGGACTGGGGGTGGTCCAATGCTCTACTGAGTCTGGCACAAACTTTGAGCAGGTAAATCCTGCAGACCCAATCTGTAACTTGCCTTGAGCTCAGAACTGAAATCCAGACCCAAGAGGCTTCAGAGCTACTTCAAGCTTGAAAGAAACAGCATCAAGTACTTCAGTGGGCAGTTACATTAAAGCAATTAATTCATGTTGCCACTCCCATCCCTTCTTCTTGTTAGCTCTGAGCTTTATTTTATAACCAAAGAGAGATTAGAGCTTAAAAATGTCCAAGGTTCCCCTCACCTTAACTTTTCTCCCTCTTTAATGCAACTGTGCAGCTCCATGGCAGAAAAGGCAGAATGAGTAAATATCCCAGTGGCACGCAGAAAAGGGAAATTAAGGCTACATCCCTGTGTATACCTCAGGGCAAATGGAGCTATCGGATCACATTATCCGTGCGTGCGTACAGACAAAAGGGCTAACCCATTTTCACACCTTAGGCCAGTGGTTCCCAAACCTGTCCTGGAGGACCACCAGCCAATCAGGTTTTCAGGATAGCCCTAATGAATTTGCATGGAGCAGATTTGCATGCCTGTCACCTCTATTATATGCAAATTTCTCTCATTCATATTCATTAGGGTTATCCCAAAAACCTGACTGGCTGGTGGTCCTCCAGGACAGGGTTGGGAAACAATGTCTTAGGCGATTGGCCCAGTGGGGATATCCTATTAATTACACGCATATATTTGCAAACTTCATTTGCTTTTAGCTTAGTCCACTTATTCATATGTAAATGTCTTGATAAATTAGATCCTAAAAGTCACAAATTGACAAAATAGAAAGCTGGCCCATATTGTCTGCAAGACCATCCATTTAAACTCAACTGAAACATGGATATAGCATGGGCACTGAAAGAGAATTAAAACCAAGGGGTATTTGTCTTTTATTTAAAAAATAAAAAAAAAAGAGAGTGAAAACAGTATAAAAATATAAATCAATATATGATGACAACAAGAGGACAGCAGAACAAAAAGGTCAGACAAAGCGAACCACGAAACAAGACCCTGAGGTCTGTCAAAAGCAGCAGTACTGACGGCAGAATCTGAACACAATGTAAGTTGAATCTGATAAAGCTGTAGATTCTACTGCTAAAAATAAAGCCAGGAACTTCAGGAAACAAAAACTCCTGGATTTTCTTCATTCAAATATACATCGATTCATAGCTCAACAATAGGCAAAAAGGGTTGACATTTCAGTGACAATTCATATGATATCAGATTGGCTCTACTCCCGCGCAGATCCAGTGCATTATGGTAACCCATCTTTTCTCCATCACATGGAGAAACCAGAAAGAGGTGAGTCATCAGTGCCACAAACACAAGAAGCTTTCTTCCCAGCTCATAAGAGAACTCGGGTCCAAATCCACACCTCCATCAGTCACTGTTGTCCTTACAGATAAAGATCTGTGTGGTCCATCCAGTCTGCCCAACAGTCAATTTTTTTTCTTTTATATTTCTGCCATAGAAGTTTGCCTGACACTGTTCCAGCTACTGGAGTTGCTGTCCAAACTCACTCCAGCCTTTCTTATCCATGCCAAAGTATTGTTGTTCCCGTCAAAGCCCTCCCCAGCCCATCCCTTGATTAAGTTGCTTTATTTCTGCATAGTGAAATGACTTTGGAGCAGAGAGCCTTTAGCTCCGTTTATAATAAAACCTGGTCCACGCTATGAAAGCTGTTACATTAAGGACCCCGGCAGTACACGTCTGCATGTTTGTACCGCTGCTGGGTCCAGGCAAGAGCTCCACTGCCAAACCTTTAAAGTCACTTAATCACCTGCAGACACAGACATTTTCACGGAATCTTAAAAACATAATACTGTTCTGCACTGCTGTTCTTAATATTTCTAATAGCTGCTGTCATAAATTGATTTATTTTGGATAAATAAGAGAGAACAGAATGTAATTCAGGAGAAATAAAATAGAAAATACAATAGAAACTTAAACCCCAAATTTTACACATCAGAGAATGTGTCGTTACAACATCACAGTTAAACTAACTGATAATACCTTAGAGCAGTGTTTCCCAAGTCAGTCCTGGAGTACCCTCTTGCCAGTTAGGTTTTCAGGATATCCAAAATGAATATGCATGATAAAGATTTGCATACAATAGAGGCAGTGCATGTAAATCAATCTCAAGCATATTCATTATGGATGTCCTGAAAACCTGACTGGCAAAGGGGTACTCTAGGACTGATTTGGGATACACAGCCTTAGCACAGTGCTTCTCAACCCTTTCCTGGGGGCACGCTACACCAGTTGGGTTTTCAAGATCACCGCAGTGAAGATGCACGATACAGATTTGTGTAAAAGGGAGGAATTCTATAAATGGTGCATATGCTTAGATGCCGAAAAACTGGGCACCAAGCTAGTATTTTATAACAGCAGAGTCGGGCACTCAATCTGCTATAGAATGCTAGTGTAAGTCTGCAGTTACACATCAAATTTTAGGCGTGACCACTTTAACATAGAAACATAGAAGGTGACGGCAGATAAGGGCCACGGCCCATCTAGTCTGCCCACCAATGACCCTCCCTTACCTTTCTCTGTGAAGAGATCCCACGTGTCGATCCCATTTAGTCTTAAAATCAGGCACGCTGCTGGCCTCAATTACCTGTAGTGGAAGACTATTCCATCGATCAACCACCCTCTCGGTGAAGAAGTATTTCCTGGTGTCGCTATGCAATTTCCCGCCCCTGATTTTCCACGGATGCCCTCTTGTTGCCGTGGGATCTTTGAAAAAGAAGATATCCTCTTCCACCTCGATAAGGCACGTGAGGTATTTGAACGTCTCGATCATGTCTCCTCTCTCTCTGCGTTCCTCGAGTGTGTAAAACTGCAATTTATCCAGCCGTTCTTCATACGGGAGATCCCGTCTATGGCCAGTGTAAATGGCTGCCACCTAAAATCAGCAGTTGGGCTTACAAATGCAACTGTTACATAAAGTGTGCACTGAAGCTGGAATGCCCACGACACACCTATGCCCTCCCATGGGAAGGCTCCCTTTGCAGTTACACGCTAGAACACTTAGATGCCAAGTTACAGAACAGAGACTAAGGGCCTGATTCTTGAAACACGTGGCCCACTTGCAGGCGACAGTAGACGTCCTACCGCCGTCTGGCAGCTAATCGGGATGCATGTTTTTAAAGAAAAATGTTTGAGGAAGGATGCCTACATTGTAGGCGTCAATAGTATGTCTACGGAGAAGTGCAGGGATGCATAAGCACGTTCAAATCGGAGCGTGGGCGTGGTTTCATCTGGAAGTGGCCTTGGGTGTGCCTACGCATCTCCGTAGGCACAAGACTGACGCCTTAAATGTAGGCCTGCAAAATGCTGGCCTACATTTAAGGTGTCTGTTGAGTGATGTAAATGTGATTCTCTTTAGTATGCCAAAGCCATATTGACACAAGATTGACAGGCGCCTCTTAGGCATCTGCTGAGATTGGCGTACTAAAGAGAATCAGACCCTAAATGCACTGTGGTGCCTAACTGCCATTTCAGTCTCATTTTGGTGCCTAACATCAATTAACTTCCGTTGCCATACCATAAGTTTGGTGCCTAATTCCTGCCTAACATTTGGCCCACTATATAGAATTACCCTCTTAATGGGTCTCTATTATATGCATAGTGTATTACACGCCTTTTCCCTGTGGTAATTTGGAAAACCTGACTGGCGAGGTGTGCCTCTAGGGAGAGGGTTGAAAAACATTGTCCTGGAGACCAAAAGAAGGTAAGGCGAAACCTGCCACACTGTACCTGGTATAAAGGAGTATTTTGCTCGAAATCCCAGACCTTCAAGTTCTTCATCTGAGGAAAACTTTATCCACATAAACCTTCCTGTTGACCTAATTAAAGTAGGGCTTTTTAGACCACAGTAGCGATCTATGAGGGGGGAAAACCCAAAAGGCCCATCTCGAACCTCCAGGTGATCAAATCGACATTCAAAGGATGGTTCAATGTGATAAGGTTCATCAAATGTCAGCTCAATTCTTTGGCGTGGAGCCGCTGCAACAGAGCAGAGCAGAATATTAAATACAACAATGGCAGGGCATGAGCTTTATAGAATAACAGTCAAAACACAGAATCCTCGGAATTGTTAATGAAATTTCAGCCTGATTATTCACCACTCCCCCCCATTAAAAGAATGCACGGGGGATCCATTAGCCCCCAGATTCTATATATGGTACTCAAAATTGCACGTGGAATTTAACTGAATAACAAACCAATTAGCATCGACAACTTGGTGCTAATATCAATTATTGGTGGTAATTATCTCCCCAGTCATTAGTAGCGGTATAGAAGCTTTCAATAAACAATTGACAACAAATTAGAATTTACACGCATATCTTACTAGGCCAGATTTACTTGAGCAAGTTTAGTCGCCATATATATAGACTCCAGGGGTTAATGACTTTATTTGTATTTTTTTTGACCCCTGATGCAGGCTACAAACTGAAACTTCATCATCGGGCTTTGTTTCAATAAAACCGATTATGTGACTGGTTTGGCAGCTCTTCCATCCTTTGACCACCTTTGATCATAAAATAGCGACAATGACAGGATGATGGGCACACACTGCGTGCGCAGGGGGTAGCGTTTACCTATATTATAAAATAATCTCCATGCGTGCTTGAATAATCTAGATGCGGATATTTACACGTGCTCTTTGTGCTTGTGAGGTAGATTTCTGCCACATACACTAGTAATTTATAAAGACACTTACGGGCCTTTTAATCAAGCTATGGTATGGCCTTACACTTGCTTACTGCACATGCTAAAACATTTTTTTATTATTTTTTAGTCATGGGGGCAGAGAGTGGATCTTTCTGTGCTAATCAGTTAGCGCAACTACATTGTACAGGATTAGTGTATGCAGTGGTATAGTAAGGGGGGAGGCGGTCTGCCCCAGGCGCCATGTTGGTGGGGGCGCTGGCACCTCTCTTCCCTTCCCCCATACCCCTAGTTGTTCACCACCATGAGCAACAAGAACGTCAACGTGCTCCTCGTGACCGCATCTGGGTGCCGCTCATTGGAAGTGACGTCAGAGGGAGAGTCGATGGGGGTCGCGAGGAGCACGTTGAAGTTCTTGTTGCTCACGGTGGTGAAGGACTAGAGGCACAGGGGAAGGGTGCGCACGCGCGTCAGGGGGAGATTGGGGGAGGGGCACCACTGCCCTGGTCGCCTCTTACCCTCACTATGCCACTGAGGGTAAGAGCCCTTACCGCCTACAAAATAGGTGGCGGTAATAGGAGCCAGCTTTGTGGGTGCTGTGGGTGCTTGAATAAATTCCTTGGTTGTGTCTAAGATAAGTGGTTTCCATTGGCTTTAGCGCCCCCAGTAATTTTGGAAAGTTGGCTTCTATGGTGGTGGAAAGAGCTCACACGCTAATTTTTATTAATGGCCGTGCGCTAATGACAACATTAGTGCATAATCATTAAACTGAAAATTGGCTATTTTCCAGCTAAGGAAAGATTTGGCCTTACCACATGGGAAAGACCCGTGTAAGGATACATTTTGTCACACCTTTGTAAAAGGGCTCCTTAGGATCCCAAATGTCTTTATAAAACAGCACCTAAGTAGGCGTCTACTTGCGCTCTTAAACCAGGTGCCCTGTTATAAGATTATACTGTATGTGGTTTTGGTTATTGTGTGTTTTATGGATTATTATTTAATTGCATGTTATTGGTTATGTTGATAAGTTTTATTGTGAATGATAAGTAGTAATGATTTCATGTGCTCCGCCTTGGCAAAGGTGAAATATAAATAACTAAACAATAAGATCACCCTCTTTGCAAGAGGATTTTGTTTATTTGAATTAATCTGAGCACCTTTAAGATCAGTTTAAATGGAAACTGGGATACATCCTTTTTTTTTTTTTTTGTTCTACTAAATCTTTAGAGGCTGAGGTTTAAAGGAAGAGAAAATGTTGGTGTGACTTGTTTAGATGGAGAGCATTCCTTGAATGAATAAAGGACAAATAGCAGCCATTTTGCTTACCGTTCACCCCTATGACTAACCACATAAGCCTGCGGACTGCTGGCCAATCCCACTTCAGTAGAAATATGGAGATAAGCATCCAATTACCTTCCAGTATATAGATGCATTCTTTGTTTGGTGGGTACGTATCAGGAAAGTTTGGGGATGCAAAATGGCCCCCATTGCTGGTTCGGATCCAAATGCCGCACTGAGTAGGGGGAATGTATTTGACTCCCATGTTTATCTCATCTTTGAAAAAGAGAAATACACAATTGTGGGTTTCTGTTAAAACAATGTTCTGTGGTTGTACAAATTCACTAGCAATATAACAAATGTCAAAACAGTGGCAGAATGAACAGACAAAGAGCATTAAGGGCAGGGAAAGAATTAGACTAGAGAACAAATACATAAGCTGATATATATATAAAGCCAAGATCAGACACATAACAAAATACAGGAATTTGTGTCCCTTGAATTCATTTGACACGGCCTTTGTCCTAAATCAAGATTCTCAGTGAGTGCCAGAAACAGATCTGGTTTTCAAAGCACCGAGCCAAACATATGAGTTCTCAAACACTTATTCAGCAGGTGCCTTTTCACTTCAATGAATCAGAACAAATAAAAATAAAACACGTTAACAATTATAACTGAAAATAAACAAATTAACCAAATAATGGAAGCTGCTGGCTATAGTAAGAACAAAGGAAGATCACAAAGAAATTAAAACCCAACAAAAAAAACCCTGAATTATTAAAACAAGAAAGTTTACCAATTAACATGACAATAGAGTAAAACAAGGAGAGACGATTACAGAAATAAAATCTCATCAATAAAAAAACTAAGTACCATTTAATAAGTGGCAGTGAAGTAAGATCTGTATGATATTATTGTCTGATGTTTTATGTTTTGATTTTGTTGGTATTTTATGTATGTATTTTGTGACCTGCTTAATTATTAGGTGGAAAATAAATCTGTAAATAAATAAGTAAGCATGGGAGTCTTTTACTAAGGGCTTCTTTTACGAAGCCGCATTAGCAGCTTTAGCGCGCGTGACTTTTAACAACGTGCTACCCCCGTGCTAGCCGAAAAACTATCGCCTGCTCAAGAGGAGGCAGTAGCGGCTAGTGCGTCTGGCGGTTTAGCGCACGCTATTATGCGCGTTAAACCGCTAACACGGCTTCGTAAAAGGAGCCCTAAGGCACACTAGCTGATTTAGGGCGCGCTAAATGCTAACGCGTCCCTAGAATATAATGGGGGTGTTAGCATTTAGCACACGCTAAATCGGCTATTACGCCTTAGTAAAAGACCCCTCCACGTTACAACAATTGGTAATTCAACATATACCACAAATTATCTCTGTCTAAATGTAAGTAATAATACCAGCTACTAAACATTGACTTTCAAACTGAAGTGGAAGGATGAGGGGAAAAAAAATCAATTGTAAAACCATATTATTATTAAATCTGTTTTTATTGATAAAGAGAATAACACAATTGCAGCTCTTGGATCAATGGTGATTGGACTCCCAAAAGACTTGGGGATTTTCTTTTTTTTCCTCTCAAATTCTTTATTAATTTTCAAAACTACAACAGGGCAATACAACCAATGGAACTCATAGTAATACAATAGAAGCACATTCATCTTTCTCATGTTCATAATCATCCATTTTCTCCCACCCATCCACCCAAACAATTATCAGTCCATATAACATAAACATATATTATCATAAAGATCCTATCTATTCTGAATAATGATATCTGTACACCCATCCCAATTATAAATATTCAAAAAACAATTCATGACCTAAAGAATCCCTCTCCCCCCCCCTGCCCTGGATATGTACCATAGTAAAGAACAAACTGATTCACAGTCAACAAACAATTACAATGAGGTGACATAAGATGCCAATAGGCCCCATATTAATTTAAATATATTACCATGTCCTAAATTTGCAGCATTTATTCTTTCAAATCTATAACTAGAGGTTGACTTGGAGATTTTCAATGTAAAATAATATTCCCATCAATTCCATACAAAATTACCCTACTTGGAACAGCATATGTTCCAATTCTTGGGTAAGACAAAACAATAGGAACCAACAAGAACTGCAGTAAAAATGTGAAGCAAAAAAACCCCCAAAACAAAACTGCAGAAGAATGTACAAGGTGCAGGAATTTATTCAATAAATTCAAAAAAAAATCATAAAAACATATGTGGCATAGATAAAATAAATACAATAATGATACCCCAAAACTGGTCCTTGTATTCGTGTGGACCGGACCCACACGAATCCTTGGGTAAGACCAGTGGAGTAGCAAGGGTGAGAGGCGCCCTGGGCAGTGGCGCCCCTCCCCTCCCATCTTCTCTGCTCCTTCCCCACCCCCTCCTATCATGCGTGCCCTTCCCTTCCCCCATTCAGGGCATGAGCAGCAACTGCAACCTGCTGCTCATGCCAGCGTCAGCTCTTCCTCTGACATCATTTCCTAAACATGAGCCTAGGAAGTGGCGTCAGAGAAAGAGCCAATGCTGGCACGAGCAGTAGGTTGGGGTTGTTGCTGATGCTGCGAACATTAACGAGGTACCGGGGAAGGGAAGCGGTGCACATGTGTGATTTGAGGGGGGGAGGAGTGGGGAGCAGGGCAGAGAGGAGGACGGGAGGAGGGGGAAGGAGTGGGGAGCGGGGCAGAGAGGAGGATGGGAGCTTGCGCCTCCCACGAAGATGCCACCTGGGTGGACTGCCACTCCCCCCACCCCCCTTACTATGCCACTGGGTAAAACCCAAATTAATGGGATGAAAACCAGCGGTGGATTCGATATACCACTTTTCTGTGGTACAACCAAAGAGATATAGATTTATTATACTGGATTCTCAATCTAAGTTTTGTACCTGGGGCAACAGAGGATTCAAGGCTTCTTTTACAAAGCCGAGATAGCAGCTGCTGTTGTGGTAATCACTCCAACACTCAAAGGGATTTAATGGGCTTTGGAGCATTTGCCGCGCGGCTTTGTAAAAGGGGGTAAGTGACTTGCCCAGGGTCACAAGAGCTGCAGTGGAAATTAAACCGAATTCCACAGGTTCTCAGCCTACTGCGCTCACCACGGAAACACTGGTTGTGTATGCCACACATGAAGACATAATAATAAAGCATAATGGAAATCAAAAATTGAAGTTATAGGTCTGATTAAAACATCGCATGTGAATAGATGTCTAATCTTCAGTAGGCCACAGGCATATTTCCTTGGTAATGAGTGTCAAAGGAAAAAGAAACATACAAAGTAAACCTTTTTCTTATTAAGCCTCATTTCTCTCGGTGCAGGGATCGAAAGGCCAGCCTTGCTCTTAGCCCATATGTATGCAATTACATCTGACAAATATTCCTTGTAGACACCCTGAAAACAGACCAGTTTACAGCCCAGTCTGGGTTTCAGGAGGTTGAAACTGAACACAGATGATAATTATTTACCCTAGCATGTAAGCTCTTTGAGTCAAGCTCTACCTGAAGTACACCACCTTGGGTGAATCTTTTCATAAAAGGAGGTCAATAAATTCCAATGAAAGAAAAAGCCCCAAACTGAACTTCCCTGAATGATCTCTGTGCCACAGTACAAAAGAACAAACTCATTTATCTGGAGACTGACATGGCAGTTTGTGATCACATAACATCACTGTTGGTGTGATTAACAGATAAAATGCGTATTTCTCATTTACCCCCACCCCTTTTTTTTCTAAACCGCAATTGCGGTTTTTAGCGCAGGGAGACGCGCTGAATGCTTGTGCACTGCTCCCGACACTCATATGAACTCTATGGGCTCCTTTTACGAAGGTGTGCTAGCGTTTTTAGTGCATGCACCGGATTAGCGCGCGCTAGCCGAAAATCTACCGCCTGCTCAAAAGAAGGCGGTAGCAGCTAGCGCGCATGGCAATTTAGCATGCACTATTCCGCGGGTTAAGGCCCTAACGCACCTTCGTAAAAGGAGCCCAATGAGTGTCAGGAGCTGCGCAGAGCATTCAATGCGGCTCCCTGTGCTAAAAACCACTATCGCGGTTTGATAAAAGGGGTGGGTTAGATTTCTAAGAAATTGTGCTTTGAATAGTACAATTCTTCAGTGGCATTAAGCACAGTTACTTACCGTAACAGGTGTTATCCAGGGACAGCAGGCAGATATTCTTTACGCATGGGTGACGTCACCGACGGAGCCCTCGGTACGGACCTTTTTAACTAGAAAGTTCTAGTTGGCCGCACCGCGTGTGCGCGAGTGCCTTCCCGCCCGACGGAGGAGTGCGTGGTCCCCAGTTAAGATAAGCCAGCTAAGAAGCCAACCCGGGGAGGAGGGTGGGACGTAAGAATATCTGCCTGCTGTCCCTGGATAACACCTGTTACGGTAAGTAACTGTGCTTTATCCCAGGACAAGCAGGCTGCATATTCTTTACGCATGGGTGACCTCCAAGCTAACAAAGAGGGAGGAGGGATGGTTGGCCATTAGGAAAATAAATTCTGAAGTACAGATTGGCCGAAGTGCCCATCCCGTCTGGAGAAAGTATCCAGACAGTAGTGAGTAGTGAATGTGTGAACTGAGGACCAGGTGGCAGCTTTGCAGATTTCCTCAATGGGTGTGGAACGGAGGAAAGCAACAGAAGCGGCCATAGCTCTCACCCTGTGGGCCGTGACAGCACCGTCCAGTGACAGACCGGCCCGAGCATAACAGAACGCGATGCAAGCTGCCAGCCAGTTGGATAGCGTCCGTTTAGAGACCGGTTGACCTAGACGATTAGGGTCGAAGGTCAGGAAGAGCTGAGGGGACAAGCGGTGAGCCCTTGTACGATCAAGATAGTAAGCCAGGGCACGCTTGCAATCAAGACTGTGTAATGCCTGTTCTCCAGGATGTGAATGAGGTTTCGGGAAAAAGACAGGCAACACAATGGACTGGTTGAGGTGAAAAGCCGAGACTACCTTGGGAAGGAATTTTGGATGGGTACGCAGAACCACCTTGTCATGGTGAAAAACAGTGAACGGTGGATCGGCGACCAGTGCATGCATTTCACTAACCCTCCTGGCAGAGGTGATGGCAATGAGGAAAAGCACCTTCCATGTTAGAAGTTTGAGCGAAGTTGTGGCAAGAGGCTCAAAAGGAGGTTTCATGAGGGCTGAGAGAACCACATTCAGGTCCCAGACGACCGGAGGAGGCTTTAGAGGTGGTTTGACATTGAAGAGGCCCCTCATGAATCGGGAAACCAGAGGATGAGCCGTGAGAGGTTTTCCGAGGATAGGCTCATGAAACGCAGTGATGGCACTGAGGTGGACTCTGATTGAGGTAGACTTGAGGCCCGCATTGGACAGGGAGAGCAAGTAGTCCAGGACAGTTTCCACCGCTAAAGAGGTGGGGTTGTGATGATGACGGAGGCACCAAGAGGAAAACCTGGTCCACTGATAGAACAGTTCAAGATTCTGGGAATGAAGCTGAAGATGAGGACCCAGAAGATAGCGTTCTCAGAGATCTTACCGGTGCCGAGGGCAGATGTGAAAAGGCAAGAGGAACTACAATCAATAAATGCATGGATGAGGAGATGGTGTGAGGAAGAAGGATTCCACTTCGTGAGGAACTGGACGACGTTCTGGGGCAAGAGCAAGCTCTACAGGAGAGATGGACTGCACCTGAGTGCAGCGGGAACTAGACTTCTAGCAAACAACATCAAGAGAGGAATAAAACAGGCTTTAAACTAACAAGAAGGGGAAAGCCGACAGTCGACCAAGCGTCGATGATTCGGAAAAAGGTATCTTGTGAAGATACTAAGGAGATAAAAGGCTGGGATGGAACAAGGGACAAATTACAGGAGTCGACTAACAAAGGAGAGGAGATTAGAAAGATCATAACCAAAGAGAAGAATCTAATGACCAAAGAGAAGAATCTAATGACCAAAGAGAAGAATCTAATGACCAAAGCACAGGGAAAGGAATTGAAGGCAACAAAATTCCAGGAACTGAATTGCATATATACTAATGCAAGGAGCCTAAGAAACAAAATGGGAGAATTAGAAGCCATGGCCATTGCAGAGAACATAGACATCATTGGAATCTCCGAAACATGGTGGAATGAGGAAAGCAGATGGGATACCGCACTGCCGGGGTACAAACTCTATCGCCAAGACAGATTAGGACAGAAAGGCGGAGGAATAGCACTATACACAAAAGAAAACATACAATCGACAAGAATGGACATAGCAGAGACGGCCAACAAGCTAGAATTGCTATGGGTTAAAATACCAGGAAGGAAAGGGCCTGAAATAAAGATAGGTCTATACTATCGTCCACCCGGACAAACCGGAGAAATCGATGAAGAAATGGAAGCCGAGATGAAGCGAGAATGCAAAAGCGGTAACACAGTTATTATGGGAGACTTCAACTACCCTGGGATAGACTGGAGTCTTGGAAGCTCAAGATGCGCCAGGGAGGCAGACTTTCTAGAGGCTGTACAAGATTGCTTCATGGAGCAGCTTGTTAGAGAACCGACGAGAGGAAATGCCACTCTCGATCTAATCCTAAATGGGCTAAGGGGACCTGCAAAGGAAGTGGAAGTAGTGGGACCGTTGGGAAACAGCGATCATAATATGATCAAGTTCAAGGTGGAAATAGGAATACTGAAAGGAAAGAGAACCATAGCGACAACTTTTAACTTCAAGAAGGGAAACTACGAAGCAATGAGAGGAATGGTAAAGAAGAAACTTAGGAACACTTCCAAAAAATGGCATACGGTAGAACATGCCTGGTCCTTTTTCAAGAATACAGTGAGCGAGGCGCAAAATCTGTATATCCCCAAATTCAGAAAAGGGTGCAACAAGAGTCGAACAAAAGACCCGGCGTGGATAACTAAAATAGTGAAGGAAGCGATAGGCAATAAGAAAAACTCATTCAGAAAATGGAAAAAGGACAAATCTGAGGGAAACTGGAAAGATCACAGAAAGTATCAAAAAGAATGTCATCGTGTGGTTCGAAAAGCCAAAAAAGAGTATGAAGAGAGGCTAGCCAGGGAAGCACGAAATTTCAAGCCGTTCTTTAGATATATTAAAGGGAAACAGCCGGCTAGGGAAGAGGTGGGACCACTGGACGACGGAGACCAGAAGGGAGCGGTGAAGGAAGAGAAAGAGGTCGCAGAAAGACTTAACATGTTCTTTTCATCGGTATTTACAAACGAAGACACAACCAACATACCGGAACCTGAACAAATCTTCAAGGGAAATCAAGCACAAAAGTTAACATCCATGGAAGTGAGCCTTGATGAGGTGCGCAGGCAGATAGAAAAATTAAAAACTGACAAATCGCCGGGTCCGGATGGAATCCATCCAAGGGTTCTGAAGGAACTAAAGGAGGAAATAGCAGAACTACTGCAGCAAATTTGCAACCTATCTCTGAAAACAGGTGTGATTCCGGAGGATTGGAAGATAGCCAACGTAACGCCCATCTTTAAAAAGGGATCAAGAGGGGACCCGGGAAACTACAGACCGGTGAGTCTGACCTCGGTTCCAGGGAAAATGGCGGAAGCACTGATAAAAGAAAACATCGATAAACATTTTGAAAGAAACGAACTTCTGAAAACCAGCCAACATGGTTTCTGCAGGGGAAGATCGTGCCTGACTAACTTACTGCACTTCTTCGAAGGAATTAACAAACAAATGGACAGAGGAGACCCCATAGACATCATATACCTAGATTTCCAGAAAGCCTTTGACAAGGTGCCTCATGAACGTCTACTCCGGAAACTGAAGAACCATGGGGTGGACGGAGACGTGCATAGATGGATCAGAAACTGGTTAGAAGGTAGGAAACAGAGGGTAGGGGTGAAGGGCCACTACTCAGACTGGAGAAAGGTCACGAGTGGTGTTCCACAGGGCTCGGTGCTCGGGCCGCTGCTTTTTAACATATTCATAAATGATCTAGAAACAGGGACGAAGTGTGAGATAATAAAATTTGCGGACGACACCAAACTATTTAGTAGAGCTCGGACAAAGGAGGACTGCGAAGAATTGCAAAGAGACTTGGACAAACTAGGGGAATGGGCAGAGAGATGGCAGATGAAATTCAATGTTGGGAAGTGTAAAGTATTGCATGTGGGAAGCAAAAACTCGAGGTATAATTATGTGATGGGAGGGATGTTTTTGAATGAGAGTGCACAAGAAAGGGACTTAGGGGTGATGGTGGACATGACAATGAAGCCGACAGCACAGTGCGCAGCTGCCGCTAAGAGAGCGAATAGAATGCTAGGTATAATCAAGAAAGGTATTACAACCAGAACGAAAGAAGTTATCCTGCCGCTGTATCGGGCAATGGTGCGTCCACATCTTGAGTACTGCGTCCAGTATTGGTCACCGTACCTTAAAAAGGATATGGCATTGCTCGAGAGAGTTCAGAGGAGAGCAACACGACTGATTAAGGGGATGGAAAACCTTTCATATGCTGAGAGATTGGAAAAACTGGGACTCTTTTCCCTAGAAAAGAGAAGATTAAGAGGGGATATGATAGAGACTTACAAGATCATGAAGGGCATAGAGAGAGTAGAGAGGGACAGATTCTTCAAACTTTCAGAAAATAAAAAAACAAGAGGGCATTCGGAAAAGTTGAAAGGAGGCAAATTCAAAACTAATGCTAGGAAGTTCTTCTTTACACAACGTGTGGTGGACACCTGGAATACAATTCCAGAGGAAGTTATAGGGCAGAGTACAGTACTGGGGTTTAAGAAAGGTTTGGACAAATTCCTGCTGGGAAAGGGGATAGAGGGGTATAGATAGAAATTTACTGCACAGGTCCTGGACCTGTTGGGCCGCCGCGTGAGCGGACTGCTGGGCGCGATGGACCTCGGGTCTGACCCAGCGGAGGCATTTCTTATGTTCTTATGTTCACTTCTGATGGTAACATTGGAGGGTGGCCGGTTTCCTGGAGGCGTCCAAAATGAGACGGACAGGCTGAGATAGATTTCCTGGAGAGGTCAGCCCAAGAGAAACCAAGCTGTCAGGTGGAGCGAAGACAGATTGGGATGCAGCAGAGACTGACGTTGTTGCGTAAGTAGAGTAGGAAACACAGGAAGAGGAATGGGCTCCCTGACGCTGAGCTGAAGCAGGAGAGGAAACCAGTGTTGGCGAGGCCACCGAGGAGCGATGAGAATCATGGTGGCCCTGTCCCTGCGGAGTTTGGATAAAGTCCGCAACATCAGAGGTAGTGGAGGAAAGGCATAGAGGAACCGATCCGTCCAGTTGAGCAGGAATGCATCCGGGGCCAGACGGTGAGGAGAGAAGAGTCTGGAGCAGAACTGGGGCAGCTGATGGTTGTGAGGAGCTGCAAATAGGTCCACCTGCGGAGTGCCCCAGCGAGCAAAGATGGAGTGGAGCGTGGGAGGATCCAAAGTCCACTCGTGAGGTTGAAGGATGCGGCTGAGATTGTCGGCCAGGGAGTTCTGTTCGCCCTGGATATAGACAGCCTTGAGGAAGAGACTGCGGGCCGTGGCCCAGGTCCAAATGCGGAGAGCCTCCTGACAAAGGAGGCGAGACCCGGTGCCGCCTTGCTTGTTTATGTAGTACATGGCAACTTGATTGTCTGTGCACAGGAGAAGAACCTGAGGGCAGAGAAGGTGCTGGAAGGCCTTGAGAGCGTAGAACATGGCTCTCAGTTCTAGGAAATTGATGTGATGTAGACGCTCCTGCGGGGTCCAAAGACCTTGGGTGCGTAGATCTCCCAGGTGAGCTCCCCATGCATAAGGGGAGGCATCCGTGGTGATGATCATGGAATGAGGGGGCAGATGAAAAAGAAGGCCCCTGGAAAGATTTGAGGAGTTCAACCACCATTGTAGAGATCGCTGAAGAGACGATGTCACAGAAATGGGATGAGAAAGAAGATTCGAGGTCTGTGACCACTGGTTGGCCAGAGTCCATTGAGGTGTCCTGAGGTGGAGTCGCGCCAGGGGAAGCACATGCACCGTCGAGGCCATGTGGCCCAGGAGGACCATCATCTGTCTGGCAGAAATGGAGTGATGAAGGAGCACCTGACGACAAAGGTGGAGCAGAGTCCGTTGACGGTCGGAGGGGAGAAACGCCCTCATTAGTGTGGTGTCGAGAACTGCTCCAATGAACTGAAGGCGCTGTGTGGGAAGCAGATGCGACTTGGGGTAGTTGATCTCGAACCCCAGGAGATGGAGGAGAGAGATGGTATGATGAGTGGCTTGTAGCACAAGTGGAGACGTAGGTGCTTTCACTAACCAATCGTCCAAGTAGGGAAACACCTGGAGGTTGTGAGACCTGAGGAAGGCCGCCACCACAATGAGGCATTTGGTGAACACCCTGGGTGATGAAGCGAGGCCAAAAGGTAGCACTTTGTACTGATAATGGCGGTGGTGCACCTGGAATCGCAGGTAGCGACGTGAAGTCGGATTGATTGGGATGTGAGTGTAGGCCTCTTTGAGGTCCAGGGAACATAGCCAGTCGTGCTGAGAGAGAAGAGGGTAAAGCGTGGCAAGGGAGAGCATTCTGAATTTCTCCCTGACAAGACACTTGTTGAGGTCCCTGAGATCGAGAATGGGACGGAGGTCTCCTGTCTTCTTGGGAACTAGGAAGTAGCGGGAGTAGAATCCCCGACCTCTTTGCTCCGGAGGCACTTCTTCGATGGCATTGAGAAGAAGGAGGGATTGGACCTCCCTCAGGAGGAGGGGGGTTTGAGTTGAATGAGAAGCAGACTCTACGGGAGGATTGTCTGGTGGAAGAGTCTGGAAGTTGAGAGAGTAGCCGTGGCGGATGATGTTGAGGACCCACTGGTCCGATGTGATGACCTCCCAACGGCTGAGGAAGATGTGGAGCCTGCCTCCGATTGGCTGAGGAAGAGGCAATGAAGGTGGAAGACTGGCTATGCCCTGGAGAGAAGAGTCAAAAGGGCTGAGATGGTTTGGCAGGAGGAAGAGGCTTGGCAGGTTGATTGGACTGGGCACGAGCCTGGGTGTGCTGATGCGGACGGGGCCGCCTAGGTTGTTGTGAAGGTGGATTGAGCGGCCTAGCGGAGAACCTGCGCTGATATGAGGCCTGTGGTCTGTAATGACGAGCAAGTGGAGCCTTTTTCTTAGGTTTTATGAGTGTCCCATCTGGTCTCATGGGCTGAGAGTTTCTGCGTGGTTGTATCCAGGGACTCTCCAAATAATTCATCCCCAAGACAGGGAGCGTTGGCTAGTCGGTCTTGATGGTTGATGTCCAAATCAGAGACCCTTAGCCAGGCCAGGCGGCGCATAGCCACAGCAATGGCAGATGCACGGGAGGTGAGCTCAAAGGAATCATATATAGAGCGCACCATAAATTTTCTAAGTTGGAGCAGGCTGGAGATATGCTGCTGGAATAGTGGGACCTTGTGTTCCGGCAGGTACTTCTGCATGGCGGAGAGTTGGAGGACCAGATGTTTCAAGTAGAATGAAAAATGAAATGAGTAGTTGTTTGCCCTGTTGGCAAGCATGGCATTCTGGTAGAGTCGCTTGCCAAACTTGTCCATAGTTTTGCCCTCTCTGCCAGGAGGGGTGGAGGCATAAACACTAGAGCCCTGAGTCTTTTTTACGGTGGACTCCACCAGGAGAGATTCATGGGGCAGCTGGGGTTTATCAAATCCAGGGATTGGTATGACCCTGTAAAGGCTATCCAGTTTACGGGGGGCCCCAGGGACAGTAAGTGGGTTCTCCCAATTTTTATAAAAAGTTTCCCGTAGGATGTCATGTACGGGCAACTTTAGGAACTCTTTGGGAGGTTGATCAAAATCTAATGCCTCCAGGAAAGCTTGTGATTTCTTAGAGTCAGACTCTAGAGGCAAAGATAAAGCCCCCGACAACTCTCTGAGGAATTTAGAAAAAGAAGATTGCTCAGGCTTAGATGTGGTATCGGGGGCCGAAGGCTCCTCGTCCGACGACGATGCGTCCTCCTCGGTACCGGGAGGGGATTCTTCCCATAGGTCCGGGTCTCTGACATCAGTGTGTGCGTGCCGAGAGACCGGAGTGGAAGGCTCGGTATGGTGAGTCTTAGACAGAGACTTGCCCGAGCGTACCGAGACGGCACCGGGGGATGAAGACCTGTGTCTGTCTCGGTCCCGGGAAGAACGGTGCTGGTCAGGGTCACGGGGAGACCGGTGCCCTGTCCGGTCCCGAGGAGGATCGACTGTCGCCAAGGCGTGACTCTCGGCATGAGTATGGAGATGCGACGCCGAAAGAATAGGCATGGACGAGTCCAAAGGTACCGATGGAGTGGATACCGGTTGGACGGTGCGGGGCTCGGGCCGGTCTGGTACCGAAAGCAGCGGTGCCAAGATGGAGGGCAAGAGCTGCTGAAGTTGCTGTTGTAGTTGTTCCTGCAACTTGTCTTGGAGGATGGTCGCGATGCGGTCATCCAGGGGGGGCACCGGAACCACTTTTTTCTGTTTTGGTTCCATGGGTGCCGCTCTACGCCCCGGCGATGAGGAGGCCGATGACGAGGCACTCACCGATATCGGGGCGGAGCGTTTTTTGGGTCGGCGTGGAGCCGAAAGGGCCGGTGTCGCCACCGAGGTGGGAGGGCGCTCAAGGGTGGAAGGCTTCTTAGCCGGCTTACCTGGCGCCGGTGGCGCCGATGACGGATCAGGCGGTGTCGAAGTGGCCGGTGCCGATTTTGACGGTGCCGCAGGTGAAGAAGTCGAGTCCATAGCCGGGCCGGTGCCGAAAAGTATATTTTGCTGGATTTGACGATTCTTCAAAGTGCGTTTTTTAAGAGTGGCACAGCGGGTGCAGGAGTCCGCCCGATGCTCCGGTCCCAAACACTGCAAACACCAATTGTGTGGGTCAGTGAGGGAGATCGGGCGTGCACACCGCTGGCACTTCTTAAAACCCGGCTGCGGGGGCATGAATGGGAACACGGCCTCCCCAAAATCGAACCCGGAGGCCTGGATAGTGACAACAGGCCCCGCCGGGGCAGGAACGAAAAATAAGGAAAAAAATAAAGTTGTTTTTTTTTTTTTTGAAACTGAAAAGAAAAAAGCACCCGAAGGTGAATAAAATGAAAAATAACGCGAGCGGGAAGGCAAAAAGAGAATTTCAACGACCGTTGAAAAAACACACGTCTTCTTCGCTCCGCGGAAATGATAAAACTGGGGACCACGCACTCCTCCGTCGGGCGGGAAGGCACTCGCGCACGCGCGGTGCGGCCAACTAGAACTTTCTAGTTAAAAAGGTCCGTACCGAGGGCTCCGTCGGTGATGTCACCCATGCGTAAAGAATATGCTGCCTGCTTGTCCTGGGATAATGGGTATTAAAGACGAGCAAATCCAGCTCTTCATTTTCAAAATAAAATAGAATTTGACAGCAAGATGAAATGCAAGTAGAAACAATTTAAGGAGACCTTTCACAAAGCTGCAGTAAGCACGAATATGGCTTACTGCAACAAAAATGGCATATTTTGGGGTGTGCTAAGGTGGTCCTCAGTAATTTTACCATGCATGCACTATTCATCCGCTAAAATTTTTTTTTTATTTTTTGGCACAGGGCAGAATGGGTGTGTTCTGCACTAATCGATTAGCATAGGTTTAGCACGTGAGTCCTTATTGCCTACAGAAGAGGTGACAGCAGGACTTCAGGAGCTAATGACCATGTGCTAATTTTCATAAATGAAATATTCAGAAAATCAGCCATTTTACCCCAGTGGTAAGGATGGCTTTAGCACACAGGAATGACCCATGTAAGGGCGCGCACAGACCACGTTTTACCGCTGTTTGGTAAAAGAGCCCCCTAGAGAAAAATGAAAAGCCAGGTCAGTTCTCCTTTTGGAAGATTAAGCACTTGCTAATTGAAACAGGAAAGCAAAGTGAAATCCATCCCTACCTTGAGTTTTCTGTGCCACAGCAATCCCTTCCACTACCAGGATTGTTATCAGAAAGACTACCAAGGAAGACAGAGAAAAAAAAAATGTTAAAACATGGCTGGAAACTTGGAAGCGCACACCACATTATGACAAATGCTAGATCACCCTTGCCCATTTCCCCAGGTAAAATTTCCTTTGAGAGGCCTGTTTCTTCCATGCGCATGTTGGTAGGAGCTGACGTACATCGGATATCTCTTATAGCTTAAGAATGTCTGAATGTGTATTTGTTAGTGCACATCAAAAACTATAGTACATGCTAAACAGATTTCATGCAGTGGTCTTCATTGCACGGCCTGCTAGCCAATGGCAGTCCTTCGAGACCTCTGTAGCAGCTCGCAGAGTCTGTGCAGAATATCATCCCCCCTACGGGATCCGGCACTTTATATTTCCAGCGCTACAGTCCTGCACTCTTCGGGCAAGGGGCTACGTGAATGAAGCAAACACGCTGCCTTTGGCGGCCCCGGATGTTTTCTCTCTGCTACAGCTTCCTGTCCCCACGGTAGGAAGCTGTAGCAGAGGGAAAGCTTTCAGGGCTACTGAAGGCAGTGCGTATACTTCATTCACGCTGTCCACGGCCTGAAGAGTGCTGGACTGCAGCACTGGAAAGAAAAAGTGCTAGATCCCAATAGGAATGGGGGTGGTAGGGAAAGGGGGCAGGGAAAGGGAGGAGATGGTACACATGGATGGAGAAGAGGGAAAGACATGAAAAGTGGCCAAACTGAGAAGGAAGTAGAAAAATGGAAGAAAGTTGAATGTTAAAAGTTAATGCCAAAGATAGATGTGGGTTTGACCCAAACAGACCGGGGATTTTAAATTACAGTCCACTTGAGGGGGCAATACTTTCAAAATAGAACAAAACACAAAAAAACCCTCTCATCAATGCTGGGCAAGTTTCTCAAATAGTATCTTCATATAACATTTAAAGGCTTTTAAATATTTATTTGGTATGGAAATGAGAGCAAAAAGTCAGATTTCTGCGAATAACAACAAATTATTACTAATAATGACTGGTGTTGCCATTCAGCAAATTACATATAATTGGAAGGATTGGAGGAGATTAAATTATAGCTTCTGGTGAAACTCATTATGCCATATCTATAAAATGGAAAGATTTATTGCTTTACAACGGGGATATTTTCAGAAATTTCAGTATGTATGGAAACCATTAACAAAATATTGTAAGGATTAAGTAAAATTTTTTCCCTTATATTTATCAGGTTAAGGTGTAGGGAGGGGGGTATTTTATTATTATATATTTAATATGATAATTGAATATATGGTTGGGAGGGATGGGAAAGGGGAAGGGATAAGAATTTATGTAAGATACCAATGATTGTTTATAAGTGATGTATTTATTGTTATTGTGAATGAATATATTTAACACTTAATGTAATTTTGAAAATGAATAAAGAATTAAAAATAAATAAATAAATAAAGGCTTTTAAATATTTAAATGTGCTCATAAGCTCTTCAGCAAGGCGCCATAGCAGCGGTACAATGTCGCTGGAAAGGTGCTTGAATTTTAATCATAACACATTGCATGGAGCAAGGATACTTGCTTCTACTGGAGTGGCAAATGTTATGGCTCTACAAAAGTTGTGGGCGTCCTTTTTCAACATCAAGTGTGTAGACCAAAGGACTCTGGCACTGCACACTGCAAATAAAATCAATATAAAAAGCTCATCCTTCCGGCTTCCTGATGTAGCGTAGCGAAACACAGACTGTGTTGGAGCCGTGAACTGACCTTTTCAGATAAGTGGTCTACTGTTAAACAATCTTTGTAGAGCCATAACATTTGCCATTCCAGTAAAAGCAAGTATCCTTGCTCCATCCAATGTGTTATGATTAAAATTCAAGCACCTTTCCAGCGACATTGTACCACTGCTGTGGTGCCTTGCTGAAGAGCTTATGAGCACATTTAAATATTTAAAAGCCTTTAAATGTTATATGAAGATACTATTTAAGAAACTTGCTCAGCATTGATGAGAGGGTTTTTTTTGTGTTTTGTTCTTTTTTAAAGATAGATGTGGGGCAGAAAGTGAAGGCGAGAAAATCAGCAAATGGATAAGAAAGTTCTTTTGTGGCTAGGAAAAGAGCCAAGAAAAGTTGATTATAAAAATAAAATCACTAGACAACAAAGGGAGGAAAAATGATTTTATTTTCAATTCAGTGATTGAAATACTCGTATGTCAGTTTTAAGACTTTACATCCACTGTTCAGCAAAAAATGCATTTCTCTCCATTTTTCTGGCGGTATACTGCATGTAGAGTCTGGCATCATGGGTTTCAGTTGTATATATTAGGACTTTTAGTTTGTGGACCTGTATTTGCATAGGGTTCATTGTGTGATCAAGGCCAGGCGTTCTGGCAGGAATGAATGTTGAGAAACACTATTGGCATCATGGCCCCAAGCAGGAAGATATTTGTTGGTTCTCCTTCAGCACTTTTGGACCCCAAACGGCCCTCGCTTAAAAATTAGCAAAGACCACTGATTTAATATGTACTAACCTACAAATGAGCAAGTGTTAAATTAATTAGTTTGGTTTAGATTGCGACTGTGCCTCTGTTCTGCCCTTCGTGCAGGCAGTAGTGTAGCCAGACCTTCACCTTTGGAGGAACCTGAGCCCAAAATGGGTGGGCAAAAATTTTTTCCCCGCCTCTTTCTCTGCATCTCGTACATCCCCAACTCTGAACTCTAAATTCCTGAGCTAGTGGGAATCTTCAAACTCCACCAGCTGAAGAGGTCCTCCCTGCGATTGACAGCAACTCTCCAATGTTGGCAGTTGATGGCACTTTCCATAGGCCAGCACCGCTTGCCCATGAGTAGTATCTGGTTGTTACTCCAGACGGGTTAGTATCCTGAGGATAAGTGAAGCTGAATAGCTCTGGAGTTGAGGGGATAGCTGTTTTCTAGGCAACCAATATTTGTCACACTATATTTTTTATGCTATTCAAGTTTGTTGGGTATTTTTGAGTATTTCACTTCATATATTGTAGAAAAGCAGCCCAGGGCAGAAGCTTGGGAGCCCTTGATAATTACTGAGCAGTTTAAGAAGCATATTGCCTCTAATACACTTGCACCAAGTTGTGGTGAGAAACCAGTGCTAATACCTGAGGGCACTTTGTACATTTCATTACATATTCAGTTAAAATACTATTGAGTGTAAACACATTTGTTTTTTTTTGTTTGCAGAGAGTTTTTGACTATAAAGAAATTTTAGGTCTCTCTTACCTGAGCATTGTGAATTTTGGATTTCCTTCATTTTATCTCAGGTATATTGAAGAGGGATACCCTGAAACCTTAAGTAGACTGATGTCCACAGGGACTGAAATTTGATTATCCAGGTGGCACATCTAGGCAGCTACAGGAAACCTTATTTATTTATTCAATTTTCTATACCGTTCTCCCAAGGGAACTCAGAATGGTCACTATTTTTCATGGGGGGGGGGGTTGTCCCTCTTTGGATTTTCCAGGATTTCCAGTATTTTGCTTTCTGCTTGTTTTTTATTTTATTTTTGGGGGGAGGGGGTAATTTTGATGAGTTTTTGTAGTTGAACCCAATTGGGTCCAAAATACAGCAACTTGGTTTCTGATGCATTTGAAATCTTTTCATCACATCACCTCTGTTCTGGTACAACTCCGCTGGTTACTTGTGAGATTTTGAATTAAATTTAAGCTGTGTTATGATCTTACAAGTTTTGTTTTGTAATTACCTAATATATTTGAGGTCTACGGTTGATGAACCGACTGCAGCAACTTTTGCTCCAACTTCTTAATAAGATCAGGCTGCACTCATCTTATCAATGGGCTCTCTCAGCGATAGGCCCCAAATTATGGAGTGATTTACCACTGAATTTGCACCCAGAGTGTATTTAGGCTTAGGAAGACATTGAAAACTTGTTTTTAGTTAAGGTCTTTGGTTGGTTATTATAAGTAGACGTTCTCGATGTTTTAGGTTTTGTTGGTGAATTGTGTAATCAAATATATTTAAAGTATTTCCCACACTTCTTTTCCTCTAATTACCACTTCTCTTAACTCTACAAGGGTTCTACTTCCTAACTTGGCTCTAGTTCTGTGACACTGGGCTCTCACTGTATTCATCAAAAAGAATAGATCCTAGTGAAACGCATCCAGTATCCACTCTGGTTCCTGGATCTTCCTACCCAGACAAGCGCCATCCACCTGCCACTCACTGGGAAGTTCTTCCTCGACTCTTTTGCTCGAGGTAATGCCTAGTTTATCCTATGAAGGTCCTACTTTTACTTTGTCCTGAGACTTGGGTGGTTCTTCAGGATTCACCCTTCACAGGCATGAGGCTTACAATCTTCTAGGACCCAACTTCCTTGATAGGAAGACAGAAAAAGGAAGAGATAAAAAGACCTTTTTCCCCTCAAAACCAAAGCCAAAAATAATTCTAAAGAACCCACTTAGCTCCTTCTCTGGGCACAATCCATCTTCTAGAACAATTCATGGTATTCATCGCCTTATCCCAGTGATTCCCAAACTTTTTCCTATTGTGGAACCCCTAAAAAAAATTTCATACACCAAGAAACTCTCAATGTATGTAAACATATACAGTATATGCTCATAGAAACAGGTTCTATAATCTAGTTTCTGGGGTAACCGCTGAACAGTTTGAAGAACCCTAGGGCTCCCAGAAACCCAGTTTGGGAATCACAGCCTTATCTTGTATCCAGGGCAGTTCCACCTCTGCAAAGGCATGAAAGAGATTTCTGCAAAGGCATGAAAGAAATTTCACTTTCAGTGGTAAGAGCTTTAGTGACACCCGAGTCACATCGTAAAGAAGATTAAAAGAATGCAGCACCATTTTATAGAAATTTGCAACCACATTAAGAACTGCCATTCAGATATATCTCTACAGATTAAATCTGCTCTATCCATTAACCTATTTACACACTATGCTATATTTATCCCCATTTAACTGAACTTATTAATGTAAGTACGCCATACATTGCATATTTGAACATTGAGCTATAACTGTACAATTGTATGTACCGTATATACAAAAATTTCACACCAACTTCATATCGAACCCATATCTACTTTAAAGAGCAATTAGCTTATTGTGAAAAATACTGG
This sequence comes from Geotrypetes seraphini, assembly GCF_902459505.1. Taxonomy (NCBI): domain Eukaryota; kingdom Metazoa; phylum Chordata; class Amphibia; order Gymnophiona; family Dermophiidae; genus Geotrypetes; species Geotrypetes seraphini. The sequence continues at coordinate 49,395,913 of NC_047087.1, forward strand.
ATATCTCAGAGAATAACAGCTGCTAGAAGAGTCTTCAAGCCCAGTAAAATATTGTCCTTGGAGGCCATTATTCCTTCACATGGTGCCAATATTTTTTTCACTCTGGGACTAGTGCCAGTTTGTGTCTGGTGCGTGACATGAAAGGCAGAGAAAGGAAGCATGACAGTGTTGTCATGACAACTATTGATCCTACTGCTAAATGAACCATACCATGCCTTGGACAGAACATGATTTTCTGGTCTGAATCAATGAAAAATATAATTGTAAACCTGGTCCAGGAATCAAACTATTACAATGACATGGGTGATAAGAGAAGCCAGATGTACCACAATCCCGTCACCAGATCACTGAATGATATATACCTAATATGTCAAAAGGAAAGATTGTAAAATGAAAGTTTATTTATAAGTGTAGAGCAGCAGGCAGACATCACAGTGATGTCACAAAAGGTGGGTGATGTCATAAAGAATATACAAGCGGCTAATCACAGCACAAGCTTAACTTAGTGATTAGGAATTAAAGTCAAAGAATTATAGGAGGGGAGAGTGTGGCACAGTGGTTAAAGCTGCGGTCTCAGCACCCTGAGGTTGTGGGTTCAAACCCATGCTGCTCCCTGTGACCCTGGGCAAGTCACCTAATCCCTCCCATTGCCCCAGATACATTAGATAGATTGTGAGCCCACTGGACCAGATAGGGAAAAATGCTCAAGTACCTGAATAAATTCATGTAAACCACTCTGAGCTCCCTTGGGAAAACAGTATAGAAAATTGAATGAATGAATATACAGAAATGTCAATGGTTCTAGAAACTAGATACCTGTGAGGGAATGGGAGATACAAGGTAGGGTTTCCATAGGACACTCCCTCACTAAAGTGGAGCTACTTTAAGAATAGGTGTGATAGCTGTCTAGCCAGGAGGGTGGGGCCCAAGGGGGAGAGAAAGAAGTCAAAAGCCCTCTGGATGAGGAGGCCCCAAGTGAAAGAATTCTCCTTGAGTGTTTTTGCTGTCTACAGTGTACCTGAGAGGACTCTGGGGAAGGAGAGTGGCAACGCAACAGACATTGCTACCCTGTATTTAGCAGAAGCTTATTTGAGTAGAGAAAATAACCATTTTTTAAAATGACCATTTCTAGTTGTGTTCACCCTTAGTGTATCTATCTTTTAATTTTACCATTTTCAAAACCCCCCTCCCCCCAACAAGTCATTGGGACGTACAAGCAGCCAGTATTCTTGAACAAACTGACCACAGACATCTGAGTAGTGCAGAGGGGCACTGTAGGGCGTACTGCAATGAGTGTCACATTAAAAAGTCCCAGGTACACATCTCACCTAAACTTACTATACCCACCGGAACACCACAATAGCCCTTATGCCTGCAGGTGTCATCTTTATGCAGATACAGTAGGTTTTGAGTAGTTTTTGGAGGGCTACCATACAATATAAGCAGGTTATGGTGAGATATGTACCTGGTACCTTTCAATGTAACGTTCACGGCAGTACCCCCTAGAGCAGAGATCTCAAAGTCCCTCCTTGAGGGCCGCAATCCAGTCGGGTTTTCAGGATCTCCCCAATGAATATGCGTTGAAAGCAGTGCATGCACATAGATCTCATGCATATTCATTGGGGAAATCCTGAAAACCCGACTGGATTGTGGCCTTCAAGGAGGGACTTTGAGACTCCTGCCCTAGAGTGCCCCTTTGCTCTGCTCAGATGTGTCTATGTGGCCATTTGAAGCTGTAATAGAGGCTGGTATGTTCTGCTTCTTTCACATCTATGGGTGGTAGGAGGAGGTTGGTGACCACTTGGGGGGAGTAAGGGGGGGGACATGCCCTTATCCCTCCAGTTGTCATCTGGTCAGCTTGGGCATCTCTTTGGCCCTTATTCATTTTTAAAACAGGTCCAGCCTCATACATCTAAATGGTGCCCTAGACATTTTGTTAAAAGTTCGATTATTGCTGCAAAATGGCCAAGTCCGCCCAAAACACGACTTCAACACGCTCCCTTGGAATTTAGATGAATAGGGGAAAAACAGCCTAGAAAAATGTCTTAAAACATGGGATTTAAAAATAGTACTTTAGAAGTTTTAGCAAGGAAAAAAAAGTCTAAAGGTCACTTTATACCATTTTTAGGATGTTTTTCTCTTTTGAAAATGAGCCCCATTGTGACTTTGGACTTCAGGATCAAGCCGGACCCCATTTGTGCTGGCTATTGAAGACAGGGCTTAAGAACATAAGAATTGCCATACCGGGACAGACCGAAGGACCATAGAAATCTATAGTACTTTGCTTGCCTAAATGCTTTAAAAATGAGCCTCTTTACAGGTCTATTTTCCCCTGATCTGTGAAGGTAACAGTTCAGCTGTTCCCCTGCATTACATTACATTAGTGATTTCTATTCCGCCATTACCTTGCGGTTCAAGGCGGATTACATCCAAACTAAAACAAGAATTACATTTCAACTTGAAGTAAGATAAAATTTTAAGGGAGAATTATGGGTTTTAGATAATGTTTGGTAACTAGAAAAATCAGAGAGTACCAAGGGTTTATAGAGTGTTGGATGTTGGGTTAGGATTGTTGTGCTGGATAGGTTTAATGTGTTTTTTGAAGAGTATGGTTTTAATTTCTTTCTTGAAGGTTTTGTAATCTGTGGATGAAGATAACAGAGTGGTGAGTTGTTTGTCCAACTTAGCTGCTTTGGAGGCTATTAGGTTGTCAGAAAGTTTTTTTCGTTTGACATTTTTGGATGGTGGATAATAGAATAGTGAATGTGTTCTTCTGTGTCTGATTGAGGAGGAATGATTTAGTCTGTTATTCCAGTAAATTGGGCTTTCTCCGTTGATAGCCTTGTAAAATAAGCAGTAGAATTTGAAGTTCACTCTCGCTTCTATTGGAAGCCAATGCGAGTCATGGTATGCCTCTGTGATATGGTCATATTTTTTTAGTGAATAGACAAGTCTCAGGGCTTTATTCTGCACCGTCTGCAATTGCTTCATCATGGTCGCGGGACATGGTAGGCATAGTATGTTGAGGTAGACCAGCATCCCAAGGATTAGAGATTGTACCAGTAGTAGGAATTGCTTCTTTTCGAAGAATGATCGGATTTTTCTCAGATTTCTCATGGTCATGAATGATGTCTTTATTATTTTGTTAATTTGGGGTTGCATGTTACAGCTTCTGTCAATCGTGATTCCAAGTGATTTTAAAGTAGGTTGTATTGGGTATGAAAATGAATTTATTACAAGATTAGTTAACGTTGGAGTTTTGTCATTTTCAAGTAGAATGAAATTTGTTTTGTCAGGGTTAAGTTTTAATTTGTGCTCTGTCATCCATATATTATTTTGATTTATACTTAACCCCCCCCCCCCCTGTATGGCTATATTTATTAAGGGCCCAAGCCTGTCTGCTAAACACATTGCCAAATTGCTGAACTAGAAACACAAGCTTCACTAGAAAATTTTTGGAAGTACCTGAATGTAAACCGCTTTGAGCTTGGTTGTAAAACTACAAAAAGGTGGCATACAAGGCCCAGTCCCCTTTATTTTCCCTCAGCTGTGGCTTTATTTATTTATTTAAGCATTTATATACCACTTATAGTCTACGTGGTTTACATTCAGGTACTCAAAGCATTTTTCATCTACGTGGTTTACATTCAGGTACTCAAGCATTATTCCCTATCTGTCCCGGCAGGCTCACACTCTATCTAATGTACCTGGGGCAATGGGGGATTAAGTGACTTGCCCAGGGTCACAAGGATTTGAACCTATAACCTCAGGGAGCTGAGGCTGTGGCTCTAACCACTGCACCACCTCTAGCAGACTCTCATAGGTCATGTGAACAGCCTGTAAAACAAATTCAGCATCTTTATTTAGACTTTGTAGTGTTAATTTGAAGAGGTAGGTGGGTGGGTGGGTGGGTTGCAGAATCAGGCTTTGTGCCAGCTCCCAAGCCTCACTTAAGGCACCATACTTACACTTGTCGAACTCTGGTGCAAATTGTGGCACCTAAGTTAGGTACAATAAGGCCATATTTTATAACTATGTGCCTAACATTTCGGAATGCCCCTGACATGCCGATAGCCCTGCCCCTTTTATTACATGTCAGCAGTTAGGCACCATGCGTTATAGAACAGCACACAGTCTGATGCGCATGCAAATGCTAACGCATGATAATTCAATAACTGGTTGTTAGCACTCAATTGGTAGAGAAGGGCTCATTACTCTAATTTGCCTACGAGTCTTGAATCTACAATTGGACAGGCAGATCTGGACACCATATACAGAATCCAGAGCACTGTTTCCTCTAACTGAGAGGAAGTCCTCCACTTATGGTTCTGCCAGTGGGGGGTGCTGTTTCACTCTCACATTTTCATTAGTCAAGTTGGCCAGGCAAGCTCTGCAGAACTTCAGGGAACATGCCGGTCCCTAGCAATTGAAAACATAATATTGAAGCACTGCCCTCCGCTGGCAGTAAGGCAATTTGAGGGACTCCCACTCAGTGGGAATAGTGCTGCCCGATTCACGATTCGAATCAATTCACCGATTCGAATCAGGTGAATCAATTTGAATCGATTCAATTTTTTTTTTTTTAAATCGGCCTCCCGATTCAATGGCCGACCCTTCCCTCGTGCCTTCCTAATGCAGGAGCTGCAGCGCTGCCTCTTGCTGGCCGTTCGCTGCTGCTCCTGCTTGAGGGGGGAGGGTCAGTCAGAAAGGCCTCCCTCAGCTTGCCCGCTCTTACTTCCTTAAGGCTAATAGGGCAGCCTGCAGGCTCGCTGGTATTATAGCGATCCCTGCAGCTGCCCGAGGTCCTCAGCGGCACATTCTTTCTACTACGTCCTGCCCCTGCTCTGACGTCAGGGGCAGGATCATGGCAGAGAGAACGTGCCATTGAGGACCACGGGCAGCTGCAGGGATTGCTATAACACCAGCGAGCCTGCAGGCTGCCCTATTAGCCTTAAGGAGGTAAGAGCGAGGAAGGTGCAGGCTTGCGGGGGAGGAAAGGTAAACAGAAGGGGAGGACAGAAATGGAAGATGGATGGTTAGCACGGAGAAAGAAGGAGAGCCTGATCAGAAGACAACCAGACCAACATGGGACCAACAAGATTCAAAAAATGACCAGACAACAAAAGGTGGGAAAAATAATTTTATTTTCTGTTTTGTGATTACAATATGTCAGATTTGAAATGTGTATCCTTCCAGAGCTGGTGTTGGACCGCAAATGTGAGCTAGGATTTAATAGAGAGAGGAAAAGTATTTTTTGTTTGTTTATTTTGTTTACACCACAGGACCAGTGTGGGTAGGAGAGGACAAAGGGGGTGAAGAGGCTATAAAATAAACCCACCAGGATGTTTGGAAAAAGCCACCCAATTGGGCAGGAAAATCGAATCGAATCGAAAAATCGATTCAATAGGCTGAATCGAATCAAATCAAATTTTTTTTTCCTGAATCAGGCAGCACTAATAGGGAACAGTGATCCAGACGATTGTGGCTGTTTCAGCTGGTCCTTGAGAAGAATGGAGGAGAGGTCTACGTGTATTGTACTACCAGCTGCGCTGAGCTGGGCACTTTATGATGTTTCTTCAGTTTGGGGGACCTATATTTTCAATGCATTTTTTGATGTTTTTATTTTCAGTGTGTGCTCTTTATTATAGACTGTCAGCTAATTTTTCACAGGGTATATAATAAATTATTCTTTGAAAATTTCAACAAATGGTTCAAAAAACATATCATTACTGCTATTAGCTTCAGCAATGGCACTTACTCCTCCCCCCCCCCCCCCCACTTTTACTAAACCACAATAGCGGTTATTAGCTCAGGGAGCCACGTTGAATGCTCTGCGCTGCTCCTGACACTCATAGGAACTCTATGAGCATCGGGAGCAGCACAGCTCCCTACGCTAATAACCGCTATCATGGTTTAGTAAAAGGGGGCTTAGTGTTCAAATTGTCTTATTGCACTAAGATTTAAACACCCACCTCCCCTTCAGCCTTCAACCTTTCTATATAAATAATTTTTCTAACAATAATTTATGGATAGCATTATCTGAATAAGCAAGTTTTAACTTAGTTTAAACTTATAAGAACTTAAGAATAGCCTTACTGGGTCAGACTAATGGTCCCATCAAGCCCAGTAGGCCATTCTCATGGTGGCCAATCCAGGTCTCTAGTACCTGGCCAAAACTCATAGCAGCATTCCATGCTACCGATTCAGGGCAAGCAGTGGCTTTTCCCCCATGTCTTAAAGCTTTTTTTGTCTTTCGGCCAGGGGTTGCATGTCCAACATGTTTCACCGGAAAGACAGCTTTCTCAAGGACTTCCCCTACTCGCCGTGTGCCATTAACTGCCCCAGCTTTTCTTGGACACAAAATGGAACTGTTTATTGTAAGCACTTGCAGTAATTCATTTTAAATGTGTTAAATGAAGACAAGATGGTTATATCACAGGAGTGTATGAACTTTTTGTTCAATGATTTTGTATTGTACTGACTATTGTACAACTTTCCCTTGCCACATACAGACAGAGTTATTATGGCTGAACTGGTTAATTTGTGTAGATCAAGTTTTTAGGGTTTAAAACAAAATCATTATTGTTTGTGTGTGTATGTTGTTATTAGTAATTTTTAAAATAACTTCTGCTTTTATGGAATTGTATCTGTTACTTTCTATGTTATCAAATGCCAGCCACCTACCTTTTCCTCAGCCCAAAGAAATCACAGAATAACATTATGACACACAACATAGATACTTGGATGCACAATTACTGCTTTTGGCAGTATTGCAGCATTTTATGTGCAACTAATTCAGTTGCTGTCCTCAATATGAAAGTTCAATTAAGGACAGCATTTGCTAATTAACCGATGACAGCCAAATTAGTGTCCTATTTTATGGCAAAACAGTGAGCAAATTATTGATTCATCACATATTCAAAAAGGCACAGGTGCAAAAATGAAATGTAGTGTGTAATGTACCAGTGCTCTTTATGAGAGTTCTCCACTCGAGGTTCTGCCACTGGGATGAAAGGGAGTTGCTTTAGAAAACCTGCTTATTCCCCACCATTGGAAATTATACTGAAGCCGCTTAGAACTCCTGGCCAGCTTAGAAGGAACATTAGAGAGCATCCTTTAGGTCTTTCACTATTATTGAATAATCCTGGCAGCAGGACCAACCAACTGTTCCGTTGTGTGGCAGATTGACCCCAACTGGTGCCTTCCGTGTGTTTGTTGCAGCCTCCGACTCTGCTATACAAACAAGCTCATTAGTATTAAAATGAGGCCATTAATATTAAAATGAGCACTCCAACCGATGTGCATGCGCAAAATTTAGCGCTGACTTCTAACGACCCAAAATTGCTGACAGGTCTGCCATATATGCTGTGTTAAAAATGCATTTTATGCGTGCTCCTCTTGTCAGCTATAGACCCTAGGGTGCACTGGGAAGGACCTATGGCCCCGATTGGCCCAGGCACTTAAGGCCCGACCCCAAAGCCACTAGAAGAAGGGGTCAGGTGCCTGGGCCAACCAGGGCCTTAGGCCTCTCCCAGTGCATTACAGAATGTAGTGAAAAGGGGAAGGCCTGCCATTTTGAAGAGATGGGCCTGCCAGCAGGAGGGAGTGCCAGTCTTCTAAAAAAGATATAGAAGTGGTCTCAGAGGTGGGCTGGAGGGGTGGATGGCTCACTAGACCACCAGGGTTTTGTCTTGGGGGTTTGGTGTGATGGGGGGGTTATTGGGGTGAGCATGGGGGTCCCTGACCCTGTTGCAGGAGGGAGTGGGCATCCCTCCTGCTGATCTTCCGCATAGGGTTCGGGAGGGCATCAGCATTGGGGTGGCAATGGGGGGGGGGGGAGGACAACTAGACTACCAGGCTTGTTTTTGGGTTCTGCATAGGGGGAGGGAATTGAAGCCATTCGTTTTTGATGACGGATCTGAGATGCACTGACAGGAAAGTAAGGCTACAGCAGCTTAGAACCTGCCAGTAAATATCGGTCCCAATTACTCGTAAATGGAGGGGCATTCCTTTTTGAGAATCACCCAAAGAGCTTATTTTAAATATTAATAACCTTGTTGTACTACCATTTTAATATTAATCATCTCATTGTACTAGGTTTGCATAATATAAATGGAGGCTGCAAGAAAGCATGGAAAAGACCATGGTGAGCCGCTTTGATAATCAGGAGGCAAAATATGTGCATTTAATGATAGTTTAGCACCATCATTAAATGCGGCAGCCATTTTGGATGAGTGATCAGCACGGGGAGTGAGAATAGGAAGATCGCTCCTGCCCCGAAAACCGCTTGACCGCCAGGTAAGGTCCGGGATGCTGGGGGGGAAGGAGAGGGTGGGTCAGAGTTGGCCCAAAAGTTATTCATGAATTTTCAATATTCACGGGCCGGCTCTGTCCCTAATCCCCACGAATATTGAGGGAGGAGTGCATTGCATAGTGTGTGGGGGGGGGGGGCACAGAATCAATGGCCTCTCCAAATTTGGTAAGAAGAGCCACTTATGGCTCTCCCAACTCCCCCACCTACCTCATCCCTGCTCACTGTAATTTTAAATTTATGGGCAGTTGACAACAGCAAGGAGGTGAGCCCAATGGCCTGCCCGGAAGTATTCATTCTGCAGCATCAATTTTCCATAACCTTCTCCCAAGGGAGCTCAGAACAGTTTACATTAATTTAATCAGGTACTCAAGCATTTTTCCCTGTCTGTCCCGGCGGGCTCACAATCTACCTAATGTACCTGGGGCAATGGGGGGATTAAGTGACTTGCCCAGGGTCACAAGGAGCAGAATGGGATTTGAACCTACAACCTCAGGGTGCTGAGGCCGTAGCTTTAACCACTGTGCCACACACTCCCCATTTATAGATCATGTCCTACTATTACCACAACTATTTATTTCTATACTACCACTAGACATATGCAGTGACGTACACATACAGAAAAGAGAGTCCCTGCTCGACAGAGAATACAATCTATTCCAAACAGACAAGTGGGCAAAATGAGAAACTAGCGAGTTCCATTTATTATGGAGAAAGATTAAACACAAAAAACGATTGCGGAAACAATGCTCATAATGCAGGATTTTATTCCAACAGTAGAAAGTGACACATCAACGGGACCCAACACAGTCTGTGTTTCAACTAAACCGTCTTCCTCAGGGGTCCTACAAGTTACATGAATAAGTGCTGCTTCCGGACATCAGTGTCGCTGAGGGCCTTGATGCCGGCAGTATGAAGGGCCTACATGGCTGAGGAGAGAGGGGAAGTGAGAGCTGAGTGCAAGCGCAGAGGATCACCCAGCTCTCACTTTCCCTCTCTCCTCAGCCATTTACACCCTTCATACTGCCGGCATCAAGGCCCTCAGCGACACTGATGTCCAGAAGCAGCTTTTATTCATATAACTTTTAGTACCCCTAAGGAAGACGGTTTAGTCGAAACACAGACTGTGTTGGGTCCCTGTCTTTCCATATATCGGTGGATTCCGTTGATGTGTCACTTTCTACTGTTGGAATAAAATCTGGCATCACAAACATTATTTCTGCAGTCCCTCTTTTGCTTTTAGCTGCGATCCTCTTACTGCGGAAGTGTCGGATTCTGTTTTTGCTTTCTGAAAGATTAAATACAACACAGGCATTTAAACGGGAGAATAAGGGGTTATGATTTAAAAGCAGCCTCTAAAAGATGGGTTTTTAGCTTAGACTTAAATAGGATCTCTGCGGATAGCATCACAACCTAAATCCCATGCAACCGGAAGAAATTCACAAGCTTTCCTACCAATCAAACCAATTTTAGAATCCAAACCAAAAAATTCTCGCGCTACAAGGGTGATGCTGTTTGCTCTAAAATCACCATGCTGTCTCCATGCTTCATTTTTTTTCCTGGCTGAATGCCCCGTAGTGGAGCTTCATCCAAGAATCAAGTCAGTCAGGTTTCCAGAGTTCATTATCTGGTTTGCATACACACACCCAGCTTAGAAATCTCTACTGTAAAATATCAACGGTATCTTTACATATTTTCTTGTCAAATGTTAGGACCTGCTTTGAAAAGCCTGTCGATCTGTCTAAAATTAACCTTTGATAAATTATTTATTTTAGCAGAGAGCAATGAAATGGATTCATTTTACCTTGAAATGCTGTTACGAGGCTGTGAGCAGAGCACACACTGCTCAGCGTGCTACAGAAGATCAACCTGATAACTTCATTACTGCGTCAACTTGGAGAAGCCTTTTATAGGTCTTGCATCTGAACTAAATGCACGTGAGGGTAATTTGAAATAGCATTCTGGAATGGACACTGCAGAAATCAGCTGTGCCCAAATGCTCAATCATAGGTTGCTAGCTCCTTACAAAAGATATAAAAGATTACTTGGAAAGAGGTCTCAAAGGTTGTACCCAAAATTAATTTTTCCTATTTTGTATTTAGTGATAAAATGCTCAGGATGAAGGGTCCTTGATCCTATTGCCACTGTACTGTGGGGGTGTGTGGTGCAGGGGTTAGAGCAGGGGTGTCCAACCTGCAGCCCAAGGGCCCCGTGAAGTATTTTGGGTGGCCCTGGTTGAGGGCGATGCAGTGTTTTCCTCTGCTGCCCCCAGGTGTTTACCGTCTTTCCGGCTCCCTCCTCTGTCTTGCTGCAGCGTTTGCGCGGCCCCAGAAACATTTTTCGGCCAATGCGGCCCAGGGAAGACAAAAGGTTGGACACCCCTGGGTTAGAGCTTGCTTGTTCAAATCCCTCACTGCTCCTTGTGACCCTGGGCAAGTCACTTAATCCCCTCATTGCCCCACGCACACTTGATAGCATTTGAGCCCGCCGGGACAGATAGGGAAATATGATAAAGTACCTGAATGTAAACCACTTAGGATATAAGTGGTATGCATATAAATAATAAATATATATATGGCAGCTCAGAGCCTCAGTCATTTTCAGTAGTTGGCAGGCTAGTTTCCAGTTTATGGAACTAATTACCAGTTCTACTTAAGGGCTGAAGCCTCTTTTACATACACAATTTTATCTCTCCAAGCCTTTGGCTCACAGGTATCAAGGATTATACGAGCACTTTGAACCATATCTGCACGGCTGTATGTGAATTGTATTAAATGTTAAAAGCCTCTGTTGTGGATTGAGGGCCAGATGCACTAAAGCAGTGGTTCTTAACCTTGTTGGAGATACTGAACCCCCCCCAGTTTCACATGCGTGTTCACCGAACCCTTCTTTATTGGAAAAATAAAATATGATTTTTACAAATTCAAAACATAGGTATACAGTGAGGGAAAAAATAATATCAATTTTGAAAACAAAAAAAGTTCTCCTATATTTCGAATAATAATAACATAATAATGAAATTTACTGCAAATCAGTGTGACTTCTGCTGTTGCCTCTCAGAGACCAGTTCAGAAATGCGCGGCTTTACCTTGGCAAGTGCCACTCTCTTGTCATTTTCGCAACAAAGTCTGTTCCTTTTCTTCGTTTTTATGTCCAGCATCCTCAAAAAGGATTGCTCGCAAAGATATGTTGTAACAAACGGTATGAAAATTTCCAGAGCTTTCTTACCAATAACAGGGTACATTACCAATTGTTGACACCAAAACGTTGAGAGCGTTGTTGTTCTGAAGAGTTGCTGTTGAACCTGGCTCTGCTGAATTTCAATGATTTCATCGAGGTATTCATCATTGACATCTGTTGTCCCATCACGTTCCGTTATACATGTGAATCCATATTGTACATATTCGTCCGACCACTTTCGTATTTTGCTCGACATAGTTAGTAAGGGATTAAAATATTAAGATAGGTATCACACGACGTACCATCACAACAGTTACAATTCGACTACTGTGCGCATCAAATCCCCTGCAGCACAGATAGGCCAAGCGATGTTGCGTGATCACCTGCAGCCAATTATGGACAAGCGGGGCGTATCATCACAAATCATAAGCGCTTTGGTCACGTTCAATCATCTATCAGTTAAATCACAAATTTTGATCAGGAATTGATTGATGTATATAAGGCGTTAGTTACAGATTGATAGATCAAGAAACCGAGTACACGATCAGTCTTGATCAAAATCACTGAATAACTGATAGATGATTGAACGTGACCGAAGCGCTATACGAGTCGGAGGTGTGTTTTGACCTCCGCCAAACCCGCGAGACTGACTCACCGAACCCCTGGGGTTCGGTCAAACCCAGGTTAAGAACTACTGCACTAAAGTCAACGATCGTGTAATGACAGTCGCTAAACCAGCTTTGACGATCACCTTTACTGACCCGATGCAAAAAAATGGCTCATCGCATGGATTTCTGAACAATCGCTCATTCTCTAATCCGATCATTAATACTGAAATGTCATGTAAAACTAGCAGAGCGATTGATGCTCTAATATGGCTCCCCGATGCACGAAAAAAGTGATCACTTTTAGCGATCCAAAAAAAGCAACTGTCTAACCATAGTTTAGCCCTTTTTTTATGGGCACAGATGCTGTGTGTATTACCCCTTTTATTTAATATCTATCTTGCACCATTACTGAATTTGTGCCAGTCCGTTGGCTTTACTGCTTTTTCATACACAGACGACATACAATTAATTCACCCATTCAATCCTGAAAATCAGGAAGACATTAAATCTTTAAATATAAAACTCGAACTAGTTCAAAATTGGCTTAATAATAATAAATTAGCATTAAATATAAATAAAACAAAAGCTATGATTTTTAATTGGAAAAGAGATATCAGATTAAACTCGCCTTTTCTTCTTAATAATACGCCAATTGAAATTGTTCCCAAATTGAAAATCTTAGGAGTTACAATTGATGAAAGATTAGAATTTAAAGATCATATTAACAACATAGTTAAAGTCTGTTTCTATAAATTACGTCTAATTCGATCTATATCCAAATTCCTTGAATCCAAATCTCGCAATATTTTAATTCATTCTTTAGTAATAGCAAAAATAGATTATTGCAATTCTTTGTTGCTTAATATCACTCAAAAAGAAAAACGACAACTACAAATTGTTCAAAACACTGCTATAAAATTAATCTATGATGCCAGGAAATTCGACCATGTAACTCCATTTTTCATTGATGCACATTGGCTCCCTATTTGCCAGCGCATACAGTTTAAGATTTTGCTACTTATATTTAAAAATTTGATATTCAATGAACCTCAGTGCATTTCAAAAATGTTAATTCCCCATAGTTCCGCACGCACACTTAGATCATCTTCCCAAAATCTATTAGTTGTTCCCTCTTTAAAAATAATAGGCACCCGTAGATTAGATATGTTCTCTGTAGTGGGCCCCCAATGGTGGAATTCATTGCCCCAATACATAAAAATTGAAAAAGACATTTCCTCCTTCAAGAAACCCCTGAAAACATTTCTTTTTAAACAGGCTTTTAATATATAAAATTTATTTTATTATATGAATTTTTGTTTTAAGAATCCCTTTGCTCCTCAATGTTTTTCCCTTAAATGTGTTTCTCAATATAACAGATGTAACTTTAACCCCTTTTCCCTTCCAATTGTTGTTGGTCTTGTCTTACTTCTAGTGTTTATATATATACTGTATGTATTTTAACTTAACTTATTTTATTATTATGTACATCGCTTTGTATAAAGATATAGCGATTCATCAAATATTTAATAAACCTTGAAACCTTGAACCTTGAACCACTATATCTGCCCCATTATAAAAAAAAAAAAAAAGAAGAAGAAAATAAGCACCCCCACACACACACTGATGACGGACCACCCTGACGGCATTGGCACCAGGAACCGCCCCCCCCTCCCCCACAAAAGCGAAAATGGCAGGAGGGATGTCCACTCCCTCTGAATTATCCCTCCCCTCCCCCCAAAAAAGGTAGGAAGGATGGAGGAATGCCCACTTCCTCCTGCCACTGGATGCTCCCTTGAACCCCTTGAGCCCCTCCCAGTACCTTTTACCAAAGTTGAAAGCAGGAGGGAAGCATGGTCTCTCTACCTTCAAGGCCCGCCTATCCAAAATGGCGGGCCTTCCCTCCTTGATGCATCACGTGATGCACAGGGAGGGGTCCTAGGTCCTGACTGGCTCATAGGCCCCTCCAAGGTGGCCCCTCCTTAAGTGTCTGAGCCAATCAGGGCCTTAGGTTACTCCCTCTGTATACAGAGCCCATATGTATACATAGCAAGAGGGAAGTGGGCATCCCTCCTGCCGAATTTTACTGGCACGGGGGGACAGTCTCCAGTGCCGGTTCATCAGGAAGACGTCAGGGAGGGCCATTACTGGCGGTGTAGGGGGGGGGGCTTTTTTAATGGGGCAGATGTTGTGTGTGTGTAACACACACACAGCATCTGTGCCCACTAAAAATAAAAGAAGAAAAAAAAAAAATTTCTGCCCCGAACAGCTGAGTGGCAGAAGGCTGATTTGGGGGCTTACCCTGCCAACTCTGCGCATGTGTGAGAGTCACTTTCACAGCGATCAATCGGACTGGAGAGACGGGGATTATGACAAACCTCCACGCAAATCATTTGCATGAAAAATATTTAGTGCATCAATACCTCTTCTAGAAGCAATCAAAAATCGGATCAGAGCAGACCCTTGCGGTCTTACGGATGCTGGTTAGTGTATCTAGCTCTGAGTGAGGAGCTCTGTCCTATCGTAATTGGACTTCTTTCTCTTTTTATATTATTTTATTATGTAATCCATTGTGACATGTAAGGCTAAGCAGTATAGCAAGATTTAATAAACATAAACATCAGGCTGGGTGCCATGTTAGACCTGGCACCATCCAGACAGCAAAAGTTAGAATACTGCAAGACAACTGCTCTACTCTATCTAATGTGGAGCAGAAGACAACAAGCAGTACATATGAAGGAAAAACTTGTATTTAAATCAAAACAGTTCCGGGAATAAAAACATAAGAATAGTCTTAATGGTTCAGACCAATGGTTTATCTAGTAGCCCGTCTTCTTGGTGGCCAATCCAGGTCACTAGAACCTGGCAAAAGCCCAAATAGTGGCAACATGGCCACATTTTTCCAATTGTTACTATTTCTTCAGTGTTGGTGGAAGCATTTTTTATACCAGTTGGTTGTACGCCCCTGACACAGCCTTGTAGGCATAACATGGCCAGGTCAGGCACTGTTCCTAGGACCATCCAGACAGATACAAGAACCAAGGGCTTCTTTTACCATGAGCATTGGAGCATTTACCTCGCTGGCGCGCGGTACGAAGCTACTATTACTACTGCTGCTATTAATTATTTCTACAGCGCTACCAGATGTACGCAGCACTGTACAGAGTCACAAAGAAGAAGAAAATAGTCCCTGCTCAAAAGAGCTTACAATCTAAACAGCCAAGACAGACCAACAGGAGGTCATGGATATGATTAAGGGGAACGGTTAATCAGCTGGCTGAGTTGGAGGGCAAAGGAGTAGGGTTAAGGATTGAAGGCTCTATCAAAAAGGTGGGTTTTCAGTCTGCATTTAAACAAGGTAAGGGAAGGGGTTTGACAGACAAACTCGGCTAATTTATTCCAGGCATGGGGGCAGCTAGATGAAACGAACGAAGTCTGGAATTGGCAGTGGAGGAGAAGGGTAAAACTATGAGTGGCTTATCTGAGGAACAGAGTTGTATAAGGAGATGTATGTACTGTGTTTCCCCAAAAATAAGACACAGTCATATTAATTTGGGCTCAAATAAGGCAATAGGACTTATTTTTGGGGATGTCTTATTTTTTTCATGTACAATGATCATCTCTCTCTTCCTCTCCTCCACCCCAATTCTTCCCATTTCCTTTCTCTCCCCCACATGTGCAGCATCTTTCCTCCCTTCTCACCCATTCCCTTGTGCAGTATCTTTCTATCCCTCTCTCCCATCCCTTGTGCAGCAGAACCTTTGCAGCTTCTCCCCCTCCCTCCCTCCCTCCCATCACTTTTGCTGCAGAATCTTGCAGCTTCTATCCCTCCCTTCCTCCCACCCCCCTGTGTAGCATCTTTCTATCCCCCCACCACGCACGCATCCCTCCCCCATCTCTCCCATCCAAACCATGAGACCGAAATAAATACCTTATAACAAACTGGCAGCGTTGGCAGTAATGTAGACAGGTTGCTTCACAGCCTTTTATCTTCCAGGCAATCCTCTGCTGCGGTTCGGATGGGAGGGAGAGATGTGTTGGGGGGGAGGGGGGAAACGCTGCTGCTGGCGACTAGGGCTTATTTTCAGGGGTAGGGCTTATATTAAGACCTACCCCGAAAATCATGCTAGGGCTTATTTTTGAGGTAGGGCTTATTTTCAGGGAAACACGGTATAACAAGAGAGAAGAGAGGAGAGATATTGAGGAGCAGCAGAATGAACACATTTGTAGGTCAGCAATAGGAGTTTGAACTGTATGCGATGGCGGATAGGGAGCCAGTGAACTGACTTAAGGAGAGGGGTGACATGAGCGTAGTGAGGTTGGTAGAAGATGAGTCATGCAGCAGAATTTTGTACAAATTGCAAGGGGGCGAGGCAACACTGTGGGAGACCAGTTAGATTGCAGTAATCTAAGCATGAGGTTATGTGAGCGTGGACAAGGGTCCAGGTAGTTTGCTCAAAGAGGAAGGGGTGAATTTTGGTGATATTAAAGAGATAAAAGCGACAGGTCTTAGCAGCTTGTTAGATGTGCATAAAAATGTGAGGTCGGAATCGAAGATGACTCCAAGGTCTACTGTGGTTTAGTAAAAGCCAGCGCAAGTTTGCTTGATGGGGATGGAATATAGAGACAAGCAGGATATCCAAGATAGGAAAACACACTTTGCATGCCAGAGAGCACAGAATGGTATCTTGCATCATATCCAAGCACATTAGTCTCTGATCTTGACAGAACTCAAATGCTGTGTTCAGCATTGGTGGCCTGGAGGTCCAGTGGCAAGGCAAAAGGAGATTGGTTTGATTGATTCTCATGCACAGTTCCTATTTGGGTGTACTATATGGTGAGATTTTTGTTTGTTTTGATTTGACATGCCATTTAATCTATTTTGTTGTTTTGTTCTTCTAGGCATTGAACCATTTAATGTGCTAATTTGAATTAACATGCACTACAACGCAAGGAAATTTAGTAGGCTTTTTTCCATTATGAGTCAGATTAGAAAAGAAAAACTAATCAGAACTTCATTTTGTTCTCCATCCTGTTTTCAAAGGCAGCACACCTTCAGCTGTTATTCCAAGGATTGGTAGGGGCTGAAGACATTGCAATAGGCATGTTTGTGGAAGGGAGAAGTCCAAGCCATGGCTCAAAAGTGGCACCTGCTGGCTGGTCCAGGAATGCAGTGAGAAATGTGGTAATTGCACTCTGTACCTCTCAGCCAGAGACCTGTTTCTGAAAGGGCTGAAGGGGAATAAAACTAGAGGGCATATTTTTGCATATACAAATGATGATCTATAAATGAAGGTTCATGATACCTTAACCACAGTCATAGAAACATAGAAGATGACGGCAGATAATGGCCATAGCCCATCAGGTCTGCCCACTCTACTGACCCACCCCCAAGTCTACTATCCTAGGGATCCCACTCCTGGTGACAGGTTCCCTTGGCTTAACCCTTTAAGGGATCCCACATGGGCAACCCATTTGCTCTTAAATTCTTGCACGCTGTTTGCCTCGATCACCTGCACCGGGAGCTCGTTCCAAGGATCAACCACTCTCTCGGTGAAGAAATATTTCCTGGTGTCGCCATGAAATTTCCCGCCCCTGAGTTTGAGCGGATGTCCTCTTGTGGCTGAGGGTCCTTTGAGAAAGAGAATCTCTTCTTCCATCTCGATACGGCCGGTAATATACTTAAACGTCTCGATCATGCTCCTCTCTCCCTACGTTCCTCGAGTGAGTACAGCCGCAAATTTTTCAGCCTTTCCTCGTACGATAGATCCTTGAGCCCCGAGACCATCCTGGTGGCCATCCATTGCACCGACTCTACTCTCAGCACATCTTTTCGGTAGTGTGGCCTCCAGAATTGCACACAGTATTCCAAATGAGGTCTCACCATGGTTCTGTATAATGGCATTATGACTTCAGGCTTCCGGCTGACGAAACTCCTGCGGATGCAACCTAACAACTGTCTTGCCTTAGATGAAGCCTTCTCCACATGATCAGCAGTTTTCATGTCTGCGCTGATGATCACTCCCAAGTCTCGTTCTGTTGAAGTTCTAGCTAAGGTCTCACCATTCAAGGTGTAAGTTCTGCACGGATTTCTGCTGCCGAGGTGCATGATCTTGCATTTCTTAATGTTGAAGCCCAGCTGCCAGGTCGAGGACCAAAGCTCCAACAAATGTAGGTCCTGTGTCGTACTATCGGGTGAATTGCCGTCTCTCACTATATTGCATAGTTTGGCATCGTCAGCGAATAATATTATCTTACCTTGAAGCCCCTGAGTTAGGTCTCCTATGAATATGTTGAACAGGAGCGGGCCCAAGACTGGGTTGTGACTGTTCTGACCCCCCTCCCTAAGGAGCAGAAAGAGAGCTTGACTGGAAAGAAACTAAGATGCTCTGCACAGACCTCCAAGGAATACCAGATATTGCAGGTGACCTGTGTATCAGTAGGAGGCACTTTTGCTATTTCCTCTGTTCTTCAGGATGATATTGTGGACAGGTGCTGTTAAAACTTCTGAAATAGTTTAGGTATTGCCCTCAATGTTTTTATGTATTTCCATTCAGGCCTCCCTTAATTAGTTCGGTCATGCCAGTGTGCAAAATAATATTGTCATTTTTCTTTCTGTAGAGTGAATGAAAGTCATCTCATTCCAGTTTCCTAATTCCATATTTAACCAGCGAATAAAAGAGCAGGAGATGAGACGCTAGCATTCTTCCCGCATGGATTAACGTCTATTTCAGGATGATTCAAAGTTAAATAAGTGAAGAGAAGCCTTCAAGGCAAGAGGAGGGCATAGACGGCTTCACTGTTATGCATCTTCACTACGTACCAACACCTTTTAGTCTGCAGACCTTGAATAGTTAAAAGTATAATTGAATAGTTAAGAGTGTGCTTCAGCCCACTATCATTAATCTACAATTCCTCATCTGAAAACAAAATCTTTGTTATCACCTCACATTTGGAGCCTAAGGAGAAATATTTCCTCTTAATGCATTATCAGATTAAATGAGCTGAAAGGGAGCTTTCAAAGCAGATCCCTTAAAAAACAACAACAAACAACCACCACATATCCTTAAGTAGCAATGAATGATGTGGAACACTTACATAAGTACATAAGCATTGCCATACTGAGATAGCCCGAAGATCCATCAAGTCCAATATTCTGTTTGCAACACTGGCCAATCCAGGTCACAAGTAGCTGGCAGGAACCCAAAAGAGTAAATAGATTCCATGCTGCTTATCCTGGTGTCTATCAGGAATCATTGAATCCAGGTGTAAGCTTTCACCACAAGCCACAAACATATTTGGCATTTTTAGTCATGTTTAGAGAGGACCCAACCTGCTGTGGTAGTAAATCCAACCTGACGACAAAACAACAAAATCCAAATAGCACCAAAAGGTTCCACAAAGGAAAAGAAGCAGCAAAACAACAAAAAGATTGTAGATCAGAAGATCAGATGTACCAGTTTGCAGTTTAATAAGCGTCCAAATAACTTAAACCCAATAATCATAACAACAGTCCACAAAGGGTGTATACAATCACAAGTGACCCACAGGACAGATACCAAATAATGTATACAATAAAAATGACCCAACACAGGCCGTGTTTCAGCAAAATAAAAATGCCTTCCTCAGGGGTCTTATTGGGTTTTTGGCTGTCTTAAATATAAAAACATAAAAGGAACAAAAAATATAAGTAATTAAGAGTCGACAAACAAGCAGCACAGATTATTTGTAGCCTCTTAGCCACTTGTATTTTTTATGATTTTTATATTTTTATATTTGGACGCTTATTAAATTACAAACTGGTACATCTGATCTTTGTTTGGCAATCTTTTTGCTGTTTTGCTGGTAAATCCAACTTGCCTTGATTCCATACCAGACTTTATCTAATGGTTAATACCTACTCCTATAACTCATGCTCTGATGCTCAAAATGTTCGATGTTATACCAGTTCTAACCAGTTTAGCGTACATGCATTTTAGCTTCCAATGCACATAATGGCTCTGCGTAGTCTTTTCCCTGTCCTGTAGCAGCCTCTGAGGCAGTGGTCTCAAACTCGCAGCCCGCCAGATACTATTTTGAGGCCCTCGGTATGTTACTATTGTTCTGGAATGTTGCCCGCCTCACTGTTGTAACCTCACGCAAGCGCTTTCCTGCGTCTGTACGCAATTGTGAGGTGGAGTGGAGAGGACAATCGCGTACAGACACAGGAAAGCGCTTGCGTGACGTTACAGCAGTGAGGTGGGCAACGTTCCAGAACGTAAGATAACCATTGGAGGCAGTGCAGCTTGTGTACGTAATCTCATGAACTCTCGAGAAATTCGGCACCTCTTCTGGTGGTGACTGCTTAATGCAAGATGGCGGTTGTGTCCGGTGCTGGAGGTGAGAGCTGAAGGCAGTTGTGGATACAACCACCGGACACTTAAGGCACAAGTCGGATATTGATTCTCCCCTCTACCAAAAAAAAGCCTAGAGAACTACACCAAAATCTTGTCTCTTGCAGTTGACACTTTAGAATCTAAATCACAATTTTGCATGAGGTAAAAACTCTTTACAGTTTATAAATCTTTCCTTAATTGCTTCTGATAATTTCAGCTATACACAGCTGAAAGCAGTGCAACAGGCAGAAAGTGAAGTTTAGATAGTTTTTCACTTTCTGCATGCATAGCTGAAATTATCAGAAGCAATTAAGGAAAGATTTATAAACTATAACGAGTTTTACCTCATTCAAAGTTGCAATCTCTTTAATAAGACATTAACTATTTTTTCTGTGGCCCTCTAACTCCCTCTTCTATTAAACTGCAATAGCAGTTTTTAGCGCAATAAGCCGCGCTGAATGGCCTGCGCAGCTCCCGACGCTCATAGGAACTCTATGAGCATCGGTAGCAGCGCAGGCCATTCAGCGCGGCTCTCTGCGCTAAAAACTGCTATCGCAGCTTTGTAGAAGAGGGGGTAAGTACCTACAAATCCAAAATGTGGCCCTGCAAAGGGTTTGAGTTTGAGACCACTGAGAACACTATGGAAATGTAGTACAATGAGCTAATTAATATCAAAATGAGCACTCCAGGTGATGCCCAGTCATTGCTGGGCAATGCGCAAAATGAAGGGCCAATCTTTAATACTGCAAAATTACCGGCAGGTTTGAGCTGCTTGTGTTAAAAGCGTATACTGGCAGGTCTGGGACTACCGATTGCATGAGAGGTGATATAAAAAAATAAGGGATACTTTCATCATACTTCCATAGGGTTGGGGGAAGGGCACAAAAGAGCATATATATTTTGCTATATGTGTGTGTTTAAGGTGCTTCTCATGTGCGTCCGTTGAAAGCATATACCAGCAGGTCTGGGGTTATCAACTGCATGAGAGGTGAAAGTTAAAAAGAAATTACAGGGTATATTCACCAATGTAGAACAAAAGCATATATATCTTGCTTTTCACATTTGCATGGTTGGCTGGTAGTTCTCCACCCCCAACCCCCTCCATGGCGCATGTGACATGCGCCTATAATATGCTACAATAAGGCACACCTATGATTGACACACATGTGTGCCCACGACATAGCTTTTCCTGGTGCATGCACACATTTGTGGCTCTTTCCAGGAACTATTCTGGTCTGTGTCAGTCGCTTTCTCTGACTGGTCTAATGGAATTTCTGTGAACCTCATTTGCATGCAAATGTTTTGAGCATCAATTGTTTTGAAATAGGAAAATTTACCGGCACCACAACGGCACCCAGGATTTTAAACGTGCGCTTTTGCGCTTCGGGCCCTCAGTCAGGAAACACCAGTGGTGAATAATGCGTAAGGTTTAAGCTACAGAACATGATGTCAAATTCCAGGTTAAGAAAATCAACAGCTAGTTTTAGATGCTCAGGATAGAGAACAAAAACGGTTATTAACAAAGTCATTTATTACTGAGGCTTGAAAAGTCATATTTTCTTGCATGTCTCTCACAAAATAGAAACAGCTGCTATAATTAATCAAAACCCTGTGCTTTAATTCACTGTTATGTCACTAGAGAACACAGTGTGACAGAATTCCATTTAAAATTTTTGGTAACTATCATATGCATGCTCCCTGAGGTTCATAGGAAGCAACTCCCTTATCTTGTATATTGCCTCTAAAAAAACCACTGATCATTATAATCTGTACTGCCAATACAAAAGAGAGCAGAGGATAATGTGGCGTAGTGGTTAGCTACAGCCTCAGCACCCTGAGGTTGTGGGTTCAAACCCTGCACTGCTCCTGGGCAAGTCACTTAATCCTCCACTGCCCCAATTTTTATTAGACAAATTGTGAAGCCGACGGCACAGTGCGCAGCGGCCGCTAAGAAAGCAAATAGAATGCTAGGCATAATCAAGAAGGGTATTACAACCAGAACGAAAGAAGTTATCCTGCCGTTGTATCAGGCGATGGTGC
This sequence comes from Geotrypetes seraphini, assembly GCF_902459505.1. Lineage (NCBI taxonomy): Eukaryota > Metazoa > Chordata > Amphibia > Gymnophiona > Dermophiidae > Geotrypetes > Geotrypetes seraphini. Next base: position 49,418,424 of record NC_047087.1, read on the forward strand.
GTCCGCATCTGGAGTACTGCGTCCAATATTGGTCGCCGTACCTTAAGAAAGACATGGCGTTACTCGAGAGGGTTCAGAGGAGAGCGACACGTCTGATAAAAGGTATGGAAAAACTTTCATATCCTGAGAGATTGGAAAAACTGGGACTCTTTTCCCTGGAGAAGAGGAGACTTAGAGGGGATATGATAGAGACTTACAAGATCATGAAGGGCATAGAGAGAGTAGAGAGGGACAGATTCTTTAAACTTTTGAATAATAAAAGAACAAGAGGGCATTCGGAAAAGTTGAAAGGGGACAGATTCAAAACAAATGCTAGGAAGTTTTTCTTTACCCAACGTGTGGTGGACACCTGGAATGTTCTTCCAGAGAGCGTAATAGGGCAGAGTACAGTACTGGGGTTCAAGAAAGGATTGGACAATTTCCTGCTGGAAAAGGGGATAGAGGGGTATAGATAGAGGATTACAGTTCAGGTCCTGGACCAGTTGGGCCACCACGTGTGCGGACTGCTGGGCACAATGGACCTCTGGTCTGACCCAGCGGAGGCACTGCTTATGTTCTTATGTGAGCTCACTGGGACAGACAGGGGAAATGCTTGATGTACCTGTATGTATACCGCTTTGAATGTGGTTGTAAAACTACAAAAAGGCAGTATACAAGTCCCAATCGCAATCTCTGATTTAATCTCCAACTCAGATCTCCCTGGATTAGTTTTAAGATAGGAAGGCTGCAGAGGAGATATTTACAGCTGTCTAGAAAAAAAAGGTCAACAATGGAGAATGACATGGGGACAAATTGTTCCCCGTGGCAACTCATTTTCCCATCCTGTTCCGGCGAGTTCTTTTCCTGTCCCTGTCCCATTCCTGCAAACTCTGTCCTCATCCGCACAAGCTTCAAACACTAAAATCATAAGTGCTCGAGGCTTGTGCAATTAAGGCAGAGCTTACAGGAATGGGACAGGAACAGCGACAAAACTCGAGGGGACGGGACAGGGAAATTGCGTTCTCTACACCTTAGTTTTCGAACCATGACTCTTAAGCCAGCAGCACCATCAAGAGTTTCTGGGGGTACTGCTGGATTCTAATCTTTCTTTTAGCTCATGCGTCATCTGTTGTTAAGGCCTATTTTTTTCAACCAAGACAAATTAGGTCTGTTTGATACTTGTTTGACAAGGCAGCATTGTCTGTTATCATCCACGCTTTTGTTGTTTTTCAGCAGAATTCTTTTTTGTTTGTGGAGGGGGAGGGTGGCAAAAGCTCCACTCTAGACCCTGCCCCAGACCTGTCCAAGCTCCACCTTGGACCCTGCCCCCTTAATACTACTACTAATTGTAAATGCCATTTCTTCCATTCATTTTTCATATACACACAATATAATCTTATTAACAATACGTAATGGTAACCTCACTATTAAACTACACCAAGCATATTCTTTTTCCCCTCCCCACCCCTGCACAACATTTCTTCCTCTCTTCTCCACCCCCCATGTGCAATACCTCCCTATCTCTCACTGTCCACCATCGCTCTTGTTGCAAAGGGAATGGGAGAAAGAGAGATCGAGGGTGCATCTCTCCAACTCCCTCTACTACCACATCCAACATTTCTCCCTCTCTCATCCCTCAGATATGTGCAGCAACTTTTGCCCTTGCCCACCCACCAGCCCCATGTCCATTTCTCCTTTTATCATCCTTCTCCAATACCATGCCACATCTGGGCCCTCAATTGCCTCCACCACCATGTCCAACATTCATCCCTCTTACATCCCTTTCCATCTGTCCCACTGTTCTCTCTCCACCACCACATCCAACATTTCTCCCTCTCATCTCTTTACCTCACTCCTCTCCCCCCACCATGTACAATTCTCCTCTTTCTTCTTTTCCCCATGTACACCATCTCTTTCCTTCTCACTCACATCCATTCTCAACAATTCTCCCTTTCTATTACCTCCTCCACCTCAGCATCTCTTTCCCTCCATCCTTCCATCCTATGTCTCAAATTCATGTTCTCTCCCTCCCTTCTGTGTCCCAAGTTTATGCCCCCTCCCTTCCTTCCAGCCGTTGTCCCAAGTTTCTGCCCCTGCTCTCCCTTCTGTGTCCCAAAGGTTTACCTGTATTCTGGCCGGTTCTAAGACATCCAAGTAAGCCTCCTCCTCCTTTCTTCCAGCTGCACATCTTTCTTCACACAGCCACAGGCAGCAGCAGAAGAGTATGGCCAGAGATCCTGGTGTGCTGACTGCACTGTCTGCTACCAAAAAATGAACGGCCACGCAGCTTAGAGCTTTCTATCTCCCGCTCTAATCCCCTAGCTTTCACATTTCTCATTCTCTTATTCCCTTTTATCTGCTTCCCATTACCACATTTCTACTCTTATATACTAATTATTCTGCTCACTCATCTCCTTGACAACTCTCCCACTTGGATCCACAATTTCTAGCATCTCCCCTCCATCGCTTACTCCATGCTCACTTCCTTACTTTCTCTCCCTCCCACAAGTGCAACATCTCTGTTTTCTGACCTTCCACTCCATCCTCCCAAGTCTAATATCTCTCCTCCCCCCCTTCCAGCCTCAAGTTCATATCACCTCCACCTTTTTCTGTCCATCTGTCCTCTCTTTCCTCTGCTATGTCCTCTATCTCCTCTTCCCTTCTGTCCCCTCCTCTGAATCTCTTTCCCTTCCCCATTTTGCCTTCTCCACCAAATCCATCTCTCCATCTCCATATTTTGCCCCCTCCACATCCATCTCTCCCTTTCTCCCTCCTCTGCCATCCCTCCCTCTTCCCTTTCACTTCCTTCTACCATCTCTTCCTGACTCTCTCTGCCTTCCCCCATGTCCATCTCTCCCTCTGTCCTCCTCCAAATCCATCTCACTGTTCCCCTTCTACCCCCCTCTGCCATCATGAAGTCCATCTCTTCCTGTCCCTCACAAATCTGACATCTTTCCATTCCTGAGTCTCACATCTCTCCCTCCTTCAAATCCCAACATCTCTCTGTTCCCCAGTCCCTTCCCCAAGACCTATAATCACTCCGTCTCTAACTTCTACCACTCCCCCGAATCTGAAATGTCTTGGGAGGGGCCTTATTTCTAGGTGTCACTCTAGACTTAGTAGATAAAGACAGGTTGTTCACCCTCTCCAAGGTAGAGAGAACGAGAAGGCACTCTCTAAAGTTAAAAGGGGATAGATTCCGTACAAACATAAGGAAGTTCTTCTTCACTCAGAGAGTGGTAGAGAACTGGAATGCTCTTCCGGAGTCTGTTATAAGAGAAAACACCTTCCAGGGATTCAAGACAAGTTTGGAAAAATTCCTGTTGAACCAGAACGAATGCAGGTAGGGCTGGTCTTGGTTAGGGCACTGCTCTTTGACCTGGGGGCCGCCGTGTGAGCGGACTGCTGGGCACGATGGACCGCTGGTCTGACCCAACAGCAGTAATTCTTATGTTCTTATGTAGTGGAAGTGGCATCTTGCTGCCGGCCAGCATACCTGCTGGTTGGCTCTCTCTGCCACGTCCCTTCCCTGACATCTACTCCTTCCCCCCTCCCCCCGTGCATCTACCTTGAATTTCTTGTAAAAGGTGCCGGACAGCAGAACTGATCACAGTGTCACTCTGCTGCCGGGTCTGGCATCTTCTCTCCACTACGGCCTGCACTCTCTAACAACTTCCTGTTTCTGCTGGGGCAGGCTGCAGTGGAGAGAAGATGCTGGGGTCGGCAGCAGAGTGGCACTGTGAATCAGTTCTACTGCCCAGCAATTTTTACGAGAAATTCAAGGTAGATGCACAGGGGGATAAATTACAGCTATACTCGCTCGAGGAGCGCAGAGAGGGGCGACATGATCGAGACATTCAAGTATCTCACAGGCCACATCGAGGTGGAAGAAGATATCTTCTTCTTCAAGGGTCCAGCGGCAACAAGGGGGTATCCGTGGAAAATTAGGGGCGGGAAACTGCATGGGGACACCAGGAAATTCTTTTTCACTGAAAGGGTGGTTGATCGCTGGAATAGTCTTCCACTTCAGGTTATTGAGGCCAGCAGCGTGCCTGATTTTAAGGCCAAATGGGACAGACACGTGAGATCTATTCACAGAGAAAGGTAGGGGAGGGCCTTTGGGGTGGGCAGACTAGATGGGCCGTGGCCCTTATCTGCCGTCTATTTCTATGTTTCTATGAGGTGCCGGGGAAGGAGTAGATGTCGAGGAAGGGATGCGGCAGAGAGAGACGACCAGCAGGTACACTGGCTGACAGCAAGATGCTGCTTCCATGAGAGTGCCGAGGTCGCCACCTCAGTTGGTGTTTCTATCCCTGCAGGATCCCCGTCAGCCCTGTTACTATGGGCAATTTTTGGGGAAGCCACGGCCCCTGTGGGCACCCCCCTGTTCCAACGCCTATGTCTGGACTACTGTAATGCTCTTCTCAAGAGAATTAGTCAGAAAGAGATCAGGCGGTTGCAATTAATACAAAATGTTGTCATGAAACTGCTTTTTAATGCTAAAAAGCATGACCCTGTGACTCCATTACTTAGAACTGAATACTAGCTTCCAGAGGAATACTGTATTTTGTACAAAATGTTGTTATTGATATTTAAGACTGTGCATCAACCTCTCGGTCCGGAATGTACCTCTTTGTACATTTTGTAAATCAAGGTTCAGTGTGGTAGGATCCATAATATAGAACACCCTCCTTCTCTCATTATATAAGGAAGCCTTCCTTCCTCCATTTAAATATACTTCTAGGGAGGTCACGTGACGCTATGAGCCGGTGAGGACGTCTCTCACATCGGCTCCGGGCCCCAATCCACACAATTAAGCCTTACCGCACCGAAATTCGTCCTGGCCGGGTCCCCCGCAGACGCCCAGCATCGGGCTTCAATGGACCACTACCTGACCCGATCGCAAGAGCCACCGCGATCGAAGCCGGTCAGGGCTGGAAAGCAGAAAACTACTCCGGGCGCGACCAAGATGGCGGCCGCATCGGGGACGGCGGTAGCGGAGTTCACAGATGCCGCCCTAACTGAAATCAGGGCGGCGGTGACCCAGGCGCTGGGGCCGCAGTTGGAGGCTCTGACGGCTAAACTGACCCGACTGGAACAACTTCTAACTGACACTACGGCTCGCACGACGGAACTGGAGCATCGGGTGTCTGCATCTGAGGATACTATCACATCTCATGAAATGGATTTAGCCTCCTTACAAGAAACTGTGCACAGACAGGCTGAAAAAATTGATGACCTGGAAAATAGGTCCAGACGCAGTAACTTGCGGTTTCTGGGAATCCCAGAACTGATTCCTGATGCTAACCTACCTGCGGAATTGGAAAGCTGGCTTGAATTGGAATTCCCGGAAGCTATGGAAGCTGGCACTCTATGCCTGGAGCGGGCCCATCGGTTGGGTAGGAGGCCAGCTCAGGAAGACAGACCGAGAGTGGTGATAGTAAAATTCCTGAACTACAGGCACAAAGCTGCAGTTTTACACCACTACCGGGTTAAAAAAGATGCCTTAAAGATGCGAGGATCAACTATTCGCATTAGCCAAGATTACTCGACGGCTCTAACTGAAAAAAGAAAAGGATTTTATCCACTTTGTAAACGCCTGGAGGACCTTAAACAGCGTTTTCTGTTTCTGTATCCGGCTACCCTGAAAATCCAGCATGCAAGTACATGGCATTCATTTACAGAGGCTTCTGATGCAGCTGACTTCATCAACACCCAGCTGGAATCCCAGGGGGACCCTCCTTGAGGATCATACCACGTAACTGTATTGGGTTTGGCTAGGATGAACTTTCAGGATTTTAGAATTGAATCTGTTGTTATGTTAAGGCTTTCTAGTTTGAGACAATATGTCGGATGTTTGAAGGATTGGGGCTCCGTGGGTGTCTCCTCGGACCTCTTGCATATACCTCCGGGATATGCTAGTTGGGATAGTTGGGGATATGGGGGGAGGGGTTGGGTTTGATGGGGGGTGGTGGGAACAGCCTTGGGGGACAGAAAATGAATCAGTTTTGTGTATTTCACGGGTCAGATTAGAGATGTATCTGCTATGTTTACAACTGCTGTTAATGCAATTTGATTGGGTTCATAGGCTGACCGTCTGGGGGAGGCTGGGCGCCCAGACGTGGGTTCGGAGATTTACTGTCACTATGCAATTTATAGGGGGTACACATGGGGGATAACACACTTCGAATAATTTCCTGGAACGTTGCCGGTATAACATCTCCTGTAAAGAGGTCTAAAATCCTGCAACAATTGAAACGCCACAAGGCGGATTTGGCCTGTTTGCAGGAGACTAAATTGACTGCTGAGGAGCATGAGAAATTGAAGCGGGGATGGGTAGGATCTGTTTTCCATGCCTCCTCTACAGGCAAGAGAGCTGGTGTTTGCTTGCTAATTCGAAAGGGTTTAAAATGTGTAGTCACATCCTGCCATAAAGACGAGCTAGGTAGATTATTGCTGTTGCATATAACCTTGCAAGGAACTGCTTTCCGATTACTGATAACTTATGGGCCAAACAACTACTCAACCACATATTTTAATTCGTTGATTACTTTAGGCCTTAGGGACACTTCAGTTCCTCTTCTAGTGGTGGGGGATCTCAATCAAGTTCTGGATGCCTCCCTTGATCGATCCAGAGTGTCTGGGTCTCCAACTGCAACCGACACTAGGGGACTGCCCTTTTTGTGCAAGTCCCTGGGCATGGTGGATCCCTGGCGGCTACTACACCCGTTCGAACGAGACTACACACACCAATCACGAGCACATGGAACCTTTTCCCGATTAGATTACATCCTCATAACAGAATCCTTGTTCTCGCGAGTAACAGAGGCGACGATAGGGCCATTAGCCTTGTCCGATCATTGTCCTATTTGGTTAGATATATCCTGGAATGCTCCCCCCAAGGGGGACTTCCGGTGGAGATTTCCCTCCTATCTGGCTGATGACCCTTCTTTCCAAACATATTTACAAACTAACTGGGAAGAGTTTTTAGCAACTAATGGGCAACATGTACAAACCCCGGACCTATTTTGGGACACGGCTAAGGCAGTACTTAGAGGGGTGATAATTTCGTATGTATCAGCTCGCCGCAAGAGAATCGCCCAGGGTATTATTAGGCTGGAAAAGCGATACACTCAATTGAAAGCCAGATTTCTTCACAATCCGTCTCGTCTGCTCCGTGAGGACATGAACTCAGCGCAAGTAGCTTTGAATGCATTACTACATGAAAGGATCAAGCGTTCTTTGTTCTACAGAAAATATAGGTTTTACCGCTATGGTAATAGAACCGGCAGGTTGCTAGCCACACTAACTAAACACTGGCAGGATGACCGATATATTCCCCGGGTGAAGTCTGGGGCACACACTTACCATACTGCACCATCTGATATAGCTGAAGCGTTTTACAAGCACTTTTCAAACTTCTATGCTAGCCATACGACATCTATGGGCCCCGATGTTCTGGATTATTTGGAAGACGCGGGTATGCCTAAATTCACTGACCTGCAGAGATCAACCTTAAACAGACCCATCCAGGGCACAGAGATACAAAGAGCAATCACACAGCTAAAATCGTACACTGCCCCGGGACCAGATGGGTTTTCCACAGAATTTTACAAAACGATGTCTCTGCAGGTGTGTGAACCTCTCCTGGGCTATTATGTGGTGGCGCTGGAGAAGGGCCGCTTTCCTTTGCATGCCAATGCGGCCACCATAACCTTAATACCGAAACCAGGCAGACCTAAAGACGAAGTAGACTCCTATCGTCCGATATCCCTCCTGAATGTCGATATAAAAATATTGGCCCGCCTATTGGCAAATCGATTGTCTCCACTCCTGCCACTAGTGATATCCCAGGCTCAGGCAGGGTTCGTCCAAGGCCGCCACTCGGTAGTGAATGTTAGAAGGGTGTTGCTGGCAATGTTCAGAGCCCAACAAGCGTCAAACCCGGGCATATTGGTCAGTCTAGACGCTGCAAAGGCCTTTGACCAGGTTGATTTGACATACTTATTTAAGGTACTGGAATACATGGGAGTGGGGGGTTGGTTTGGGTCTTCCTTGCGGGTGTTATATTCGTCTCCAACAGCTTCCCTCTTGGTAAATGGTTTCTTGACACAACCATTCAATATTGGTAGGGGCACTCGTCAGGGATGTCCATTATCCCCGCTGCTATTCCTTCTTTATCTAGACCCTCTCCTACGAACTTTATTAAAGGATGATATTCTGGTTGGGCTGAGGGAGGGCTCCTCTCAGATACGAGTGCTGGCATTTGCCGATGACATCTTACTTACACTAGCTCAGCCACATAGTTCCTTGCAGCGTGCCTTGGAGATATTGGATGAATTCCACATATATTCAGGCCTGACGTTAAACAAACAGAAATCTCTAGTGCTTCCCTTACAACCCTCGCTGTGTGAATCGTGGCCCGGCCCTTTTCCTCTAGTTTGGGCCCCAACATCTATTCGATACTTGGGTATCCATATACCGAGGGATTTGGCAACACTCTATTCACTTAATGTTCAACCACTGCTTACCCAAACTACACAACGGTTGCAGGCATGGAGATCCTACCCACTGACACTAATGGGCAGGATTGCATTATACAACATGATGATGATTCCACAGTGGCTGTATGTTCTACAAACTTTACCCATTTACTTACTGCACAAACATATCCGGCTTCATCATCGTGCATTGTCTCAATTTTTATGGAGAGGCAGGAGATCCCGAATCCCCCTATGCACTTTAACTTTACCTATCTCTCAAGGGGGTCTGGGTCTCTTGCACTTGGGGAGGTTTAATGAGGCTTGTTTATTGCGGCACTTGAATGACTGGTTCTGTGGGACATCTCACTTCTCAGCCACGAGGGTGGAGTGTTTGGCACATGCCCCCTATCATTTTAGTTATATGTTACATGTTAAATGCCTTCCTAAACGGGACACCGATTATGGGGATGTGTTTCTCCTCCCCCTGCGTAGACTTTGGAGGAATCTCTGCCGGCGATTAGCCGTTCGACCTAATGTGACTCCATATCTACCGGTGGCTGGTAATGGAGATTTTCTCCCAGGTATGGATATGGGCGCCCAGGCCTGGTGGAGCGGGAGGGGTCTATTTTATTTAATCCATGTACTGCAATCTAACGGACAATTACAATCTTTTCAAATGTTATGTGATTCATCAGTACTAACACCGGCGGATTGGTTCCAATACAGGCAGCTCCATCATTATGTCAATACTTTGTCAGTAGCGGCCTTATCTGACACTATTCGAGAACAACTATCAGAAGCCATCTGCCTAACGGCACAAGAACCTGTACCACTACGATTCCACCACAGATTTTTACAAGAATTGGCTGGAGAATTGGACTATGCTTTATTGGCCTCGAGATGGACTCAAGATTTGCAGATTACTATTTCTGTGAACATACTGAAACGGAGCTTTTCAATGGGCATGAAACTTCAGCTGTCAGTAGCAGAAAAGGAACGATACTACAAGTTCCTAGTCCGGGCATATTTTGCTCCTGTTCGGGCGTTTCGGGCACGTATCAGTCCTACTGATTGTTGTTTGAAGTGTATGGTCCCGAGAGCCTCTTTGGGTCATATGTTCTGGCACTGTCCGGGCATACAGGCCTACTGGAAACGTATCTGCCTACATGTACAATCTATCTGGAAATGCACTTGGATACCCATTAATACGTACTTATTCACGTTAAAACTTACTCTGAAGCCCATCCGTCCAGGTGCAGCGGCGTTTGCCAGAAAGGCCATCTTCGTGGGACTTAAAACTATACTTCAATGCTGGTTGTCACCACATACACCAACAGTTTCCCACTGGCGCACGCAAATGATCCAGTTGGCAGGTTATGAGCGATTATCCATTGCAGACATGAACTCTAAGGCTGGTGTTTTGTACCTACGCTGTTGGATACCATTCTGTTCTACACTAACACCGGTTGTACGCAGTAGATTGTTGAATTGACCTAACTGTTAGAGGCTGTTCCCACGGGGGGTGGGAAGGTGGGGGGGGGGGAGTTTGAAGGGGGTTGGCAGGGGTTGGGGGTTGGTGGGGGGACCTATTGGGTACAGTTGTGATGTTTAGGTAAACTGCTTGATGATCTGGCTGATCTTGTCTCTATGTAAATGTAAAACCTAATAAAACTGTTTTAAATATAAATATACTTCTATTTTGATTAGCTTTTAATACATGAAACCGTTTTATGTTTGGTCAGGTGGACTAATGTTGATCATGGGGTTCTGTGGAGCACAATAAACTTGATGTATCTATGCTTTTCCTCAACATGTTGTATTTCTATTTCCTCCTATGGATACTACTGTAATGGACTGTAATGTAATTTGATAGCTTGGCTAGAAATGTATTTATTTATTTATTCAATTTTCTATTCTGTTATCCCCAGGGAGCTTATATGATTTATTCAGGTACTCAAGCATTTTTCTCCGTCTAATGTACCTGGGGCAATGGGGGGGGGGGGATTAAGTGACTTGCCCAGGGTCAAAAGGAGCAGCGTACTGCACCACACTCTCCCCCATTCTCTTCTTGGTTGAGCTGATGACTTTTCAGTGGCCCCCTGTATTATGATGTCATAATGTCTCATTCCACCAGCGCCTAAGAGCCCTCCTCATTGGTGATGTCACAATGGCTTGGTTTCCTTATACTGGTGTCTATTTACTAGATGCATTGCCTCACTGAAACAAAAAAGGTCAAGAAAAGCGTGGATTAACTTGTAAGTTCCATGGCTCCACATCATATTTATTCAGCTTTCTGACACCAACAGAAAGATCCAAGTGTCGCAAAGTAGCCACATAATGTGTCAATTGAATGCACCCAAAGCAATCCCCAGGCCCCACAGCCAACACATTAGAGAAAATTTGGAATGACTGGACAGCACCACTCGCATTGGGCAATTGTGCAATGAAGTGAACCCCTTGGGAACCCCAACTGCGAAAAATAGCAGTTGTCATACCACCATTATCTTGAATAGGAAGAAGGTCTGTTACTTTAGAATTAAAATGCATAGCCTTCATTAAACGATCCCAAGCTAAGCGCATATAACTGAGGCTGTAGCTTTAAATCACTGCGTCACACTCTCCCCCTACAACCTTGATTCTAGAGGTGATCATTACTTAAGGGAATAATAATTTTACAAGACACATAGGTGCATCTGTTACATCTCATTTATATGTGCTCAAGTGTATTTATAAAACAATCCACTGCTCTAAGGCAGGAGTAACTCTGGGTGTTATGTGCCCTAAGAATCTGCACCTAATCCCCATAATTCTATATACTATATAGAGCTCAAAATTGTGCACATGAATTTGGTCACGTGTCCAAATTGTGCATGCAATTTAATTGCATAATGAGCTAATTAGCATCGATAACTGGGCCCTAACAATTACTGGTTGGTATAAATCCTCACACCCAATTTTGGGCACAGATCCCAGCGCCAGGTGCTATGCCATAAACGGCGCCCGACTTTCAGTGCCATTTATAGAATAGCGTTTAGTGTAATATTTTGGGGCACCCACATGTAGGCGCCATTTATAGCATTGAGCTATGTGTGTGTATTTCATAAACGTCAGCGCCAGGCCCAGATGCCTCCAAATGTCCAAGGAGCGTAAACACAAATCATTTCTCTGTCCTGGTGCTCTTTCTGTTACTTTCACCTCCTGCAGTGGATTCTTTGGGTGGGCAGCAGTGGGGGGGGGGGGGGGAGAAATGTGATCTCCCTTTAAGGCAGGGATCTCAAAGTCCCTCCTTGAGGGCTGCAATCCAGTCGGGTTTTCAGGATTTCCCCAATGAATATGTATTGAAAGCAGAGCACGCACATAGATCTCAGGCATATTCATTGGGGAAATCCTGAAAACCCGACTGGATTGCGGCCCTCGAGGAGGGACTTTGAGACCCCTGCTTTAAGGTCAAAGTTGTCTTATCTAGCCTTCCTGATAGCAAACACAATCCTTTGAGGGTATTCCATCTCATCTTTATTCCGAACTTGTGCAAATAGTTACTTTGAGGTAGACAGTTTCTATAGCTGCACAGCACTGATCAAACATTGCTTCAAACATGGCAAATGTTAGCACTAAATTTAAGACAATAAGATCATACTCCGTATAGCCCGGCTTAGGAGTGAGGACTTGGTCACGGTATGCGCAAAACAACCATCTGGGGTCATTGTCGTCCCCCCTCCCCCGCCGTGCACCAATTTTTCTAATGTCTGTGATCTTTAACCAACCCTCCCGCAATTCCTCCATGTAGCAGGGTTTCCAGGTTTCTGAGCAAACCTAGCCCCTAGAAATTGACTTCTAATTATATTGTCAGAGGGAACAGCCCCCCTCCCCTTCCTTCTTGTTCCCTCCACGGTAGAATCCTCTTCAGCACCCAAACTCCCCCTTGGAATTATCCACACTGTACCTCTCTATGTACATGGAAGCCTCTCTTTGGCTCATATACCGAGCCAGAATCTCCCCTGTAGCTGCCACCTTTCTGGGGAAAAAACAGAGGTGAGAATAAAATCCCCCTTCTCCTTCATGAAGGACACATATTAACATTCAAGAGAGGGAGAGTCTTCACAAAGCAAGCTCACAAAGACACTACCAATAACAACCAAATAAAATCTCACCAGCTCTAGGGATCACTGACTCATAAACATTTAGAAAGAACCTAGGCAAAGCAAGCTAAGCAAAGGATGCTGAACCAACATAATGCCCAACCTCTACGCTACACTGCCAGGAGCATGCTAGGATAATGACCATCCTGAAGGATGGTTCCCGAGGGCTGTAAACCAGTCAGGTGTTCAAGATTTCCCCACTGAATATGCACGCGATCTATTTGCATGCACCGCCTCCACTATATGCAACTACAAACCGGAGAACATATTTCTTCACACAACGCGTAATTAAACTCTGGAATTTGTTACCAGAGAATGTGGCGAAATCAGTTAGCTTAGCAGGGTTTAAAAAAAAGGTTTGGATCATTTCCTAAAAGAGAAGTTCATAGGCAATTATTGAGATGGATTGGGGAAATCCACTGCTTATTCCTAGGATAAGCAGCATAAAATCTGTTTTGCTAGTATCATTGTGGACCGAGTCTGGATAACATCTTGAGAATCTTCTAGAAACTCTGTCAGAGGGGAAATCTTGAAAACCTGACTGGATTACAGTCCTCAATGAGTGAGGCTGCCCACCTCTGAACTAGGGTAATTTTATAAGTACCTGCTTGGGCTTGTAAAATGATGTTTTATGGTTTCTTATGTATTAAGGTTTTCTGGATTGTCACTTCAAAAACGATCATAGTGGTTTACGAAGCTAAAATACTGCAAGGAATGCCATAAAATGATAGGTCAAACCTACACTTACACTAGTACAGGGGTAGGCAATTCCGGTCCTTGAGAGCTGGAGCTAGGTCAGGTTTTCAGGATATCCACAATAAATATGCATGAGATAGATTTGCATCTCAAGGAGGCAGTACATGCAAATCCATCTCATACATATTCATTGTGGATATCCTGAAAACCTGACCTGGCTCCGGTTCTCGAGGACCGGAATTGCCTACCCCTGCACCAGAACAACATACTCCCAAAAACCAAAAAAAAAAAAAAAGAAATAATACAAACTAATATACAAATATTGTAACTGCATTCCCCTCAACAGCTCCCTCTGGCATCTCAAATGCCATAACAAAAAAAAAAAGAGTTTTCACCTGCTTTTTAAACTAGGCAATGATCGAACATCCCTTAGACCAGTGGTTCCCAACCCTGTCCTGGAGGAACACCAGGCCAATTGGGTTTTCAGGCTAGCCCTAATGAATATGCATGAAGCAAATTTTCATGCCTATCACTTCCATCATATGCAAATCTCTCTCATGCATATTCATTAGGGCTAGCCTGAAAACCCGATTGGCCTGGTGTTCCTCCAGGACAGGTTGGGAATCACTGCCTTAGACACTAGAAAGGCTTTTCCAAATCATAGGAGTGATCACATTGTTTCTATCTTACTCATAGAAAACGATAATGAAAGATTTTTCAGAGGGTATAGTAGCATTCCCCAGCCTCTTTGTGGGTAATGGTATGTTACCCACAATGCTGTTCAACCATGCACAAAGGGGGGAAGGGTAGGTCAGTGAACAATGAGAGCAATTCTATAAAAGTTGCACAAATTTGGGTGGTAAACCGCAGGGCACCAAGCACAAATTCTCTCATACCAGGGGTAGGTAATTCCGGTCTTCGAGCGCCATAGGCAGGTCAGGTTTTCAGGATATCCACAATGAATATACAGTGGTACCTCAGTTTACGAGTGCACCAGTTTGCGAGTGTTTTGCAAGACGAGCAAAACATTCGCAAACTTGGTGCCTCGTAAACTGAGCTTGCCTCGCTGTACGAGCGCCCCCCCCCCCCGGTGATCCGGCATCCCCCCCCCGCTCGCATTGCCCCCCCACCGCGATCCTACTTCCCCCCCCCCTCCCGAGCAGTCAATGACACCCTTTACCCGACTTGGCACCAGTGCCGGTGCCTGAAGATCCTCCCTCTTCTGGCGCGGCCTGGGCTGGGCGGTGCGTTGGAGATCCTCCTTCTTCTGGTCTGGGCTGGGCTGGACTGGCTTTGAGCATTTGCGCATGCTCAAAGCCTTCTGGTCTCGCTCTCAATCTCGGAGAGAGCGAGACCAAAAGGCTTTGAGTATGCGCAAATGCTCAAAGCCAGTCCAGCCCAGCCCAGAAGAAGGAGGATCTCCGACGCACCGCCCAGCCGCGCCAGAAGAGGGAGGATCTTCGGGCACCGGCACTGGTGCCAAGTCGGGTAAAGGGTGTCATTGACTGCTTGGGAGGGGGGGGGAAGTAGGATCGCGGTGGAGGGGGGGCAATGCAAGCGGGGAGGGATGCCAGTTCGCAGGGGGGGGAAGCTGGATCGCGGGGAGGGGTTTGGAACAGCGTCAGATTCCTCAAGGGGGGGGGAGAATGGAGCAGCACCGGTAGCCTCGTGGGGGGGGGGAGGAGGTGGAACCAATCAAAGCAGTTTCCCTTACTTCCTATGGGGAAACTTGCTTTGATATACAAGCAATTTGGTTTACGAGCATGCTTCTGGAACGAATTATGCTCGTAAACCAAGGTTCCACTGTATATGAGATGGATTTGCATGCACTGCATTCATTGAGATGCAAATGTATTGCATGCATATTTATTGTGGATATCCTGAAAACCTGACCCACCTGTGGCTCTCGAGGACCAGAATTGCCTAGCCCTTTGTTATACAACAGAGTGTAAGTCGGCATTTGCATGCCAACTTTTAGGCGCTATCACTTACACCATATAAAAGGTAAGCAAAAATGTGAGCACATAAACATGCTATAAATTACGCACTAAAGTATTCTCTAAGTTACACATATAAGTGCGGAAGCAGCCCACGCTCCACCACTTGTATGCCCCCCCCCTTGAGATTTGCTATGCAGGTTGCACACTAACCCCCAAATTCTGTATATAGCATCTTATACTATGCACAAATCAGTGCACACAGCTGATTTATGTGTACAATTAAATTGTTTAACAAGCCTAATCGGTGTCAATTGGCAATTAACACTTCATAATTGACACAAACTGGTACTAAATAAAAGTTATGTGCACAACTTGATAGGGGTATTCTATAAATGGCCAGATTCACTAACCTGCTCGATCGGGTCCAATCCAGGCAGGTCCAACGAATTCTCAAAGCCCCAATATGCAGATGGGAGCGATCGGAGTAAAACGCCCCCATCTGCCTGCATGGATCACTGTAGTGCAATCCGCGCGCATACGCAGACCATCTGTAGATGGTCTGCGCATGCCCGTCTGAGCCGGGGCCATTTTTTTACAATTTTTTTTAGCCCTGCAAGCCCGTGGTTTTAACCCACTTTAAATCCGCAGGCCGGGGAAGGGCAGGAGAGATTCGGGGAAGATTGGGGCAGAGCAGGGCGGCATTCAGGGGGAAGATCGTGCAGGGCGGCATTCGGGGCGGGGAAGATCGAGCATGGCAGCATTCAGGGGGAAGATCGGGGCAGAGCAGGGGGAAGTAGGCAGGACATATTGCAGGGCTTCCAGTCGGAAAGACGTTTTCGACTGGTCCCCAGCAGTCGCTTTTTCAGTTGATCGGTGAGCCTGGTCGGATCGGATTGATTGTGTTGTGAATCGCTGCCTTTCCTACTTTTGAATGTCCCTCCCCTCATTTGCATGCGCGGATCGGAGGATGGGCGGCAGTAAATCGGGCCGGAGGGGAATTTGGTCACTAAGGGGTCGCAAACCGATCGGTACACGATCGGTTTGTTTTGTGAATCTAGCCCAAAGTGCTGTGTGCCAGTTCTAGTACATGAATCTGAAAAGGGGGCATGGCCAGGGGAGGGGCATGGCTGGGTCATGTGCATTCCTAAAACTTAGGCACACTGTTATGGAACCCTCCTGATGCATGCACAAGTTTGGTGCAGGGATTTAGGCTTGGCTTTTCTCTGGCTTAAATGGGTGCACCGGCACTTAGCATGATTCTATAAGATGCACATACCTTTTATAGGATTGCACGAAGCACTGTTCTAGTCGGTGATGATTTTTTGGGTGCTATATATAGATTCAGACCCTACGTTTGTAGAATATTGCTCGGCGCTCAACCAACACTTAAGCCCATTAATATTACTTTCATGTACTTAAGTGCTAGTTTTCATACATTTGGATGCTAAGATTATAGAATTAAAGGGAATGGGCATAGTTATGTACAAATCGGAACTATGCATATTGTTTCCAAGGAAGAAGTTAAGCGCAGAGAAAGGCCGTGCTCAATTTGCATTTAATCTTTCCTAGGCAGCATCAAAGCAAAAGCCTGTGTAGACTACTGTTTTGATTTATAGACGCCGACCCATAAAGAACTGCAGGATCTACTTTAGTTACTGTGCTAGAGAATGACACGGGGACAAATTTTTCCCCGTCCCCACAGGAACTCAATTTCCCCGTCCCTGTAAGTTTTGTCGCTGTGCCTGTCCTTGTCCCATTCCTGTAAGCTCTACCTTAAATGCCCAAGCCTCAAACACTTATGATTTTAAAGTGTCTGAGGCTTGTGCAGATGAGGACGGAGCTTAGGCATTGGTGGAATGAGGCATTATGACATCACAGTCTGAGCTCTAGAATGTTGCTTATGATTTTAAAGTGTTTGAGGCTTGAGCAGATGAGGACAGAGCTTAGGCATTGGTGGAATGAGGCATTATGACATCACATTTTGAGCTCTTAAATGCTGCTACTTATGATTTTAAAGTGTTTGAGGCTTGTGCAGATGAGGACGGAACTTGCAGGAATGGGGCAGGGACAGGAAAATAACTCATGGGGATGGGAAACTGAGTTCCCGCAAGGACGGGGAAAAATTTGTCCCTGTGTCATTCTCTATTACTGTCTCCAATAATGCCCAAATCCAGGGGCTTTTAATGCAGGGTTCCTAAAGGCCCCTAATTGTTGCTGCAAGAAGCAGACTTAGGGATCCTTTTACTAAGGATGAGTGTGCACCAAATGCCACACAGTCCACTGTACTGTATACATGGGCAGCAGGGCACTTCACCCACACTAATTTGTTAGTGCACCTTAGAGAAAGGATCCCTAAGTCTGCTATGAAGTCTGCTATGAGTAAGCCTCAGGGAGTTGTGAAAGAAAGCTTAGGGTGCCAAATCCCATGCTTCCTGCAACACAGAAAAAAAGCCAGCTGTAATGAAGAATATATCCAGGAGTTTTAACATTAAAGGTGCATCTGTTGCCCTTTCCCAAACACTGCCTGAATCATCTGACTACAGAGTATAAAGGAATACTGATCTTAACATGCAAAATATCAGCTTCTAGTATAGATCAGGTCAATAAAACTGGATATCAACCCTGCCTTAGTGAAAATCAGGGAAAAGCAGACTAGCTGTATTGAAACCCCTAGAGCAGGGCTTCCACATCCTGCCTCAGTGACCCCACAGTCAGATGAGCTTTCAGGATGTCCCATGAGGGAAATCAGCATTAGTGAGTCACCAGTGTGTGCCAATTTATCTCATTTGAATTCATTGGAGATAGCCTGAAAACCCAATTAGCTGTGGGCTCACTAGACAAGGGTCGGGAAAGCCCCGACCCTAAAGTAAAAAGTCTCAGTAAATTAACTGCTTTACAGCTTTCTTGAATCACGGGCACACAATGTCTGCAGAGTATGGAAGACTTAGCCCAAAACTAGGGATGTACAAAAGTATAGATATACAGTAGTTGTGAAAACATGCTGTCATTAAAATTTAGGGGGGGGGAGGGGAATGCACAGGATGCGGACAACACAGGTAGAGTTGTCTCTCTGAAGAGGCTACATTAGTGTCAGTGACTGCTCTCTCTTCCACCACCACCAGAGTAACGTATGTGGAGACCTCAGAAAAAAGGTGACCAGGTGAAAAAGAGAAATCAATAACATCAATTTGGAAAAACAAGATTCAATGCCTCAATTACAAAGTGACCTTGGGATCATCAGGCACTTAAGCAGACAATACAGAAACGGTTCCAATGTGACAGCCGAACAAAATGTTTTCCATAAGCAGGAACAATACAAATGGACATATAGACAATATTTCTTTCTGCACAGGAGTCACTTACCTGGAAAGAGCCCGTGGCAGGGTAGCAGCACACTGTTCTGCATGGTTTTTTTGTTTGTTTAAATTTCGCCTGACAAAGGCAGGTATTTTTTTTCTAGTTCAGACTGAAGTTAGATAACA
Source organism: Geotrypetes seraphini (assembly GCF_902459505.1). Taxonomy (NCBI): domain Eukaryota; kingdom Metazoa; phylum Chordata; class Amphibia; order Gymnophiona; family Dermophiidae; genus Geotrypetes; species Geotrypetes seraphini. The sequence goes on from NC_047087.1 coordinate 49,437,143, forward strand.
AAATCAATGATGGACTGATGCAACCAGTACAGATGTGTAGCTTCTGGAAATAGAAGGCTAACCTTTCAAATAACTGGGTACTTACTCCGGGCACCCTCACACTCTTTTGCAGTTCAACTGATATTCCAAAGCAGAGATCGGAGATCATCAGAGCCCCTTTCTCTTTCGATCTGCCCTTCACTGGCAGATGGAAGGCTGGGGTTTCATAGCCCGCATCGACCAATATATAGGGCAATACTGAAACACTGCAGATGTATCTAATCACCAGAGAATTCAAAATAAGTCTGTGCAATTATGTATTGTGCAAAATGCTTTCGGTAAACAGACAATTCTAGAGAGTTAAATGCTATCAAACCGGTATTAGGAAAGGTGTAAAACAGTAACACATCCAATCTGTCATCCTGACCAAAATCCACAATACCCAAGTGCCTCACTGTGTCTATATAGCATAGAGAAAATCTGGATCAATATGTATAATTTAATGTCATGCAAGAATTCTACTTGTTGCATGTTTAATATTTTATAAATATTGAATGTAGGTGAAAAGATGCCTGACAGATGATGAAAGTTGCACTTCATTTACAGAATTAAATCCATGCCTAGTTAATGTTGGGTTGGGTTTTTTTTTGGTTTTTAAAAAAAATAGATTATTTTCCCATTCCCAGCAACATTAATGTGAATTATTGAGACTGTTTGCCAAGCGCCTAATTAGCATTCAGGAAGAAGCGTCTGGTTTGAAATGGATCATTCAAGGGGAAGATTTAGACACACCAGTTTGCCCTGACCACACAGAAAGTGGGCAAAACCTCCTTCAGATATTGCACATTCTTGAAATACACAACCAGCGTCACCAAAAGGTGTGGAACCAGTTTACTCTGACCAACAAAAGAGAAAGATTACTTGGGTTTAAAATACATTAAATATCATCTGAATAGTTTTATTATCCAAAAAAGAACCCCCTAGCATAAACGTATAAAATTCCTCCGAGGGTTTTGAGCATATTTGAAAGTTTCTTTCTTTCTTTTTTTTCCCCCCCCCCAACAGCCTTATCCCTGAGCTAAAGAAGTAGCGAGATGGTAGATGTTAATCACACGTCCTTCGCACTGTGATTTCTTCGTTATTGCCACTTTAAACACAGATATTGGGCTCCTTTTACGAAGCCGCGTTAGCTGCTTTATCGCACGCACCTTTTTAGTGCACGCTAACCCCCACGCTAGCCAAAAAACCACCACCCGCTGAAGAGGAGGCGGTAGCGGCTAGGGCGGCCGGCAAATTAGTGCACGCTATTACGCTCGTTAAACCACTAATGCGGCTTCGTAAAAGGAGCCCATTGTATTAATACAGTCCTACGAATAAGATCTTTCTGTACCTCCACAGCACTTGTAAGAAATACAGAAAAGCTATCAATTGAACAGCTTCCTTCCTACAGTACCACACTGAAACACTTTCCCTCACTGTCTTGATTTTCTCCGAACAAATTTCTTTTTTTTTTTTTGTACAACAGTCAGCTTGACAAGCCCACACAGAACCGGGGTTTTCATGCACGACTGCAGAGACAAAGAAAGACCCCCCTCCCCCCTTTCAACCAGACTCATTTCTTAGCAGCCCTTTCTTTGAGAAGGACGTCTAGCCCTTGGGCTGAAGGAGGCTAAATTTCGGCACCACACGTGTGATAAACAGAAAAACTAGGTTATTTTGGAGCAGTATAAGCAACAGAAGTTCAGATCTGAAAACTGTTTTTAAGCAAAACTTTGGCTTCTTGCACCGCGTCTACATTTTTCAAGCCGCTATTAAATGTGTTATATATTCACTTTTAAAATGGAACGTATGGTGGCCACACAACAGGGACATTATAGGAAGTTTATGGAGATTTGGGAACCACTGACAAAATTCTGTAAGGAGTGATTGTTGATTTTCCCCTTTGATAATACACGTCCAGGGTGGGTGGGTGGGAAGATTTTTTTTTTTCAATTTTGAGTGCAAATTTTTGGATAAGTAGAAGGGGGGGGGGAATGATATATGTATTTGCCATAGAATATAATTCTGATTGAATTTAAGTGCTCTTAAAGTGTAAATGACTGTATAATATATGTTGCACTTATAAAGATTTATAAATGTGTTATATAATAAATATTTATTAAACACATCAGCCCAGAGCGGTTTTCAGTAAAATACATAGTGATAGGTACATCATAAGAAACAATATATCAATGCTCTTAATAGCAGCCAAGGGGCAAGTACAATGGCCAGAACTCCTGTGTATTTGCCTTCCTGTAGGGCGGGGGGGTCTAATATATGTTGCCCTTCTCCCTTGGGGGTGGTTGCCTGTTTTAAGTGAAGTGCGGGGTGGGAAGGAATTGGAGCAAACAGTAAATAGAGCCTGAACAGCAAATACGATTTTCTGGGACAAGTTTCCCAGAAGCATGTGTCAGTACAGAAGCCCCCCCTTCCCAAGCTCTGGGTGGTCTCTCATTTGACAGATAGATGCCTGTTTGGGGGGGGGGGTTTCGCCACTACATCGGCTGTGCACCGAGTCAGAAGGAGATGACCCACCGCAGAAGAAAGTTTCACCTATGATGATAAGATTCAGCTAGCAAATACCATTCTAGACACCTTGACGAGGGTGATGAAGCGCAGCTATAAAAATAAGGAAGTGCGGCAGAAATGCACTTTCAAACGGTCTGTTTCTACTCGCTTTAAGCGTTCCTGTCAGGAGGGTACAATTGGGCCAGAAAGTCCACGACTGGACGTAGTTCTCCATCTGCTCCTGCAGGGGGCGCCAAGAGACCAATGGAGCCTGAAACTTCTGCTATAGTAAGGAAAGTGGGACAGAGACCCCCTGATTCATTTGCTTAAGAAATGACATAAAATCTATCTATCTATCTATCTTTTCAATCCTTTTTTTCTAAAAACGCAGGAACGCAACCTTACCTTTCAGTGCAAAGTAGAATTTTTCTAATGCCATTTTGACTTCGCGAGGGAAAACCGATCCACGCTGCCTCTAGTTGGGTTTAGGATTCCGTGTCATCCGAGAGGGAGGGGAAAGCTTCGGCTGGCACCGCTCTAAAGGGACCCTTCGCTTCCCCAGCCATGCCGGAATCAAAGCGGCACAAGCCCGTTCATAACCTCTCCCCAGAGGATCCCATGACCTCGCCAATGGTTCCGCTCCTTTTGGCTTCCCGTGCCCAAGCCCTCGCCGTGCCGCCGCCGAGCTGGACCTCTGCCTCCGCGGGAGGCTCTGTGCTGTTCGCTATCACTCAGTTCCACGGGCCCCCCCCCCCCCACCAGCACGAGCACGGAGCAAGGGCGATCAGCCTGGGGAGGGAAGAGCCTGCTGCCCCGAGTCTTCCGCCGGCTCAACTGAAGCTTTTGCACCACTCCAGGCGCGCCTGAGACCCGAGCGACGAGCGCCTGAATGATCCGTTTCTACGCATGTGCCCTCCCTTGGCGTTTCCCCCTAGCCGGCGGGGGAGGGGAGGGGATGAAAGCTATCTTCGGACACCCGAAGGAGAGACAGGAACTGCCTCCCAGTACTCGAGGAAGTTGGGGACTAGGAATGTGTTTGGAGAGACACAATACTGCCCCCCAACCATAAAAATTGCTCTGATTTCTACATAGAGATGTGGTGACCTTCCTCGTGGGGTTTTTTAAAAATTGTTATCCCCTATAACAGAAGGGGGAAAGGGGATACACACAAATCACAGCTCCCTGGCAGGATGAACACCTTTTTTCCGGAAGAGAGGTAACATTAAAAAATAAACAGGCATGTAGAAAGAGTTTATCATTAATTACTCATCCAAATCCAGGGGCAGAGGAGCCCCTCCCCCTTTGCCTTCTCTCTCCCATGGGCACCCTTGTCCTGTCACACAAATCCCTCTCTCTAAAGCAGGGGTAGGGAACTCCGGTCCTCGAGAGCCCTTTTCCAGTCGGGTTTTCAGGATTTCCCCAATGAATAGGCATGAGATCTATTTGCCTGCGCTGCTTTCAATGCCTATTCATTGGGGAAATCCTGAAAACCCGACTGGAATAGGGCTCTCGAGGACCGGAGTTCCCTATCCCTGCTCTAAAGGGATTACAGAGCCCAGCCTCCTGTTTTCATTCATCGGGATTAAAGAAGGGGGAGAATTGTCAGCTCGCTGCTAGTGGAAAGAATATGAAGCCCCTGCAAGTAGCAGAGACCTCTGTAGACTGCAGCAGGACCTGGGACACTGAGGACATGCAGAGACCCCCCCCCCCCCCCAGTGTCCCTCCCCCACTCCCTTTTTATTTCCACGATGTGCTTCACACCGGTGGCCAAACATTGCCACTCTAAGACTGTGGCTTCCCCCCACCCAGTCCCTGCAGCATCATAACACGAGCGAAGCCCTCTCTCGATCTGTCTGCAGCACTACAAGCAAACGCTAGATTCACATCACGCCCGTTTAAGCACATAGAGTAAGATGCTCATTTGTGCTATTGGAGAAATTGCAATCTCCCTCACGCCTACAACAAAAAAAAATTCTGCCATGTCTTGAAAAGAATATTAGCACCATATTGGGATCGAAGGTATTTGCTAAACTGTCCCAGTTTACTGCACAGGGTTTAGGAAAGGACAAAAAGTGATAGCTGAGCTAATATTTTACAACTTACTAAAAAGCTGCACCTGGCTCTCTGAAAGAACCTCCTTCCCAGCTATCCATCACTTGGCAGTTTTGTACTTCTGATACATCATTAGGGTGGAACAATAAATAGGCTGATTTTCTTTTATAATGTAAGGTGGAAACGTGCCATGACATATTTACACGGAAGAGCAAACCCGATCATTTCTCTGTAAAGAAATTTGTATTTTATGTTTCTATGTAAATCATAGAAATAAAACTGTGAGGACTCTTCTGTTGTGAAAGCGTAGCGACGCCCACCTTTATTTATTTTTTTTTTTTTTGGAACTCCCATTGGTTCCTCCATCGAAAGAATCCAGGCAGAAATCCTCTAATAATGATAACGAGTGCCTCAGGGAACCTCATTAATATATCTAGCAGAAAGCTTGCTTGTGCTCTTGCAGTGTCTGAACTGTTTTCTGTCATGGCTCTCAAAAGGAAAGAATGAGTGAAAGAATGCTTATAAGGGGTTCGCTCAATATCCTTAAAGTCTCACAAGCACCATATTTGTGCATAAGAGGTTCCCAAAGTCCCTCCTTGAGGGCCAAATCCAGTCGGGTTTTCAGGATTTCCCCAATAAATATGCATTGAAAGCAGTGCATGCACATAGATCTCATGCATATTCATTGGGGAAATCCTGAAAAACCAACTGGATTCGGCCATCAAGGAGGGACTTTGGGGACCCCATATGGTAGAGGCGCTGACAATTGAGCACAGCGCGCGCCGCCGCACCGCTCTAAATTACAGTTTTTAGGGGCTCCGACGGGGGGTTTTGTTGGGGAACCCCCCCAGTTTTCTTAATAGACATCGCGCCGGTGTTTTGGGGGGCTTGGGGGGTTGTAACCCTCCACATTTTACTGTAAACTGAACTTTTTCCCTAAAACAGGGAAAAAGTGAAGTTTTCAGTAAAATGTGGGGGGTTACAACCCCCCCCAACGCGGCACGATGTCTATTAAGTAAAGTGTGTGGGGGGGGGTTCCCCCCCATCGGAGCACTAAAAACAGTAATTTAGAGTGGTGCGGCGGCACGCACTGCGCTCAATTGTCCCGGCGCACCTTTGTCCCGGCGCGCTTTTGACCTGACACTGGAGTAGGTCCTGGTGCAAGAACGAAATTCAGGGCTCCCTTTTTTCATTACCAATTCTACAAGGCTCTTTTTTCTCGCTTCCTTCTATTGCTCTCACCTTCCGCACTCTTTTAATCTCACACCTTTCTAGCATCCCTTTCTCTCTCCCTAGCCCTTAGTGCTTCTACTCAGCCCTATTCTTGCTGGATACCTCACCCCCCCTCCCTTCTCCTTTGTATCTTTCCTGGTAGAAATAGATATAGCAAAGTAAAGGCAGAATGCTTAGGAAGGGCCCTAGATATGCTAATTCAGTGGCTCTCAAAATGGATTTATGCCCGGGTAGCTCCTCTGGCAAGAATGGGGGGAAAGGACAGAACTACCACAGTCACTCTTAGGGCTGTCTGTTCTCCCCACACCCTGTACAATGTCCCTCCCCTGCTGCTTTCTCAACTGCACTCTAGGGGGAAGGGGCGTGTGTGTGTCAAAATGCATTTATATTACAAAGGGGAGCCCGCCCAACATGCTTCTTTGCTTAGGGTCCACCAAAGGGTTAATCCTGCCCTGGCAACAGGATTGTAGGCAAGATTTCCCAAACTTATTCTAGGGAGTTCCATAGTCAGAATATGTAAGTGATAAATTTGAATATACGGGCAGTCCCCAAGTTACAGATGCCTGACGTAAGTAGGACTCGTCCTTAAGAACACCGTTGTGGCGTCTTTTGATTTCACTGAGCAGGGAAGGGGTAAAACGTGGACCTCACGGACCTGATGGATCTAAACCCGAACGGCCTTAAAAATCTGAGGTCCGTGTCCGTGTCGCTTGTAGTTTCTGTCTCTTACAGACCTCGATGAGATTTTAGCACTCAGGATCCGTCTGAGCATAGGGAGGGAAAAGTACTAGGATCCGTCAGCGCTAAAATCTCATCGAGGTCCGTCAGAGCCAGAGACTAGTGCTGGAGTTTGGAGACTTCTTTTCCATAACGCACGTCCGAAACCTATGTCCCCGCTCTCTTGGCTTCTGCTCTGTCGCTCCAGCACTAGTCTCTGGCTCTGACAGACCTCGATGAGATTTTAGCGCTGTTGGATCCTAATACTTTTCCCTCCCTATGCTGAGACGGATCCATCAGCGCTAAAATCTCGAGGTCTGTCAGAGTCAGAAACTACAGATTTTTAAAGCCGTGCGGGTTTAGATCTGCGAAATCCATCAGGTCCGTGTTTTACCCCTTCCACACTGAGCCGCATTTCCAATGGCATAGGCTCCTACACTTCTCCTGTAGCAGATTCAGGAATGATGCATAATCACACTAAGAACAGAGTGTGGTTGTACATGCTGTACCTTGGCCCTTTTGTCAGCAAGCAACAAGAATCTTAAAATCTACAAGTTCTGAGTTACATACAAATCCGACTTAAGAACAGCTTTAAAAATGTAACTCGTTCTTAACCCGGGGACTGCATTTACAGTCTCCAGCACAGGTTTGGACAGCCAAGGCGTAAGTGCCGCAGGTGGCAAATACACTGCAGGGGGATTGTGAACAAAGCCGTAACCCTGAAATGTTTCCTTCTAGGTCTGACAGTTGCTTCCTGTCTAAGGATGGCTTTTCTCAATTACACAGTAGGTTCCAGGGCCAGAAATACCCCTCCTGTTGCCACTGGCCCCATATTGAACGAGCTGACTTTTCTCTTCCTTTGGCTGGAATAGCTGGGTCATGGCTGTTCTTTCTTTAAGGTCTTTGCAGGTTGCATGATTGTCATAAGGCAAAATCATTCACACCAGTCTAAAGCCAGCCCTGCAACTAACTTTGTCTTCTAAGCAGTTACAAGTAGACGTGTTTTGTGTTATGAACAGTATTATAGAGGTTAAGAAGTAAATCTCACATTTCTATCAGGTTACGTAATAACTGAGTTACACTGACCCTCTTATTTGGGTATTTTTCTGCCAAACAAAATATGGATAGATCACTTTTTGATAGCTGAGTAGGTGTTTAACTTTTTCAGGTACATTAAACGGTGAAAGTGTGTGATAAAAATCAGTTGGACCACTAGATCAGCATATACAATAGTAAAAGGGGTACTTAGGGTGGTCGACGTCATAGTCTGCGTCAGAGAACTACATATGCTAGAAATGGTATTTATAGGTGATAATATGGAAGAACACACAAAGCTCAGGGGCAACAGAACACCTTTTTCTTTAGACAGGCTACCCCCCTCCCCCTCCAACCCTGCTCCTAATCAGAAACAGCTTTTTTTTACGTTTGCTGGGCTGGACTAATTTTTAAGATGTCTTGACGAGGCACATTTCCAAAATTAAAAAAAAAAAATATTGATCCAATCCCTATGTTACGCCCCAGCCCCAGTACCAGACCCCTTCTGCCACTCTCACCATCTCCCCCCTGTGTCCCTATTCTTCCCCCCTCTGCCTAGCATTGCCCTTCTGTGTCCCTCGCCCTCAGGCCAGCATCATCCATCTGCAGCTCCTTCCTCCCTCCCCATTTTTAGCTCTTCAACTCAGTCTTCTCTTCCTACTCACTGGGGTTGATATCTCTTCATCTCTCTTTGTTTCTGCATCCCCCAGGTCCAGCATCTCTCTCACCCCTTTCTGACCCCCCTCTATAAGGATACACTAATACCTGGATTCTCTAAACAGCACCGAACTGCTGCCTTAAAAGCAGCCACTGATCACGTCAAGCACGCGACTGTGCCTGTTAGAGAATCATGCCTCATAAATCTACATAGTTCAAGGCTTGTCATCAGCTGATTGTGGCAGGGGAATTCCCGATCAGCTGAGCCAGAACCCCCAAAGCCGCATCCTAATGAATCTCAAAATACAATGGGAGGGGAAAGGGCCACCATTTTGAAGAGACAGTCTTATCAGCAGGAGGGAGTGGGTATCGAGGGATGTGTGGGGATGTCAGGAGGGGGCTGGGGGATTTCAGGGTATGGAAGGATGCATGTGGGGTGTCAGGCTTGGCGTAAGGGGCTCTCTTTGGAGGGGGGCTGGGGAGATTGGTGGGTGGAAGAAATGGGGATCTCCCTGCTGATTCAGCTGATCGCAGCAGGGAAATCCCCAATCAACTAAGCCAGCAGGACTTCCTGAAGCTGTAGTCCATCGAGTCCTTCCGGCACAGCTGGTTGAGGATTCCCCTGCCGCAATCAGCTGATGGCAAGCTGTGCACTATTTTCAGGATCCCCCGGCAAAGATAGATGCTGGAAATGTAGGCCAGGATTTTCCAGGCCTACATTTCCGGTGCCTATCTTTGCGTGAATTGTGCCTATGTAGGTGCTTTAGGTCACCTAACACCACTTCTGGTATTGGCCACACCTACTTCAGCATTCGGCAGCCTAAAGTGCCTATGTAGGCGTGATTCCAGTGCCTTTTATTTAGGTGCCTTATTTTTGCCATTTAAATGGCATTTCTCAATTAACTTAGATGCCGGCAGGGCGCCCACTAGCACCTAAGTTTTGGTGCCATTTATAGAATATCTCCTAAGTGTCCTTTTCTCGTCTTGCCCCTTGTCCTATTTTTCTCACAGGTCCCAGAATCACTTCTCTTCCCTCCCCCTTTTGGCTGATGGCAGCAACACTAAACATGCTGTCTCCAAGCAAACTGGAACTTTCCCTAGACCAGTTACAGCTTTAAATGAATCTAAACTTTTGAGACATTTTCACCCTTGAAGTAACGCTTTGAATTCAGATTTTTGGTTCCCTGATGCAGGATCGAAACGGGCCACGTCGGAACCTAGTATTCAAAATAAGTTTGCCTTCTGAATATTTTTTGAACAACTTCTGCTTAATGATTGTATGAAAGAGTGACAACCTGTTGGTAGACAGCAGCACAAAGACTTTTCAATATCAACTAAATATATTGAATATGCGATGATTGGGTGGTAAGGTGATAGTTTTGGGGTTCGCCCCTTGTTTTCACCTCCGTGTATCTGAGCACTGTTTTCTTTATAAGTTGATATGACTCTTAAGAAATACCATTGAATATATGCGAGTGATTGTGCATTATATTTGCCACAGTCGCTTTAATCAGTCACAATATATCAAGTATTGAACTTGTGGTCCCCCTGATCTACTTATTTGACTGAAAAGGGAACCTGTCATAGGATTGGATTAATACACATAAAATAAGTCGGGTCGCTAAATCCATAAGGGCCTACGTGCTAGACAGCAACAATATTTGAAGATTACTACCCATTTCTGTGAAATTTAGCTAGTAAATGCAAAGGAACTGTTGGCTCATTTACATCCTTACTTAAGGGTCCTTTTAATAAGCTGTGCTAAGAAATGGGCTTAGTGCCCATTTAAATGGGCTTATGCTGCACTTTCCTGTGTACCAAGCCCATTTTAGTGCAGCAGTCAGACAACTGTTTCCTATTTATTGAATATATGGCCATGTGCTAATGTTAGTATTAGCATACTGCCATTAAAAATAATCGAGGACCTGCTAAGTGCTCTCGTGTTATGCATGTGCTAACCAGTTAGTGCAGTGGTTATGTCAACATGCTGATTAGGTATAATAGTCTATAAATTCTTTATTATGAGAATTCATTCACAGGACTCAACACAAGCTGTGTTTTGGCAGAATGCCTTCATCAGGAGTCCAAATCTGTAATACACACATACACACACATGCAAATTTTATGAAAGAAGTAAAGAAACAACATGTTCAAATTTTCTTTTATGTTTTTCAATTTCCTTATTACATGGTCAGCTCTTCAGCCATATGGTTGTATTATGCAAAAATTGCACAGTATTATGCAGTATTGTTTATTTATACATGTTCCATTATCCCATTGCATTCATAAGGTTGGATTTTATTTTATGTTCAAACATTTTTATTATTATAAGTACATAACAAACTTTTATACATTAAGATGAAATAAACAGCCCTCAACCCTATTGAGCCCCTGCTCTCCTCCATATCCCCTATTAGATTCCAGAATAGATCCAATTCTATTTCTTCAGATGGCCTGAGTTGTAATGGCCTCCTTAATCTAGAGGGGAGTCCAACTTCCCTTCTAATATCCTCTCAGTGTCAGTCAAGATAACATACGTTGGATTTTATTTTTTTTAATTATTAAATGTTTATTTAAAAGTTTGAAATATAAAACATAAATGTGAATATCAGTGACATCATAAATACAAAATAGTAAGAACATCAAGAGCCAGACAACAGATCAAAAAATCACCAGAAATGAAACCAGCAACGCCATTATGTCCCCGATACCCACCCATGACCAGAACTCCACATCCTCCCCCAAACCCCTAAGCTCTAAGCATACCAATGAAGGAGCTCCTGTTGTTTCTGCAGGAGCTCACCCCAATCAACAACCATCCCCCCCCACAACAATGAATCTACTTTGTTCATTATCAAATACCAAGTCCAGGTATATGTATAGTAGTAACCATGTCGTTTAGCAATAGAGAGTTCCATTATGCTAATGGTCCGAAGCTTTAAAGTCCACTCCAATTTGGTGGGTGCAGCCAGCTGTTTCCAAGGATTGGCAATCAAACATTTAGCTGCCGCCAATGTTTAAGTTTAGTTTGCCAGGTATGTAAGCACACATTATAAAGGCCTAATAAACAACCCTGTGGAGTGAGAGGCAAAAGGATTTGCAGCAGTTGAGACAGACAACCCACCACTTGCTTCCAGAAAGGTTTCAAAACTGAGCAGTCCCACCAAATATGTAAAAAGGTCCCCGAATCCTTTCCACATCTACAGCACAAAACAGAAGCTCCTGGAAACATACGGTGTAGACGCACCGGAGTGTATTACCACCTGATAAACACCTTATAAGCATTTTCCTGGATAAGAACACAGGAGGAGGCCTTTCCTGCTTCAGTACAAATCGTGGCCCACTCTTGATCGGAAAAAGTACATCTCAAATCCGATTCCCAGGCCCTTTGATAGGTAGATGGAAAAGGAAAGGAGCCCTGAAAATATTGGTAAAGAACAGAGATAGGTTTAGGAAGGCCCCGAAGAGTGAACCACATTTGTGCAAAAGGGTCAGAAGAGTGAGGGAACACCCTATCCCAACCCCTAGAGCTAATAAAATGGCAAATTTGGGAGTAAGCCAGAAAGTCCCCCCTTGGACAATGCACAACTAATCTGGAAGGTTTCAAAAGACACCAGGAGCCCCTTCTGAAGAAAGTCTCGAAATGTAATCAAATCAGAGTGTGCCCACCGCTCAAAAGTCCGACTCTCCCGACCAACAGGTAACAGGGGTTCCTCACGTACAGCTCCAAAAATCGATGGGACTACCCCATCTCCCCAACACGTATGCATATCACACCCTAATTTCAAAAGATGATCTAAGAACGGATTCCCCCAACCCCCCGGCATCCGGCTTCCACCCCCTGGTCTCCCCGCACTGTTTACCTTCCAGGAACAGCTTGCAAACAAGATCACAGTGCTAGCGATCTTAGTACCGCTTTGGAGCTGTTTCCTCCGTCGCAATCCCGCCCCTCCTCTGATGTCAGAGGAGGGGCGGGACCGCGACTTAGGAAATGGCTCCGAAGCGGTACTAAGATCACTAGCACCGTGATCTTGTTTGCAGGCTGTTCCTGGAAGGTAAACAGTGCGGGGAGGCTGGGGGGAAGCTGGACCCCAATGGGAGGCCAGAGGGAACTTGCAGGCCTTCCGGTGGAGGGGGGGGGGGAGGGAGGAGTGAGCAGTCCTTCAGGGTGGGACAGGCAGGCAGGCCTTTAGGGGGGACAGGCAGGCCTTAAGGGGTGGGATAGGCCTTCAAGAGGGGGAGGCAGGCCTTCAAAGGGGGGGACAGGTCTTCAAGGGGGGGGGACAGGCCTTCAGGGGGGAATAGGTCTTCAAGGGGGGACAGGCCTTCAGGGGGGACAGGCAGGCATTCAGGGGTGGGATAGGCCTTCAAGGGGGGGACAAGCCTTCAAGGGGGGAGGCAGGTCTTCAAAGGGGGGGGACAGGTCTTAAGGGGGAGGCAGGCCTTCAGGGGGGACAGGAAGGCCTTCAGGGGTGGGATGCAGACCTGTAAGGGGGATGATAAGCCTACAAGGGGAAAATAGGCCTTCAGGGATGGTGGCACAGGCCTTTAGGGGTAGGGTGCAGGCCTTCAGGGGGGGACAGACCTTCAAGGGAGGACAGACCTTTAGGGGAGGGAGGCCCTGGTAGAGAAGTGCACGTTGGGAGGGAAGGGGGGGTTCAAAGAGATGCGCATATGCTGGACTTTGGGGAGGAAGAAATGGGTCTGAAAACAGAGGAGAGGGAGAGAGATGATGGACAATGGGATTTAGGGAGGGAAGGAACAGAAAGGGAGAGAAGTTGGACGCAAGGGATGGTGTGGAGGGGGGGATACAGATACTGGATAGGAGGGTAGTTGGGAAAAGAAAGTGAGAGATGGTGGACCCTGGGGTGGTGGGGAATGTATGAGAGATGCTGGATGAAAGGGTAGTTAAGAAAAGGAGGGAGACGAAAAAAAGGAAAGATGCCAGACCTCCTGGGGAGGGAAGAGAAACAGAAGGGGAGGACAGAGATGGAAGATGGATGGTTAGCAGGGAGAAAGAAGAAAGAAGGAGACCCTGGCAAGCAAGTTATCAGAAGTCAACCAGAGCCTGAGACCAACAAAATTTGAATAATGACCAGACAACAAAAGGTAGAGAAACTAATTCTATTTTCTGTTTTGTGATTACAATATGTCAGATTTGAAATGTGTGTCCTGCCAGAGCTGATGTTAGACCGCAAACGTGAGCTAGGATTTAACAGAGAGAGGAAAAGTTTTTTTTGTTTATTTTGTTTACACCACAGCGCCAGTGTGGTTAGGAGGAGGCAAAGGGGGTGAAGAGGCTGTAAAATAAACCCACTAGGATGTTTGAAAAAAAACAAAACCACCCAATTGGGCAGGAAAATCAAATCGAAAACCAATCGAAAAACCAATTCAATAGGCTGAATCGAATTGAATTTTTCCTGAATCGGGCAGCACTACCAGACACTGAATATTGGGGGCTAAGTGTGAGCAAGCAGGCTGCCGGAGCTTATGTAGGCCCATCAGATATTCAGCTAGGTCCACATAAGCGAGTTATATGGCCCTGGCTGAATATCATGCCGGGACCACATAACTTTTTTACAAAACCTTCCTCCTGAACCTCCCCACAAGACTATGGAAACCCCCCCCCACCCCCTGCAAAGTGTCATGTCTCTCCTCTCTTACTCCCTCAATCAACCCTTCCGTCTACCCCATCCCCCTGATGTCCAGATAAGCTACCCCCAGGCCTACCTGTGCACCTGGTGGTCTAATAGGGATCTTCGGTGGTGTGACCCCCCCCACAGAAGCAATCCAAAATGGCTGCCGCGACCTGTCACGGCAGCTTGTGGTACTACTACAATCACTGTCTAAGTTCCAGCACTCCATCCACCCTCAGAACAATGCATCAGAGGGGACACTAGCCAGTGAAAGAAGAGCTGCTGGCTTAAGAACCTAAACACATTACAGCACATCTGTACTAGCCTGAAATGAACAAGAGGCACTTTATTCCTTCCATAAAATAATTTGTATACTTCTAGATCTATCTCAATCAGACTTTACATAGAACACATAATATTTTGCTTACAAAATTGTGGGGTTTATAATTTATCTAACTACTGATATAGTATATTACTTTCTCACATCTTACTAGCTACTCTGTTGTGCTCCAGTGGGTGCTCAAGTTCATCATATAATTCATGGATAAATAATGTATGCTCATTAGTGCAAATAATACTGCTCTCCCTCTCTAATTTCGTTCTCTCTCTATATTTATATATAGTATATACATGCACAAACTTGTTAAACAATAAATGTGTTTCAGGTTTTAATAAAGAGCATTCATTAATGGAATTAAATAAACACATTTTCTAAGTGCACAGTAGTCTGTAAATTTAAACAGATCACTTCACCATACAGAACAAAGTGAGTAAGGGGGGCATAATCAAAACTTTAAAACATCCAAAAACCTGCCTAAGTTGGCACTTAGACATCCTAATAGCAGGGACGTCCAAGTGCCAATAATCAAAACCAACTTCGGGTGGGTGGGAATCAGGCGGCTTAAACCTGGACATACTGCAGCGATAATCAAAGGTTTCCTGGAGAGAACTTAGACACCGGTAGTTAGACCTGTTTTAGTTGTGTCTAAGTGCCTCAAAGTTGCCCAAACTGACTAGATGACCACTGCAGGGATTAAGGCATGATCTCCTCTTACTCCTCCAGTGGTCACCGACCCCCTAACCCACCATCCATAGATGGGGAAAGAAAACGGCATATTGAGGGCTTGTCATCAGCTGATCAGGGCAGAGGAATCCTCATCAGCTAAGCCGGTTTTGTGGATTCCTGCCTGCTCAGCTATTGGGGATTCCTCCTGCCAGGATCAAGTGAACTGGCAGGGAGATTTCTCTCTCCCTCCCTCCCAGGCACCGATCCCCTAGCCTCCTCCACAGAGAGCTCCTACACCACACCCTTTTACCCAGTGGTGTACCTAGCATATGTGACACCCGGGGCCCATCATTTTTTGACACCCCCCCATCTGTACGAAAAACATGATTTTTAGTAACAAGCCACACGTCACACATGAGTACCTAGGAAAAGGCGGCATCTTACATACTGCAGTGAGCAGTACAACATCAATACACCCATTGTAAAACTAAACAAGCCAGACTAGTACAGATTAATCCTGCAGTCAATCCTAACAAAAAAATCATGTCTTTGGAACACACAGAACACAGAAAACACCTTCGCCTAATATGGAATATGTAATCACAAACTAATCCCTCCCTCTTTTACAAAACTATAGTGTGGATTTTAGCCACAGTGGTAACAGCTCTGACGCTCATAGATTTCTGAGCATCAGAGCTGCTACCATCACGGCTGGCGCTAAAAAACGCTCCACAGTTTTGTAAAAGGGGGGATAAAATAGAAATACATAGACAAAGGTTAAATTGAACCAGTAAGAAGCTGGACTCTGCATACAGTGTACCACAGAAACAGTGATACGTCTCCTAAAGCAATAAATAAATAGAAAAATTTTTCTACCTTTGTCTTCTGTGGTTTCTGCTTTCCTCATCTTCTTGAAACTCTCTTCCTTCCATCCACTGTCTGCCGTCTCTCTTCCCCGTATGACATCTTCTCTCCTTCTATGCCCTTTCCATAAACTGTATGCCTCCCCCTTCCATCTCTCTTTTCACCCTCATTGGTCTGGCATCTCTCTCCTCTCCTTCCCTCTTCCATACCTCTCCTCTGCAATCCCTTTCCCTTTTTTCCCTCATTTTCCTTTTCAATTTATTTTTTTGCATCTGTCTAGATTACGTTCTTACTACCCTCTCATCAATGTCCTTTTTTACTGTCTACCTAAAGCTTGCCACCTCTTTCCCTCACCCCTCCAGTGTTTCCCTAACTCAATCCTTTTCTCCCCATCATGTGTCCTCCTTTTATTTATCCCCTCCTTCCATCATGTACTCTCTTTCTCCAACCCTTCCATCTAGTATCTTCTCCTCTCTCTGTCCACTTCCATCCAGCATTTGCTACTCTCTTTCTCTCCTCCCATTTCCTTCCTACATTTGCTGCCTTATCTCTCCCATCTGCACTTCAATCCAGCATAGGCTCCCCACTACCATCCAATGTCTGCCCTTTCTCTCGCCATCCACCCCTCTTCAATCAGCATCTGCCCCCTTTCTTTCCCTCCAATATCCTTCCCCCTTATGTCTCTCCCCTTTCTCTGTACATCAATTCCATCAGCACCATCCTTCCATACCACCCTGCCCCCTTTCTTTCCCTCCACCACTCTTCCATTCCAGCAGTCCTGCTCCTTTCTCTCCCTTCATGCAGCAAGGTCCCACAATGACTGTAGTTGCCGGCTGCCAGTCCACCCCACTCCAACATACTTGCTCTGGAGTGGACTCAGCAGCCGCATGCTGGAAGGTCCCGCGATGACTCGTCTGCTGGCTCTGCTCTGGGAGAAGTAAGTTACGTCAGAGGGGGTGGACCCGGCAGACGCAGAGAGTTGTGGCAAAGTCCTGCAATGACTGCGTCTGCCAGGTCTACCCCCTCCAATGTAACTTACTTCTTCCGGAGCAAAGCCGGCAGAAGAGTCATCACGGGACCTTCCTGCACCTCAGCGCAACTGCCGACTCTGCTGCAGAGAAAGTAAGTCAGAGGTAACGTGACCATTTATTTTTTTCATCAAAAGGGGACATCTATTAATTGACTGTGTATCCTTTTTTTCATTTCTTTCTTTCTGCACTCAGGCCCAACAATTGTCCCTTTCTATTCCCTCCCTCCTTCCTTCCCATGTCCTTATTGCCGCCAGTGCCTCCTTCCCGTGTCCTTAATGCCCCCAGTGCCTCCGTCCTGTGTCCTTAGTGCCCCCAGTGCCTCCTTCTCATTTCCTTAGTGCCCCCAGTGCCTCTGTCCTGTGTCCATAGTGCCCCCAGTGCCTCCTTCCCATGTCCTTAGTTGCCCCAGTGCCTCCTTCCCGTGTCCATAGTGCCCCCAGTGCCTCCTTCCCGTGTCCATAGTGCCCCCAGTGCCTCCGTCCTGTGTCCATGGTGCCTCCAGTACCTCCTTCCTGTGTCCATAGTGCCCCCAGTGCCTCTGTCCCGTGTCCATAGTGCCCCCTTCCCATGTCCTTAGTGCCCACAGTGCCTCCTTCTTATGTCCCCCCATTGCCTTCCAGATTTTGTCCATCCCCAAAGCCAGCCTGCCTGCCTACCTATCTCCCTCCCTCCCTGCTGCGCTAAAGCCAGCCAGCTTGCCTGCCTACATCCTTCCCTCCCTGCCCCGGGAAAAAAAAAGCACCTCTCTCCTCCTTTCCCCCGGTCTGCGCCGCTGCAATCTTACCTCCCCGCTGCTGAAACTAATCGCCGACAAGAAGTCTTCTTTCCGACGTCAATTCTGACATCGGAGAGGACGTTCCGGGCCAGCCAATCACTGGCTGGCCCGGAACGTCCTCTCCGACATCAGAATTGACTTCGGAAAGAAGACTTTTTGTCACAGCAGCAGTGGGGAGGTAAGATTGTAGCGGCGCGGACCGAGGGAAAGGAAGGGCAGAAGGATCCGGACCTGGCCAGCTGTGCACCCGGGGCTGACCACCCCCCCTTGGTACGCCAATGATTTTACCTAACATCCCTCGACAGCACTGGCAACACCCCCCATCACCCGAAATCCCTGGCAACACCCTCTCAAATCACCTGGCAACACCCTCCCACACCATCCTACACTTCCGTACCTTGCGCTGCAAAATCGGCAGGAGGGAAGCTCAATCCCTCCTGCTTACAGGGCCGTGTACTGCGAATGACAAGTCTTCTCCCTCCCACTGCATCCCAAGTTATGTAGACATACCCAATTACCTTTGTCTAATCGCAGCAGGGGGAATCCCCAAAACTGGCTCAGCTGATGGGGATTCCCGTGCTGCGATCAGACAAAGTAGTTGGGTACATCTACAAAACTTGCTTTTGTGCATTTTCCATATGGACGTTTTTATTTTTTAAAATGGCCAGAAAAGATAGACATCCTAAGGACAAAAACTTATGCATAGTCATTTTTGAAAATAAAAGATAGACATCTGGCAGCTTTGAAAATGGACATGTTTTCTACTGGTTTTGTTGACATCTTGCCCAAAACATCCAACCTCAGACTTAGATGACCTATCGAAAAAGCCCCTCCACATGTCTTTGTAAAAGTTGAACTCCATAATCATTGTCCTTACAATTACAAGTCAGCAATGACACCATTGTCCACTGTACTGTATATGAATTTCCATCACAATCATTAACATCTTATTCTTTCTCAGACAGTTTTGGACAGCAGCACCAAGCACTTTCTCTGACTGCTAAACATTTGGAAAACTGAAGATTGAATGCCTTAAGAATTTCTGTCAGTGATTCTTTTCAATTTAAAGCTTAGTGAGCATTATTCTTTATGAATGATGACTGTTATACACCAGGACTGGGCACACCTCAGCCTGTTGGTGTTTACATTCTGGTCCAGCCATCCCCATCTCACAAATTTTCATATATTCACTGCAGCCCACTATTACCCATGATGTTGCTTTCACCGCTGCCAGTGCTTTTGCTGGTCTCTCTGCCATTGTCATCCCTCAGAGTCCTGAATGTTTGGCTTTAAAGAAGGTGCGAGACTGGCATGTCATGAAAGGTGGACATTCACGGTTCTGAGTGATGACAGCAGCAGAGTGAGTGGCAGAAGCACTGATACATTCCTGTCTCTTTCTTGGCAGTAATGTCATCAGATGCAATGGCACAGTCATTGGCAGTCATGGCTGAGAAATGAAGCAGCCACTAGAAAGGAATCTAAGAGCTCCTTTTACTAAGGTGTGCTAGCGTTTTTAGTGCGCGCTACAATGCCGTGCGCGCTAGTCCCGCACTACACGGAAATTACTAACGCCAGCTCTATGGAGGCGTTAGCGTGTAGCGTGCGCTAAAACCGTTAGCGCACCTTAGTAAAAGGAGCCCTAAGTTTCACACAGATTTGTACTACACTTATTATACATTGCTAAAGAAAGCCTAGCAGTGCTAAATTGCCAAGTGAAAATGAATACATGTGGCACTGGTAATAGGACCCATCCACTCTTCATATCAGATACTGCACTTGCCTGCTAGCCCAGTTACAGCTCCTGGATTCAGCCTCCATGCCAAAAAAGCTTCTCCACTCCTGGAATACATATTCTAAATCATGGTGCATTATATCAACAGACAATTTTTATATCTGCCAGAAGATTAAGCACAGCAGATGAATATACTCTATATCCCTATACCTGGCCATAATGTTTAATGTAGGATTATTTCTAAACCCTAGTTTTCTTTTTTACAATACACTTCCCCCTCTGTATTTGAGTGGTTAGGGGCAGAGCCGGCCCGCGAATAGGAAAAAACCACAAATAATATTCAGGCTGATTCTGCCCCTAACTCCCGCTTCCCTCGGCTATTTTAAACCCTGAAAGCCCCTCCTTAAACCTTATCTGGTGGTCTAGCGGGTTTTCAGGCAGGAGCGATCTTCCCACGCTCCTGCCCCGTGCAGATCGCTCACAGGAAATGGCTGCCTTGAGCTCCCGTAGTCTCTTGAGCCATTTCCTGTGAGCGATCTGCACAGGGCAGGAGCGTGGGAAGATCGCTCCTGCCCCGAAAACCTGCTAGACCACCAGGTAAGGCTTAAGGGGGGCTTAAAATAGCCCAAAAAATGAAAGTAATTTTTTTTTGTTTAAAACCATGAATAAGCGAATCTGTAGATACAGAATTCGCGAATTCGGAGGGGGAAATGTAATGTGATATACAATGCAGATATATACGACTACTGTGAGCAACTCATGTGGTCCCAAAAGCATTTGCTCTGAAAACTTTAATTTGTGTTCCATGAAATACAATGTAAACCCTGGACTTACATGCTCTGTGATTCCCCATTAAGAAAAAAAAGTACATCTTTGTTAAATAAAATTCCAAACCCAACAATATATACAGACTCTTCATTTAAAGACCCTTACCCACTGCACATCTAATGTTTAATACTCATGAACAAATACCATCTAATGCAAGGTTTATAAATAGTGCACTTTACAGTGGATCTCTTTTGCCTCCCGGTTAAAATTTACAACAATAAAGGGATAGAACTAAATTCTTGATTCTTTAGTGAACTATGGCGGTCACCCTCATATGGCACTGAAGTCACTTCACATGGCATCAAAATGGAACCTGTGAGCTTCCTGTCGTTTTTCTCTGTCATCTGCTTTCTGAAAAATATGCATTGAAGACACATTATGAAATACATTAAACAGTGTATATCTGAGATATTAGTTGCTGAGTGGTTAAATAAAAGATTTTTGGCTTTGTCATTTCTAGCACAAAATTTCATAAATTTGTTCTATTTTAAATTACATAGTTCTAAGTGGATTACAAAATATATAAAAATTACACACTCTCCTATAAAACGTATGATCCAAATAAAATGACATCAATTATCTTAATATGGAAAGAACGCAAAAGATGCAATGAGTGTAGTAGTCACTACTAATCTAGAATCTTCAAGGAAGCCAGTAAGATCAAAATTGGCTTACTCTTTCTGTTCTCGTGCTAAATTGACCAGAGGACTTCCTGAGTTCACATAAAAGGCTTTGGTTGGAGGTATTGACTCAGACAGCATTTGCAAAATTTCCCATAGATACTTCTTCAGCATCTTAATAAGTAATAACAGGAATTTTGGAAAATTTGACAACCTCAAGTTCAACCTACGTTCATAATTTTCCAGCCTCTCCAGTTTTTGATGAATATTCATATTATCCTTTACCAAAGCCAATTGTTTAGATTATACTGTCTCAAATGTTCCCTCCATATGTCAAACTCAGATCTCTAAATTAGTGACTAAGTCCCCACATTGCTTTACCTAATTTTGACGTATCTCTCTCTTGACTTCAGTTTCATCCAATATTCTTTTCTGTTCTCCTTGAGTTTTTTTTTATATTTCACGAATGCCAATTCTTTTGCCTTTATTTTTTCCGCCACTGGTTTGGTGAACCATATCAGTTTCTTTTTTCTCTTATTTTTATTTATTTTCTTCACATAGTTGGTAGCTCTTTTTATTGCACCTTACAACTTGGACCACTGTTTTACTTCTCTTATATCTTCCCATCCAATCAGCTCTTTTTTCAGGTATTCTCTCATGCTACTAAAGTCCGTACATTTGAAATTACATGGCTATCCTCCACTTTGGCTGCTATATCAAACCAAACCTTATGACCGCTTCTTCCCAGGTGGTCACCAATTCGGACATTAGAGACACTTTCTTCATTTGTGAGCACCAGATCCAGTATTACTTTTTCCCTCATGGGTTCCGTCACCATTTGTCTGAGCAGAGCCCTTTGAAAGGCATCCAAGATCTCCTTACTTCTTTCCAATTCTGCAGATGGAACTTTTCAGTCCGCATCCGGCAGATTGAAATCACCCAGCGACAGCACCTCTCCTTTATTTCCCAACTTTTGTGGCGTTTTGGTGGACTCGCACTTTCCACCATAAGTGTACTTTTTAGGGTGGCATATGGGCCTGGGTCCCCTTCTCTTCAGTCCACTCGCCATAGCTCTCATAGAGACAGATATGTACTATTTCATGCAGATATTTTGGGGGGGAGGGGCTCAGTGACTACTGTGGGAGTGTGGGGGGGCCATATTTTCATCCCTTCAGTGGTCATTTGGGTACCCTTCTGGCCCTTATTCATTTTAAATCCGGTCTATCCCAAAACATCCAAATTGTGCCCTATATGTTTTGTAAAATGTTTGATTATCGCTGTAAAACGTATATGAGCTAAACCTACCCTAATCCTGCCCCCTTAAGATTTAGGCGCACTGGAAACAAAATGATCCAGAAATACATCTAAAAAGTCAGCTTCAAAAGCACCAACTTGGATATTTTGCCTAGTAAGATGACTAAGTGCCAGTTTATGCCATCTTGGATGTCTATCTTTTAAAAAAATGAGCCCCATATTGATTTGTTTATATTGTAACTAATTATTTCTGTATTTTTCAGTTGTATTTATTGTTACAATATTGTTGTTTTACCGTTATATTATAATCTGATTTAGAACTGTCGTTGTAGGAAGAATAACAAATTTAATAATCACCCAAAGCTTTCTATTACTTTAGCATTTAAATAGTCATTAATGATTCTTATGAACTGAAACATGTAAATCAATAATTAATATTTTAATTACATTCTTTCCATATTAAGACATGGGAGGGAGGGAGAATGAAGGACAAAGGCTAGAAGGCAATGAGGGGGCACGAACTCGGGACATGGGAGGGAGGGAGAATGAAGGACAAAGGCTAAAAGGCAGTGAGGAGGCACGAACTTGGGACATGGAAGGGAGGACGGTCAAAGAACAAAGGCTGGAAGGCAGTGAGTGGAAGGGGGCACGAACTTGGGACATGGGATGTAGGGAATAGAAAGGGAAAATTCTTGGGTCTGAGTAAAGAAAGGAAGGAAGGAGACTCATGAAATCACCAGACAACAAAAGTAGGAAAAATTATTTTATTTTCAATTTAGTGATCAAAATGTGTCAGTTTTGATAATTTTTTTTTCTTCTTTTTTTCTTTAATTAATTTTTCATATAACAACAAGTATATCATAAAAATTCATACAATTGCATTAAGTATACACTTGATATTTCCATAACTTACTGTAAATACAACATATCATTATATAGTCCTTACTATAATTTAGACATCATATAATATTTAATAATTATATCAACTATTATTCAATTATAATCCCTTTCCCTCCCCTTATTTTGATAGTTGCATACAATATAACACATATTATGATAATTTATTTATATTTTTTTTGTGATAAAAAGAATAAATCTACCCCCCCCTTTATCAAGTATCTTATTATGGGAAAAATTATATCAACCATTGCAAAAATCTGTCAATGGTCCCCAAATCTTCTTAAACTTATCAATATATCCTTTTTGTGTTGCAAATGTACGCTCTATCTTATATATATGGCAAACTGAATTCCACCAAAAATTGTAATTTAATCTGTCATAATTCTTCCAATTGTAGGTTATTTGTTGAACTGCTACTCCAGTCAATATAAATAAAAGTTTGTTATTATTTGACGAGATTTGACTCCGAGTTCTCATTGCAGTACCAAATAAAATCGTATCATATGTCAAGGCTACCGGATTTTCCAACATCCTATTTATTTGAGGCCAAATTGATTTCCAAAATAATAATATGAATGGACAATAAAATAAAAGATGATCTAATGTCCCCGCTTCTAGATGACAGTGCCAGCATCTATTAGACTTAGAGCTATCAATTCTATGTAAACGAACAGGGGTCCAAAAGGCTCTATGTAAAAGAAAAAACCATGTTTGTCTCATAGATGCTGATACTGTGCACCTTAACCTCCAAGACCAAAGTCGTGGCCATTGAGATGCACTAATCTAATGCTTAATCTCAATGCTACAAATGTCTCTTAGACCATTTTTTTTTTTTTTTTAATTTGCAAATCCAGATATCAATTTATACCACATTGCGGCCTGGTGACCCATGGAATCTATCTGAAAACATAAAAATTCCATACTATGATAATTATTAAGATTTTTCCATTCAGGGAACCCCACCTGAATGGCCTGCTTCAATTGCAACCATCTGAAATATTGTGATTTATTTAAACCAAGTTTTGATAATTTATATCTGCTGTGTGTATTGTGTGTATATGAAAAATGAAATGAACAGCCTGGCAGGGAAAGGGAGACAGGGTGCAGAGCCTGGTATATATTAGTACACAATTTGGTTCAGAATGTTTTTTTTTCTGGTTTTCCTACTCTAAATCTAGGATGTGTCTTATGGAGCAAAAAATATGGTAAATCCTGTTTAGTCTGATATAATAATTTTCTTCTATTTTTGCTTTATAATTTAAAGTCCTCCATGATTTCTGTAATCTTGTCTCTCTCTATATAATTTTCCTTAAATTGGGATTTAAATAGAGTCACAATTTGGTTTACTTACCTAATTTATTTCTTGTTGGTAATTTCTAAGTGTAACTTAATTTTCTTTAACAAGTGTTTAACTTGTAATATTTGAAAATTTCTTAAAAAAAAAAAAAATATATATATATACACGTCTGGTAAAAGCACAATTAGAAGAGCACATGGCTATACATATAAAAAAGGGAGACAAATTTTTTCAGGTATTTTAGTGAAAGGAGAAAGACTAAAAATGGAATTACAAGACTGAAAGAAGGTATGAACCGCTATGTAGAGAGTGATGAGGACAAAGCAAACATGCTAAACAAATACTTGTTTGGTATTCACAGAAGAAAAGCATGGAGGAAGACCGCGATTGGTTAGCAAAGTTACACCTGAGATTGGAGTAGATACCACACTGTTCACGGAAGAAAATGTTTATGAACAACTTGAAAAACTGAAGGTGGACAAAGTTATGGGACTGGACGGGATCCATCCCAAGATACTGAGGGAGCTCCGAGAGGTTCTGGCGGGTCGTCTTAAAGATTTGTTCAAGAAATCTTTAGAGACAACAGTGGTTCCGTGGGACTAGAGAAGAGCGGATGTGGTCCCTCTTCACAAAAGTGGCTGCAGAGATGAAGCGGGAAACTACGTTGCTAATGGAAAGGCTAGTGAAATTCTTAGAATGTAATAGATTACAAGATCTGAGATTTACTAAAGGTAAATCATGCCAAATGAATCTGATTGAATTCTTTGACTGGGTGACTAGAGAACTAGATCAAGGATGTGCACTAGTTGTAATTTACTTAGATTTCAGCAAAGCCTTTGACATGGTTCCTCATAGGAGGCTCTTACACTCCATGGGCTGAACTTAGGGTCCAAAGTGGTGAACTGGATTAGAAGCTGTTTGATGGACAGACGCCAGAGGGTGGTGGTTAATGGAATTTGCTCGGAAGAGGGAAAGGTGAGTAGTGGAGTGCCTCAAGGATCGGTGCTGGGACCGATTCTGTTCAATATATTTGTGAGTGACATTGCTGAAGGGTTAAGAAGGTAAGGTTAGCCTTTTTGCAGATGATACCAAGATTTGTAACAGAGTGGACACCCTGGAGGGAGTGGAAAACATGAAAAAGGACTTGCAAAAGTTAGAAGAATGTTCTAACATTTGGCAACTAAAATTCAATGTGAAGAAGTGCAGAGTGATGCACTGTATGTGCTGGGAGGTGAGAGGCTGATAAGCACTGATGGGGAGAGGGACCTTGGGGTGATTGTGTCTCAGAATCTAAAGGCATCTAAACAGTGTGATAAGGTGGTGGCTGTAGCCAGAAGGATGCTAGGCTGCATAGAAAGAGGAATAACCAGCAGAAAAAGGGAGGTGTTGATGCCCCTATATAGGACATTGGTGAAGCTACACTTCAGTTTTGGAGACCGTATCTGGTGAAGGATATAAAGAGACTTGAAGCGGTCCAGAGGAAGGCAACGAAAATGGTAAGGGGTTTGAACCAAAAGAAGTATGAGAAGAGTCTGGGACCTAAATATGTATACTCTGGAGGAGAGACAGGGGAGATGTGATACAGACGTCTAAATACTTGCAAGAACCAAATTTATTCCAAAGAAGAGAAAATCGTAAAACTAGAGGGCATAATTTGAGGTTGCAGGGAGGAAGACTCAGAGCAATGTTAAGAAATTCTTTTTCACAGAGAGGGTGGTAGATGCCTGGAATGCCTTCCCGAGGGAAGTGGTGGAGAGGAAAACGGTGATGGAATTAAAAAAAAAAAAAAAAAAAAAAAGCGTAGAATGAACATAGAAGATCTCTAATTAGAAAATGAAGGATGTAAATTAAAGAACTAAGGCTGGTACTGGACAGATTTACACGGTCTGTGTCCCATATGTGGTGATTTGGTGTAGGATGGGCTGGGGAAGGCATCAATAGGAATTCCAATAACTTGGAAAATTAGGATGTTACTGGTCAGACTTTATGGTAGATATCCTACAAATAGGGCATCGGGCCTTCAGAGGAGTGTAATGGTGGGGTTTTGGCGACATCCGGCTGCGCTGTGGAGAGGAGCAGCAGCTGCCTAGAGCTAGCCATCAGGAGTCTGGTGAGTGGAGGAAGTCTTCAGACTAGGGGCAGAAGAACTTTGGGCTCTTTCAAACTGAACAGGAAAAGACTGGAGGGTGAGAAGAGGAGCCCTCCTAGGGATAGGAAGCCAGCAGTGAGGAAACCGAATAAAAGCTGTAGCAACTGGAATGAAAAAGAGTCCAATGCACTGCTACTAGGAAAGCATTTTTAAAATGTTTTATTTTCAGTTATTTTTCCTTGGCCGTTAATGGCTGCATTCCACGGCAGCTTCAAGGGGCCTCTTTGTTTCCACTGGACTGGAGTATCTGACTGGAATTTATTTTATTTTTTAAATTAATTTACTATTTATTATTTTTTAAATTCATTTTAATTCCTTAATCTTTTAAATTTATAATTAACTAGTATTTTTATTTTTAATGTAATCTTTGTTTTCATCCTCATTGAATACTTGTTAGGATATACTATCTTATCTCTATCTGTCCTATCTTCAATGGAGTTCCTTTCTTTAATCAATTGTTGCATTGTAAACCGCTTAGGTCAGTAATATGCAGGAGCAGTATGTCAATCTTAATAAACATAAACATAGGCTGGAGTGAGCTTGGACGGCAACTTCAGGAATTTGGAACCTAAGACAATACCAGGTGGACTTTACAGTCTATGACTCTGAAATATCAAAGAGACAAGTTAATTTAATCATGTATTTGTAATGGGTATAACTAATGGGCAGACTGCCGTCATTTACTATGTTACTATAGAGGTGCCACCTGTAGGCATAAGGGCTATTTGGATGGAAGACAGGTGGGTACAGTGAGTTTTGGAGGCTCACCTTATAATATATGGGGGTTATGGTGAGATGTATACCTGGCACTCTTAAAAGTGAAATTCACAGCAGTGCCTCCTAGGGTGCCCCATTGTTTTGCTGACATGTCTGTATGGCCAGTCTAGTAAAAATGCCAGCCCCTCCTACATGCAAATGGTTTGTTTAGGATGTTTTTAATCTGGATATTTCTTTTATAATGCCAAAAAAAAATTAAACATCTAGCTGGCCCATAAAAAAAAAAAAAAAAAAAAAAGACGTCTATCTGGACAAAACACGTGGAGGAGCATAATCAAAAGAAATGTCTAAGTCCCTTTAGGGCCTAAGTTGCAAGTTGCCCAAAGTCTGACAAAAGTCAGACATGGGAAAAAGTCCATTTTTGAAAAATAAGTCCAACATATTTTTTTTTTTTCCAAAAATTGCCTAACTGTACGTCCAGCCGTCTGATCGTCCAGACCACTAAGTCGTCCATTCTTATACCCCATTTTCATCCATAAATTCATGCAAGTCACAAACGCCTAAAAAAGACCTTCTGGCCACAGGAGGGGCCAGAAAAGTGATGGACTGGACACCCAGACATGGCACCAGAGTAGTGGGGGTACCTTACAGAGCATTGCTGTAAACTTTACAAAAAGAGTCCCACATAAATATCTCACTACAGCTCCCTTATAGGTCATGGTAAGCCCCCCAAAACACCCCCAGAATCTACTAGACCCACCTATCTACCACCCCAACAACCCTTATGGCTGCAGGAGCCACTTATATGGCAGTACAAAAGGGTTAGGGAATTTTTTTTGGGGGTACACATTTTTCACCATGAATGTAGTGATTAGAGTGGCTTATGGGCCTGGGTCTTCATCTCCATGGTTCACTAACCCACCCCCAAGACCACTTAAACCACCTCTGTGCAGCTCTATTAGGCCTTCGTATGCCAGGATGCTAGGTGCTGATGTTCTGGAGGCAGATATGAAAAGTTGTTATTACGATTTTTATGGGGGTGGGGGGCAGTGATCACAGGGGCTGTGTGTGGGGGTCTGTACTTTGTGTCTGCAGTGCTTATCTGGCCACTTTGGATACCTTCTTGTGACTTAGACCTGGTTTTAGATGGCCTAAGTCACAACGTCCAAGTTCCGTCTAGGAAGTGTTGTAAAACTTTCGGTTATACATGCAGTACGACTAAGTCTAGGACAGCCCATGTCCCACCCAAATTCCACCCTTGACACTCCTCCTGACACGCCCCTTTTAGCTCTAGTCATTCAGCAACACTGTGAAGGCCTAAGTCGTTTTTAAATACGTCTAAAACTCGGTTCGATTATCGGCACTTGGATGATTTGTCTTTTAGATCGTCTAAGTGCAATTTAGGCCGGTTTTTAGACGTTTTTCTGTTTCGATTATGAGCCCCTTGATGTTTGGACATTTTTCTGAAAATTTCAAAAGCCCTATCAAAAATGTTGGTAGTTTAGCAGGGGTTTTCTATGTGCCCATTATTCTGGACAGTGCATGGATCTGCTAATGAACTCCTTTTAATACTACTGAGCTCATTATCATGGAACTTTCAGTCACTGCTTGCATGCAAGATAAAGCAGTGGTAGAAAGTCTCTGTGCATTGGCCACAGAATGATGTTTCATTTAGACTAGTACAGTAAGGTTTGTGATCTGTCCCTTACTCACCTGTAGTGAGCTCTAGTGCTATGACAGACCTCTTTCTTTCTGCAAAATAAAGCTACTGCTGCATTGAGCGTGTGAATGATTTAACAGGCTTCCACCATTTCGTTATTTTTTTTTTTTTGCTATGATTCTAGCAAGGACAGTCTAAGTTAGAAGTGTAGTAATTTCATTTGACAGCTGTGATTATAGTTTGGCTAAGCAGAAGCACTTTGTCTATTCTGCCAACTGGAGACTAGTGAATACATAGTATAGTAATTGAGAAAAATGAAAATGTTTTAACACGTTTAAAGAAAAATCCTCAGATGCTTAAAAAATAAATAAATGAATTACTCATTTTGTGGAAACATGACATTAATGTCATTGCATGACTCCACAAAGGTTCTAATAGGTTTACCTTGATACAAACTGCAGTGCTACTGTATGAAGTAGTACATTGTACGAGTTCTTGTACTAGTTCATCGACTAGAAGCCAGGCAGGAAGGAGATAATTTAGTTTCAATTATAAAGTATCTGAACCATATAGTGTAAAATACAGAAAGCAGCAATACCCAATATATCTCTTTTTATCACTAAAATTCTTTTGGAACCTAGTTACAATCATTTCTGTAAGAACAACACAAATTTCAGTTTATTTTCTTGAAGTCAGCTGCTAAAGGAATACCGAATGAGATTAAAAAAAAGTCTTTTTCTTCTAGGACTGTTGCAAGGATATTAGGTACCCTAAAAAAGCCTTCTGCATTAGGCCACCCCTCCAATTAACTTTCAGGCCCACTGGGCCCCTCAACAGTTATAATCACCCCAACACCACCCCTTCTAGAATAATCTGGGTACATGACAGCTCTAAAAAGCACTCCCCTATTATTTCCTTGACTTTGCAGAGCTGTCAGGACCTCTTGTTTTGCTTTGACTGAAGTGGCTGCCCTAGCGACTGCCTAATGGTTGGAATGGCCCTGTTTCCTATTCTGGCCAAAGTATCTTGGAATGAACTTTACCTGAAAAGGTATAACAACTTCAAATTTGAAAATAATCAAACCTTGTGCATATGCTTTGATGTTTTCTTATGTAATTGGTATGATATAAATATTCTTTTGTTTTATTTTATTTTTTTTTAATATATTAACATATACCTTGTAAAACAAAATTGTGGACCTGTAATGGGTGTTCTGAAGAAGAACCAAAAAACAAAAGAAGCTGTGGAATGGATGTTCTTGATGTAGAAGTTTATTGAATCAAACACTTGATAAATACAAACTCATCCAACATGAAGATTCCCCCCCACCACCACACACATATTTGTATGTTGATGTTTCTGGGTATATGTGTGTATGTGATCAGGAGAGGAGAAAGGAAGAAAGTTTGAAAATGCCTTAATCACTCTTACAGTGAATCAGTGTGAGCATACTGCAGTGGCTGGAATTGCTTCTCCCCTCATAGAAATGTATTGGGGTGTTTTCTTTTTAGACAGGGTTTACTTCTCTTCTATCCTCTCCCCAAACTACAAACTTCAATTCTAAATTATAGAAATTACTGCCAGATCATCACCTCCCATTTGTGACCTCAGCTGTTCTCCAGTCCTCTTTTCCTTCACTGCCTTCTCATTGGCTAGATCCTACCTACGATCTTTGCTGCTAATTACAATGGAAGCAGATAGTGCAAGCTCACTCATGGGGGGGGGGGGGGGGGGGGATTGCAAATAGAGGTTTTAGATTCAAAAAAAAGTCAAAATATAATACCAATTTTTCAACCTTCTGGACATTAAGGCAAAATTCTGCCAATTTCTGAAAAAAAGCCAGATACTTAAGAAATCCTTAACCTCTAGAGTTTTCAGTACATCTCACAGGCTGCCTCTCCCCACTACCCTCACCCCACCCACCCCACAAGAGGACAGGCAGTATATGACTTAATCTGGGTTTGCCCATGACAACAGGTATTTCTTGACAATATACAGAGCAACCAATTAAAAAAACTATAATTCTTGAACACAAAGAAAATGAAATGAAGGGATAGGGAATTAACAACATCCCCTGTGCATGTATCTGTTGGGGGTCTGTATGTTTCGTGTGTGTATTTCTGTTTTGTATGGTCTGTATACTGGGGCATGTATTGTGTCTATACGGATGGTAGTGGGGGAGGGGGGAGGGTGACAGATTGAAGCATTTGAGGTTAGTTGTGCAGTTGTTTTGGGGGTCGGACAATCTGAGTATGGTGGAGCATTTGCAGGAGGTAGTTTGTGGGTTTGAAGGCAGCTTGTGGCAGTTGCTGGTAGGGTGGTTATTGAGTGTTGGATAGTTTGTGGGATCAAGGGACAATTGCAGGGGAGGGGGGGGATTAGTGGACTTTGTAGGAGTAGGGCAGTAGTTTTAGGGGTGAGGTGGCAGTTAGAGAGGGTAGTTTCTAAGTGTGGGGCAGTTGGAAGGAGCGGTATTTAAGGACAGAGTAGTTTACAGGATGGTGAGGCAGTTGCAGGGATACTTCTTTTTTAGGTTTGGGAGCAATATGGTGGGTGATGAAGCAGTTGCAGGTAGATAGGTTTTAGACCAGGGGTAGGGACCTCCGGTCCTCGAGAGCTGTATTCCAGTCGGGTTTTCAGGATTTCCCCAATGAATATGCATGAGATCTATTTGCATGCACTGCTTTCAATGCATATTCATTGGTGAAATCCTGAAAACCCGACTGGAATAAGGCTCTCGAGGACCGGAGTTCCCTACCCCTGTTTTAGACTGTGATGGCAGATTGGGGAATGGGTGGAGTATTTTTGGTGTGATGGGGCAGTTTAGAAGAGTAGGGAACTCTGCCTTTTAAACTGCCTTGCACTGTTCTCTAACTGCTACATTTCACTCTAAGTTTCTAAGGTATAATTGAACTTCTTTTCCTATACAAATACACTGAGACATGGGGGGGGGGGCTTTGGGGGAGGGAGGCGGCGGCAGCTTTTCTTTTGAGAATAACCTGTCTAATTTGGCCCACCCAATGTGTCTATTTACTGATTTTTCCCACACACCAAGTTTGATACCATTCCATTTAGGTTTCTATCTGGAACGCCTTCTCCCACAAAAATACCTGGGTTATTTTATTTTTTGGGGGGTGGAGGGGAGCTTATTTCTCTGAAACCCACAATCTAATTTGGGTCATTTTCCAATTTATTGCATGTTTCATGCCGTAGGTGTCAGGTGAGAGGATAAAGAGCAGCAACAGCAACAGACACTTCCTCATTTCTGTGGGAATGCTGAGAGAATAGTTACTGGTACTACGACACTACTGCTGAGTGGTTCATCATTCCCACGACATTCCTGGGGGATTTTCTGGTGATCTTCCCATTACTTATTCCATCAAAGATTACAAAGACTAGGAGACGCTCAATTAAGTTACATGGAGATGCGGAGCTTCTACGCATTAGTACTTTCAGATTGTTTAGCTTTTCCATGTATCCTCGAGAGTGGGAGGGGGGTCGGTGAGCAATGGGAGAGGATCATACCTTAATGTATCCGGTAGTCATCTGGTTAGTTTGGGTACCTTTGTGGCACTTAGACGCTTCTAAAACAAGTCTATCTCCAAACGTCTTAAGTTCTGTCCACGACACCTTGGTAAAGGTTTATCGCTGCAAGACGTCAAAGTTAAGAATGCCCAAAGCCCACCCAAAACATGCTCATAACAGACTAGCAGGGACCCCTGAAGAAGACGACTTTCTGTCGAAACACGGACCGTGTTGGGTCCAACGCTCTCAGCGGACTAGGTCCTTAAGGTTTTATGTGGATTGCTATATTGATTTTTTAATAAAGTCTATATCAGGAACATCGTCTCTCCACAGTGTTTTTGTTTCGTCTTGGACTTTTTTCTCTGTGGATTCTCCAGGGAGAATCTCTTTGCTTTTGTCGCATCAGAGTTATTTAGCCTCCAGAGAGACAGACATTTTTGACCTTTTTATATTATCCTTTCCAACTTTTGTTGGGTTGGAATTGGAAAGAATAAAAATAATGGAACTTTAGAGTAAAACAACAAAACCAAAAAGAATACTGCAAAGCAATGTACAAAACACAGGAACTTTATTGGAGTCAATAAAATGTTGTTTGCCAAAGAATGATTCTCTGTAATAAGAAGACAGGACCTGACAAGGTCCGTGTTTCAAAAAACACTCCTTCCTCAAGGGTCCAAGTTATATAATGTCTCACATATCAAGATACTCCTAGAATTGGCTAAATCCCCTTGTGCCTGAGCCAGAAGTCTGTAAATGCAATGAACACAAGAACAATAATAATAACGGAGTTAAGGTCAAAGATATCAGTATGAGCCCGCCATGAATCATGGGAACCTTTTGGCTCAGGCTAAGTCTCACAGGTTACTAGCACCAGACGTACGTCCAAATGAGAATTGCCTCATACATCATAAAGTCTATGACCATCTCCCATAAACAAAGTAATTCGTTTCAAGTGAAAAAATACAGGCTTATAGTTCAGGAACAAGGGGAACATAAGGACATAACAAACAAATACCCCATCACAAACTAAACCAACACAATAAATATAATAAGTTATCAAAACTAAGGAAGATATGTGAATGGTGGTTGAAGATTTACACATGCATAATTCTAAGTTTCAAGTTTAATAAATACTAAAATATTTAAGTTAATATAACATCTAAAAATTAATCTAAATAAATATAAAACTCCATTAAAAAGATTTTGTTGTGCAAATTGTGCTAGATGTGCAAATCGCAGCGTTGTTTGATTTGTACACGCTAGCTTTGATTCTTGATTTTTGGTTTTGAATTTTGGACCGACCAACTGTGAAATTTGGTTGTCGGTGTTTTCCACTGGGCCATTATATTATATTATTTGGCATCCTGCTCCTGATGAAGATACGAAACGGAGCTCTGTCGAGTGGTGATGAATGACGATATGTTTTTGGTTTGAGTGGTGTTGTGTGTGTATTGGGGTGTAGTGGGGTTGGTAATAGTCTGAGCCCCTGGCTACATGTGATAGTTTATATGTTATAGTATCGATGCTCTATTAGTCACTATAGTTGGGTTATATGAGTGATATTTATATATTTTTTACATTTGCATTTGAATGTTTGAAATTTAGCATTGGTACTTGAGTTATTGCACTTTATTCTAATTAGTAAGATTTTGCTGCTATTATAGGTAGAAATTTTTGTATTGGTGCTGGCACTGGCACTTTTCATGAGCATATAAATTGTTATTGTACTGTAGTTATTTGTTTCTCAGGGTCTGGGCAGATTTGCACATCTAGCACAATTTGCACAACAAAATCTTTTTAATGGAGTTTTATATTTATTTAGATTAATTTTTAGATGTTATATTAACTTATTAACTTAAATATTTTAGTATTTATTAAACTTGAAACTTAGAATTATGCATGTGTAAATCTTCAACCACCATTCACATATCTTCCTTAGTTTTGATAATTTATTATATTTATTGTGTTGGTTTAGTCTGTGATGGGGTATTTGTTTGTTATGTCCTTATGTTCCCCTTGTTCCTGAACTATAAGCCTGTATTTTTTCACTTGAAACGAATTACTTTGTTTATGGGAGATGGTCATAGACTTTATGATGTATGAGGCAATTCTCATTTGGACGTACGTCTGGTGCTAGTCACCTGTGAGACTTAGCCTATGCCAAAAGGTTCCCATGATTCATGGCGGGCTCATACTGATATCTTTGACCTTAACTCCGTTATTATTATTGTTCTTGTGTTCATTGCATTTACAGACTTCTGGCTCAGGCACAAGGGGATTTAGCCAATTCTAGGAGTATTTTGATTATAGTTTGTATTGGATATATACCATATGATGTTGGGCAATGGTGTTATATTCAAAAGAAACAGTGATGTGAAGCTCCTGAAGAAGAAAAACAGGATATTTATGTTTCTTTTGAATCTTAATGCCATTGCCCAACATCATATGGTTCTTGATATATGAGACATTATACAATTTGGACCCCTGAGGAAGGAGTGTTTTTTGAAACATGGACCATGTCGGGTCCTGTCTTCCTATTACAGATAACCATTCTTTGGCAAACAACATTTTATTGACTCCAATAAAGTTCCTGTGTTTTGTACATTGTTTTGCAGTATTCTTTTTGGTTTTGTTGTTCGACTCCTTACTGCAATTTTGTTGGATCCTTTTTTGCTTGTCTTGTGGGAAGTTTAGAGTTGGACTGCCAGACTAAAACCTTCAATCAATATAGACAATTTTTCTTGGTACATTTACATCGGACTCCCTGAAAGTATACAAACATGTTCTAAGCTTTACATTTAGGTGCTCCTGTATATTTTTATACATAGTTGCCTTGGCTGCTGTTCATGTAAAAAGATAGCCAACATTTTGTAGCAAAATTGTGTACATCTTGATCTGTAAGCGAGGGAGAGAGAACATGGCTGTTATCTTGGTCCTTCGGAAGCTTGGTTGATGGTCAAAAAAAGTGCTGAAAAAAGACCAGGTCAAGAGAAACCCAGTCAAAGAAAAAAAGAAAAAGCAAACTACCAGGATGGCAGTCAATAAAATTTATTGAAAATAGGATGAGACCAGTGAACTGATGCGGGCATGATTCAGCTGATGCCTGTTCCAGAGGTATAGTAACATTTGTAAAGAATGGGGCAATTAATTAATCATGTAAATTAAAGCAATTATTGTATTAATTTTTTTGATTGATTAAAAAAAATCTTAATTGAGATTAATGAACAGCTGGGGCTGGACCTCAATTCTTTCCCCCCTCCCCAGGTAGTCCATCAGTTCTCTTGTCGTAGGCAGTGTCTGCAATGCAAGTAGGTCTCCTCCGTCCGCCTTGATAGCCTTTCTGCAGCCCTTAATCCTCCAGTGCCCACCATTTTGAATGTCAGCTTTGAAATGCCAAAGCCACAAAAAGGTGGTATAGAGTCCCCATTCCTATGTCCTACTTCTTCTGATGCAACGTCTCAGATGGATAATAAACAAGGCAAGCAATTGTACAGCTATCATCAAATAATTGTAGAGCTGTCTTCATAATCCAAGGAACACTGAAATACGAGACTGAATCCCTGTTTTTAACCTTTACACCAATACGGTGAACCTTTAAAAGACTACTAAGTAAGACTGTTAGCTTCTTAGAATAATCCTGTGCAGCAGTAAACAAAGCAGACTGAAGAAAGCAATTACGAGAAAGAAAATTGCTGAGCTTATAAAATCGATCTCAATGTGTGTTTTAAGTGAAAAACAAAAGAACATGATTCTATAAACTTAAGAACAGGGAATAATAAATAAAATCCAATGTCTTGCAAACAGCAAGCATCTACAATTTGTGTATCTGTGAGAGGTGAGTTGCAGTTCACTCATTTGACTGACTTGTGCCAATGGTTGGGGACCTGGGCATTTGTGATTGTTTGAAACTAAGTATCATTTTAAAGACATTTAGGGCCTGATTCTCTAAAAGTGCGTCCCGATTTTAGGCAGCTGTAGGCGTCCTACAGCTGTCTAATCAGCCAATCGGGATGCACGTTTTTAAAAAAAAATGCTCCCCAGGCAGGCCGCCTATATTGAAGGCAAGGCCCGCAAGACACCTAGGCCCTGATTCTGAATGGGACGCCCGGGAGAGGCGTCCTATTCAGAATCGGCCTAAACTAAACCCCGATTCTGTAACCGGCGTCCATGTTACAGACGCGGGTTAGAGAAACGGGTTAGATTAGACACGGCCCGCTACACTTATCGCGGCAAGGGATCTCTCTGCTGCTATAAGTATAGCGGGCTGCGGCCCCCTGACCAGGAGGTTGCCCAAACCTTCTGCCCTAAGACGCATCCCCCCCCGACACTACTGACCGCCCCCCCCGACATTACCGATCTCCCCCGCCTCCCCGACAATATCTTTCGCTGGCAGGAGGGTGTCCAATCCCTCCTGCCCGAAGACGCACCCCCCCCCCCGGCGCTAACAACCCGCAAACCTCCACTCCACCAAACCTGTTCTTAGATGGGTCTTGCACGTCTTGAGCCGGCAGGCATGCCTCGTCGAAATGAAGCGGGCCCGCCCCTTCCCGGCCCATCCCGCCGAAGCCTTTTGTCAGGGGGGGCGGGGGGAGATCGGTAATGTCGGGGGGGGGGGGGGGGCGGTCGGTAGTGTCAGGGGGGGGTGCGTCTTCGGGCAGAGGGTTTGGGCACCCTCCTGGTCAGGGAGCCGCGGCCCGCTATACTTATAGCGGCAGAGAGATCCCTTGCCGCGATAAGTATAGCGGCCGCGTCTACTTACAATGTAGGCCAGCATTTTGCTGGCCTACATTTTAAGCTTCTCCTCTACTAGGGAGATGCGTAGGGCCGCCTAGGTTCAGCCTAAGGCCCGCCTAAGGCCCTTAGACGAGCTTAGGCATCATGCGGGTCTCCCTAGGCTCCCAGAGGCGCCTTCAGGCTTGCCTGGGGAGCATTTTTTTTTTAAAAACGTGCATCCCGATTGGCTGATTAGACAGCTGTAGGACGCCTACAGCTGCCTAAAATCGGGATGCACTTTGGAGAATCAGGGCCTTAGTAGCTACAGTAAGTCATTCCTGGCAAACACAGTGTCAGCTGGAATTCATCTGTACAAGGACTACCCTATCAAGTGATATTAACAGACTGTTCAATATTGTTTCCAATTAATGTTCGGTATTAAAGGTTTGTTTGGTATTTGCCAAGTCTGAAGTTTAGTGACTACTGGGATGGTAAGGAACGAATCTGATTTTTATACATTGTTAGCCCCAAAACTGGGTCCAAAATGGTTTACAACGATGAAATCTAAATAACAACTGCAAATCTTAAATGACAGCAACAGTTATGACTTAATCAATACAATCAAATTAAAAACATCTGAAACAATTGTTTTAGGATTCTTACAAAATAGTTCTTATGAAGAATTTCCATACTGATCCATACTGATACAGCATGATAAACAAAAGTAGACTCAAATATGCCCTTATATTATATTCCTCTAAAAGCTGGACACATTAGAGTAAAAAAAATATTGTGGCCTTAGCATCCCTCTTCTAGAAAAGATTTGAATCAATTCAACCATGTCCTCTGGGGCTCCACCCTGCAAAATCTTAAATACCAACAAGCTAATCTAAACATAATTTGCACCTATACTGGCAACTAATATACAGCAACCAAAAGTGGTGTCATATTCAAATCATAATTTTTTAAAAAACATAGAAACATGATGATAGATAAAAGCCAAATGGCCATCCAGTCTGTCCATCCGCAGAGACTAAGACTAAGATCCCACGCTTTCTTGAATTCAGACACAATCTCTGGCTCCACCACCTCTTCGGGAGACTGTTCCACACATCTACCATCCTTTCTGTAAAAAAATATTTCCTTAGATTACTCCTGAGCCTATCACCTCTTAACTTCATCCTATGCCTTCTCATTCCAGAGCTTCCTTTCAAATGAGACTCAACTCATGCGCATTTATGCCACATAGGTATCTAAACGTCTCTATCATATCTCCCCTCTCCTGCCTTTCCTCCAAAATATACATATTGAGATCTTTAAGTCTGTCCCCATACACCTTACAACGAAGACCACACACCATTTTAGTAGCCTTCCTCTGGACTGACTCCATCCTTTTATATCTTTTTGAAGATGCGGCCTCCAGAATTCTAAATGAATTCTCCACAATATTCTAAATAAGGTCTCACCAGAGTCTTATACAGTGGCATCAATACCTCCTTTTTCCTACTGGCCATATCTCTCCCTTTGCACCCTAGCATCCTTCTAGCTTTCGCCGTCACATTTTCAACCTGTTTGGCCACCCTAAGATCATTACATACAATCACATCCAAGTCCCGCTCTTCTATCATGCACATAAGTTCTTCACCCCCTAAACTGTATTGTTCCCTTGGGTTTTTGCAGCCTAAATACATGATTTTGCATTTCTTAGCATTAAATTTTAGCTGCAAAATTTCAGACCAGTCTTCAAGCTTCGCTATGTCTTTCTTCATGTTATTCACACAATCTGTGGTGTCTACTCTTATTGCAGATTTTGGTATCATTCGCAAAGAGGCAAATATTACCCACCAGCCATTCAGCAATATCGTATATAAAAATGTTAAAAAGAACAGGCCCAAGAACAGAATCTTGAGGCATACCACTGGTAAAATCCCTTTCCTCAGAGCAATCTCCACTGACATCTACCTTCTGTCGCCTTCGACTCAACCAGTTCCTAACCCAGCCCGTCACTTTGAGACCCATCCCGAGGGCACTCAGTGTGTGGAACACTGTCAAAGGCATTGCTAAAATCTAAATACACCACATCTAGCGTACTCCCACTATCCAATTCTCTGGTCACCCAATCAGAGAAATTGATCAGAGTTGTCTAACAAGACCTACTTCTAGTGAATCCAAGTTGCCTACAGTCCTGTAATCTACCAGATTCCAGAAACTTCACCATTCTGTTTTAAAAGCGTTTCCATTAATTTGCTTACCACAGAAGTCAGACTTACCAGCCTGTAATTCCCTATTTCTTCCTTACTTCCATTTTTGTGGAGAGGGACCACATCCGCCCTTCTCCAGTCCTCAGGTGCCACTCCTGATTCTACAGAAGCATTGAAAAGGTCAGTCAGCAGAGCCTCCAGAACTTCCCTAAGTTCCTTCAGCACCCTCGGATGTACACCATCCGGCCCTATTGCTTTGTCTACCTTTAATTTAGCTAGCTGCTCACGAACATAACCCTCTGAAAATCAATCAGGGTCTACCACTCCTCCATCCTTATTCGTTTTTGTCTTCTGCGGTCCTGCTCCCGGTGCTTCAGCCGTGAACATAGAACAGAAATATTTGTTAAGGAATTCAGCCTTTTCTTTATCAACTTGTCAAACTAAATGAATGACTGGGATGGTGGAGTACATCAAAGTTAGGGGACGGCCTTGAAAAAGCCTGAGAGGCGAAACATGTTGGTGAGAGTCCCCAGCTGACAGATATTCTAGAAAAAGATAAGCAATTTCAGCCATGAGCCTTAAAGTTTTAAAGAAAAATTCCAAATAAATAATTTAAATTGTTATAAAATAAATGATATAGATATTATGGATCGATAACAATTCACAAGTGGCTATTCTATGCAAAATAAAGAAGGACTGCTGCAGTTTCCGATGATCCAAAATCAACAGTACTGTATTAATAAAAATGGTTTGATGGTTACTGAATTATGTTAGATGACATTGATTGCATAGAACTGTGCACATACACAGATTTTGCACTGCAGTGGTTCTCATTCCAGTCTGGTTTTCAAGATATCCACAATGCATTTGCATGAGATGTATCTGTGTGTACTTCCTCCACAGTATACATCTCATTCATATTCATTATGGAATCTTGAAAACTAAATCAGTAGCGGGGGTGGGGTGGGGGGCTCTCAAAGACAGTACAGAAACACTGCCCTGGTGCACATGAGAACCATTATATGCAAGGGCTCACACCTCTATCAATCATCATCTTTATTGGCAGTCCCCTTGAAACCAAGGATAATTGTCTTATCTATGCAACAAAAAATGACCAATAAGGTTAATTTGGGATTGCTAGACTCTGTCACAACTTGGGAGCCTGTTTCAAACTGTGATGAGTGGCTTGGATTACTGATTTGATCCACAGCATGCTGTTTCTGTCACTATCAACACCTACTGAGAAAACATAGTGAAAGCCTTGTGCTCTCAGTTGTATAGGTTTTGTGGTACAGTCACTGTTATGGTTTAGTAAACCTCTGCTGGTTTTAAAACAGTGCTTCTCATTTTTTAATGGATTTCAAGTACACCTTACATAATACTGAGGAACACAGAACAATTCTGAAGGGGAGCAAGAGCTAAAAGAAAGTCATTTCCTTTTAATTAAGCTTACCTTTTCCTGCCAGTGCAGTATGCCGATAATTGCCAAGATGAAAACACAGACACCAATTAAGGCAATAGCTGTTAGCAGTACTATATTACTTGGGGTCAGGTATAGTTTTGCACTCCAGCTACAGAATAAGAGCAGAACAAAAGAGATGTGAGAAATCTGTACCAGAGATGCTAGACTTGGCTGATATGCTGAAGTAAGCAATTTCAGTTACATAACGACTATTTTTTTTAAATGATTTATCTAGAATATATATTACCACTACTGACCAGAAGTTACTGGCATGAAAATGCATTGTGGTAGATGTGTCAATTTTGCTACATATACTGGTATACACCTGTAGGAGCTTAAAATCTCTTTAAAAATGTTGACTCAGTTATAGATACTTTGCTCTTGGTTGGCCTCTATGTAAGAGAGTCATCAAAATACTGCAGTGCATGGGCTAAAATTTTCATGGTGCTAACATTTTAGAAGAGGTTCATGACTCCCAGAAAGAATGCCAAGTTGTATAACATTCATATCTATCAGTAACAATTTAGTAAACTATGTTAATACTGAAGAAAGTATTATGAGGAACTATGTTTTGGAGTCTGAATTATGAATTTGGAATAATCTTATGGGAAATATCTGAAATGGACTACCTTGAACTCTATTCTTCATTAAATTATGTCACAATGACCATTCATGAGAGCACAATTCATCAGCTGCTTGGGGGAACACAACTGATTGTTTGGCCCATTGCAATTTGATTTCTAAAAATGTTTAGAGCATAATGTATTATCCTTTGCTCTTAAAGGTTGAAGTTAATCCTTTTCTCCTGGAGGGACCAGGGCCCTGAATGTGGAGTCCATTTATGTGAATTGATATGTTATGATTGAATGTTGCTTATTGTATAATATTTGTGGCATTATGTTATTTCAGTACTGTATTATGTAATTCAGCCATCTGAAATGATAACATCACAGTTATGAAATTTTTATTTTACATCATATAAATTCATACGTGCCATGCATATTTCTTCAAGCTTATTAGGGAAAGGGTATCCAAAAAGCTCAAATATAGGATAAAATATCTCAGACAAAATATTTTAATAGTGGTGCCTATATTCCATTTTACAAATATATCATAGGGAGAACTTAAGAACCAAGACCAAAGATCCTACAATATACTATGTATGTAAATCTGTAACCGATTCTGAGCTAGTTAGGGAGAATGGAATAGAAAACAAATAAATAAAATCTATCAAGACATGAATCCTTTCTAACAGTTACTGATCTGGGTCACTAGGAAGAACCCAGAAATTGTAAAGAATACATCTAATAAGATTAGACATCTATTCAAATGTGATGTTTTAATCAGGCCTATAACTTCAATTCTTCATTTCCATCATGTTTTATTTTATTATTAATATAACTTCAAGTGTGATACACACAGCCAATGTTTCCATGGAATAATAGTCTAATGGTTAGTGTATTGGACTGAAAACCTTGGGAACTTGGTTTGATTCCCACTGCAGCTCGTGACCCTAGGCAAGTCACTTAACCATCTGTTGCACCAGGTACAAAACTTAGATTGTGAGCCCAGTAAGGACAGAGAAAGCACCTCCATATAATAAATGTAAAATGTTTTGGTTGTACCACAGAAAGATGGTACATCAAATCCATGACTAGATTTTACTCCATTTTTGTTGTTAAACCCCATGGATAAACAGTAACTTTCCTAAGTTTATCCTCTTTGTGATCTTGTGCAAGTCACTTAATTCTCCATTGGCCCCAAGCACAGCTTCAGGGTCTCTTTTATCAAGCCAAATAGTGTGGACTGGCACGGTAAATGAACTGAAGCCCATAGGGATTGAATAGGCTTTGGTGCATTTGCTGCGCAGTACTCACCACTGTGGCGTGATAAAAGAGGCCCTTAGATTGTAAGCCCTTCTGGGGACAGGGAAATGCCTAGTGGACCTGAATATAACTCACCTTGAGCTACTCTGAAAAAGGTGTGA
This sequence comes from Geotrypetes seraphini, assembly GCF_902459505.1. NCBI lineage: Eukaryota > Metazoa > Chordata > Amphibia > Gymnophiona > Dermophiidae > Geotrypetes > Geotrypetes seraphini. The sequence goes on from NC_047087.1 coordinate 49,479,720, forward strand.
GCTCAATCCATATAAATAAAAATAATTGTTTATGAATGCTCTCTTAGGCTTCTGCAGTTGGCATCATGCTTTTTGCGGTTTTCTGGGTTTTGACAGGTCTGGTCAGGTAGAACTAACATTTCAGTCATCATGCTGTAGTTTTCTTCAGGGTATGCTGTGAGGTCTGCAGTTTGTCTTTATATATAGTGGGCCCTCAAACCTGATTGGTTGGGGCAGGAAAGTCCGTTGGTCATCAATTTGAATTTTGGTGGGAAAGTCTGTTGGTCTTTTTTCCCCATACAGCACATGACTTTTCTTCTAGGAACCTATCTAAACCCTTTTACATCAACCTATGCTAGATGCTTTGACCACATCCTTCTGACAACAAATTCCATAACTTAAAGTCTGCATGCTGTTAGGGCCAGATTCTAATAGTACCATAAATTAGGCAGCGTTAGGCGTCCTAACACCACCAAACTTAATTGTTTTAATTGGTTCAATTGGCATAGTAATTGACTGTGCTAATTAAAAACCAATTAAAAAGCTATTAAAAAATAGAGGTGCCTAAGGGTGCCTCCAAAACCGGCACTGTTCTCCCATTTAAGGAGGTGCCTTGCATAGTGAAAGCCAGAAGTGGCCTTAGGCACCTCTGTAGACGTGATTCTTGTGAAAGGTAGGCACTGGAAATGTAGGCCTTTAAAACTACGTTTCGTTGCCTACCTTTCACATAGCTGCGATTCTACAAATGGTGCCATTGAATGACTGATATGCGAACAGCGCAGTGTTTGGAGGTGTTGCCCAATAACAGTACTGCTTGCAGAATCCGGCCCTTAGTGGCTTCTTTGGCCCTCTTTCAGATTTGGTGACATCATAAGTGCAAAGTGTGAAAAGGGATGGAAGCTGTAAAGGAATCAAATATGTATTGTATGCTTAAGAGTTGGGGTCTTGGAGGAACTAAGAAAGGTTAGCCATAAAATAACAGGGGAATTAGATTATGTTTGCAAGACATATTGGGCTTCTAAGTTGCACTTTTGGAAAATAAAACTATATGCTTTTAAATACTGCTGCAGATGACATTTGTAAAGAAAACGTATGCACGCACAAGCATTTATAACTATGCAACAAATTACTGTTCTACTTTTAACCTAGAGATCAATTATTTATTCAGCTGAAAAATTCAATGATTGCCAATTAAAAAAAAATCTCTATCTGCAGTAAATCTAGATCCTAATCAATAGATATTAAGCAAAAAGGTTAACTCCTTAAGTTAATAAGTTTGCAAGGATAGAAAAAAAATCAATATGCATTTTAGTATAAATATAAATTTAGAAAGATTGCTTTTTCTATAATCCCAGAAAGGAGATAAAGGGTAAATGCCTTGGAGGTTGTTTAATGCAGGAAGAGCCACATAAAACCCTGGATCTCCAGATGGGAGACTGAAAAAATTCAATGTTACTAATTGAAATAGGTGTACCCAGTCACCTACATTACTTACATGCCACCTAGAGATTTACTGTCCTACATCTCATAGTAGCATGAAAGTAATATAAGTGAATGGGCACAGCAGAGCAATAAAGTCATTGTTTTCCAGGGTGAAGCAGAAACACTGCAGGTCTAGTCATAATACATTAAAATGACTCCGCTGCTTAATTTCTCTATAAATTTCAGTGGAGACATGGAAACAAGTATGCAACGATGTGATACTAAGATCTACCCAACACCAATTAAACTTGTAAGTCTTTGGCCAGCAATTACCAAAGTAAGTTTCTGTACTGCAATACAAAATGTATGCACCAGCACTAAAGAAAAATAAATCAATACAGAGCCACTCACTGCCAGTATTAGCATTGTCCACTGGTTAGATTAGACAGCTAGTCATGGGCAGCCTATTAGGCAGCACTTGAGCTTTTAATCCACTATTGTAAACACTAAAGCAGGGGTGTCAAAGTCCCTCCTCTAGGGCCGCAATCCAGTCAGGTTTTCCAGATTTCCCCAATGAATATGCATGAGATTTATTAGCATACAATGAAAGCAGTGCATGAAAATAGATCTCATGCATAGTCATTGGGGAAATCCGGAAAGCCTGACTGGATTGCGGCCCTCGAGGAGGGACTTTGACACCCCTGCACTAAGGGCTAGATTCTTAAAAAAGCGCATTAAAAAACGACAGGCTGCTATCACAGCCATTTTGGTAGAGAGGGTTCAGAGGAGAGCGACACGTCTGATAAAAGGGATGGAAAATCTTTCATACGCTGAGAGACTGGAGAAACTGGGACTCTTTTCCCTGGAGAAGAGGAGACTTTGAGGGGATATGATAGAGACTTACAAGATCTTGAAGGGCATAGAGAGAGTAGAGAGGGACAGATTCTTCAAACTTTCGAAAAATAAAAGAACAAGATGGCATTCGGAGAAGTTGAAAGGGGACAGATTCAAAACAAATGCTAGGAAGTTCTTCTTTACCCAACGTGTGGTGGACACCTGGAATGCGCTTCCAGAGGACGTAATAGGGCAGAGTATGGTACTGGGGTTCAAGAAAGGATTGGATATTTTCTTGCTGGAAAAGGGGATAGAAGGGTATAGATAGAAGATTACTGTGCAGGTCCTGGACCTGTTGGGCCGCCGCGTGAGCGGACTGCTGTGCGCGGTGGACCTCGGGTCTGACCCAGCGTAGGCAATGCTTATGTTCTTATGAATTTAAAAAAGCAAGTCATTCCAGTGGCGTACCAAGGGGGGGGGCCGCGGAGGGGGCGGTCCGCTCCGGGTGCACGCCCCAAGGGGGTGCACAGCCGGCCACCCTCCCTATTCTGCTGCTGCTCTGTCTCACCACTGCATCCCGGCACCGGCTTCCCTGCAGAGTCACTCCTTAACCCGGCCGGCCTGCAACTGCGTGGTAGGTGGAGACAAAAGGTGAGGCGGGCAGGTGGGCGGGGAAAAAGTGCACGGCCCACAAGACTTTACCTCCGGCGTCAATTTTAACGTCGGAGGGTAAGTTCTGGCCCAGCCAATCGCTGTCTGGCTGGCCGGCAACTTCCTCCCCATTAGAACTGACCCCGAAAGTGAAGATTTTTGTGGGCCCGACGCTTGTACGCGCCGGGCCTGGCTCGGGGAAGGAGCAGGGTGAAATCGGCTGCTGGCTTGGGGGTGAGGGTAGGGAAAGAATCATGGAAGTGGAGAAATTGGCACAATGGCTTTGTGGGGGCTAGGGGGAGAGAGAAAGAAAGGCAGAAATAAAGAGGGGGTCAGGGGGAGAGAGAAAAAAAGGCAGAAAGAAAGAGGGGGGCCAGGGGGAGAGAGAAATAAAGAGGGGGGCCAGGGAGGAGAGAGAAAAAAAGGCAGAAAGAAAGAAAGGGGCCAAGGGGAGAGAGAAATAAAGAGGGGGGGCCAGGGGGAGAGAGAAAGAAAGGCAGAAATAAAGAGGGGGCCAGGGGGAGAGAGAAAGAAAGGGGGGGGGGGGTCAGGAGGAGAAAGAAGAAGGACCAGAGACTCATGAAATCACCAGACAAAAAGGTAGGAAAAATGATTTTATTTTCAATTTAGTGATCAAAATGTGTCCGTTTTGAGAATTTATATCTGCTGTCTATATTTTGCACTATGGTCCCCTTTTACTAAACCGCAATAGCGGTTTTTAGCGCAGGGAGCCTATGAGCGTCGAGAGCAGCGTGGGGCATTCAGCACAGCTCCCTGCACTAAAAACCATTATCGCGGTTTAGTAAAAAGGGCGGGGGTATTTGTCTATTTTGGTATAGTTGTTACTGAGGTGACATTGCATAGAGTCATCTGCCTTGACCTCTTTGAAACCCCCCCCCCCCGAATATAAATGATAATTAACATTTTCTCTGCGTACAGTGTGCTTTGTGTTTTTTAAAAATTTTATTGTTGGTAGATCATTTTGACTTGGTCATTTTAAAAGTAGCTCGCAAGCCCAAAAAGTGTGGCTATCCCTTCTGTAAACAGTGGTTGTTTCACTTCTGGCCAGCTCCCATGCTCAAAGCCGCGGGTGTCGGCTCCTCACGCAAGCCGCAGCTGCGTCAGAAACGTTCCCTCTGACGTCACGATGTCAGAGAAAAGGCTTCCAGCGCAGCCGCGGATCGTGTGAGGTGTAGATGCCCGCTGCTTTGAGCAGGGGAACTGGCCAGACATGCTGGGCAGGGAAGAGATGTTCCTGCTGCACAGGGAAGGGGGGGGAGGAAGAAATGCTGCACAGGCAAGGGGGGAGAAATGCTGCTGCTGCTGCACCCAATTGGGGAGAGAGAGGGAAGAAGGGAGAAGGAAGACAAGGGACAGGAACCAGAGATGCCAAGTCCATGGGAAGGATGGAAAGGAAAGGAGATACCAGACCATGGAGGGGGAGGAAGAGATGCCATGGCATGGGGGGAGGGAAGGGAAGGAGATAGAGATACCACACCATGGTGTGGAGTGGGAAGGAAGGAAGGAAAGGAGAAGAGAAAGAGAGAGATGCCAAAGCATAGGGGAGGGGGTGGAGACAGAAAAATGGAGAGGGGGGTGAAGCTGAAATGAATCATGTGCAAAGGAGAGAAGGGACCCCGGATATACAGTTTATTGAAGGGACATAGAAAGAGGGAAGATGCCATATGGAAGAGAGAGAGGGTGGACAGTAGATGGAAGGGGCAGAGAGAGTGTGGGCATTAGATGGAAGGGGTAGAGAGAGAGGGCAGAAGCTAGGTGGAAGGGGCAAAGAGAGGGCAGATGTTGCATGGAAGGGAGAGAGGACAAGCGCTGTATAGAAAGAAGAGAGCAAAGAAAAGATGATTAAAGCAGAAACGACAAAAGGTAGAAAGATTTTTTTGTTGTTGCTTTACTTAGAATCAAGTAGTATTGCAACTGTATTGATAAAAGTTTATAAATAGGAAATGGAAATAAGGCAATTTTTTGGACTACATCCCTTTCCTCAGGACAGAATAGCATAACAGCAGTATACTGTACTGTTCTGAAGAAAGATTTGGCCTCTGAAAGCTAATTGAAAAATGGATTAGTCCAATAAAATTGTATTTTCTTATTTCTCATTATTTGTTTTATTTTTATTTGTTAATTTGTAAAGTGGTGATTGTTATGTATCAGTTTTTTCAAATTTACATCTACTGTGTTTATATTTTGCACAGTATTAGAGGACATGTATTACTGTTTTTGTGATGTTGTGGTGTTGCATTGTATGCAGAGTCTGGTTTCTTGGCGGTTCAGTTTAACTTTTGTCTACATATTTTTATTTTTAGTTTGTGATTATTCCATATTGGGCGAGGGTGTATCTCTGTTCTGTGTGTATGAAAAGGACATAGTTTTCAGCTGGCATTGACTGCAGGATCAATTGACTGTGCGGGATCTGGCTTGTTTAGTTTTACAATGTATGTGCTCACAGCAGTGTTTAAGATGCTGCCTTTTCCTAGGTACACTCTTGTTGTGCGATATGTGGATTGTTACTAAAAATCAGATTTTTGATATAGATGGGGGGGGGAAATGTCAAAAAATGATGGGCCCCGGGTGTCACATATGCTAGGTATGCCACTGAGTCATTCTCAAAAAAACGCTCATGTAAATGACTCACTATATTTGCATATGCCCATCGCTGGTGATAACGATGGGCACATGCGCAGAAAAAATGCAAAAAGAACCCCCCTCCCCCCAAAACACAACAGCGGGAGAGATGTTCAATCTCTCCCGCTGCCAACCAACCCCCCTTCCACTGCAATGGAAGAGATGTCCACACTCTCCCGCTGCCAAACAAACCCCCCCAGCAGCTGTAGAGATGCCTGTCCTCTCCCGCTGCCATGTCGGTAACAAAAATCTCGTGCACGAATACAGGATGTCCGGGGCGGTACTTGGAGAGACCTCCCAGGAAAGGGACTTGGGAGTTCTGATCGACAAGTCGATGAAGCTGTCCATACATTGTGCGGCGGCAGCAAAAAGGGCAAACAGAATGCTAGGAATGATAAAGAAGGGGATCACGAATATATCAGAGAAGGTTATCATGCCGCTGTACCGGGCCATGGTACGCCCTCACCTGGAGTACTGCGTGCAGCACTGGATGCCGTACATGAAGAAAGAAATGGTACTACTCGAAAGGGTCCAGAGAAGAGCGACTAAGATGGTTAAGGGGCTGGAGGAGCTGCTGTACAGCGAAAGATTAGAGAAACTGGGCCTCTTCTCCCTCGAACAGAGGAGATTGAGAGGGGACATGATCGAAACATTCAAGGTACTGAAGGGGATAGACTTAGTAGATAAGGACAGGTTGTTTACCCTCTCCAAGGTAGGGAGAACAAGAGGGTACTCTCTAAAGTTGAAAGGGGATAGATTCCGTACAAACGTAAGGAAGTTCTTCTTCACCCAGAGAGTAGTAGAAAGCTGGAACGCTCTTCCAGAGGCTGTTATAGGGGAAAACACCCTCCAAGGATTCAAGACAAAGTTAGACAAGTTTCTGCTGAACAAGAACGTGAGCTGGTAGGGCTAGTCTCAGTTAGGGTGCTGGTCTTAGACCAGAGGGCTGCCGCGTGAGCGGACTGCTGGGCATGATGGACCACTGGTCTGACTCTGCAGTGGCAATTCATATGTTCTTGCAGCGGGAGAGATACCCATTCTCTCCTGCTGCCACACAACTTCGCCCCTGCAGTGGGAGAGATTCTTACTCTCTTCCGCTGTCAAGCGACCCCCCCCCACCAGCAGCAGGAGAGATGCTCATTCTCTCCCACTGCATCACAACGTCCCCCCTCCCCCGTACCTTTAATTAGATGGGTGACTGGAGGGATGCCTACTCCCTCTGGCCAGCTGGCTCACCTCTTCCAAAATGGGTCTTCCTCTCCCTGGGGCTTTGATTGGCCCAGGTTGTTTAAGACCCCTCCCATAGGATTTCTTGACAGGACACTATCCTTTCAGGCAGGCATCTGGAACAACACCCTAAGCCAGGGGTGCCCACACTTTATGGGCTTGCGAGCTACTTTTTAAATGACCAAGTCAAAATTGATCTACCAACAATAAAATTAAAAAAACACACAAAGCACACTGTACGCATAGAAAATGTTAATTATCATTCCTATTCCAGGGTTTTTCAAAGAGGTCAAAGCAGATGACTCTATGCACCTCAGTAACAACCATACAAAAATAGACAAATATACCCCCCTCCCTTTTTACTAAACCACGATAGCAGTTTTTAGCGCAGAGAGCTGCGCTGAATGCCCAGCGCTGCTCTCGACACTCATAGGCTCCCTGCGCTAAAAACCTCTATTGCGGTTTAGTAAAAGGGGACCTTAGTGTAAAATATAGACAGCAGATATAAATTCAGACACATTTTGATCACTAAATTTAAAATAAAATAATTTTTCCTACCTTGTCTGGTGATTTCATGAGTCTCTGGTTGCAATTTCTTCTTCTGACTGTGCATACAATCTTTCTTCCCTTCTTTTAGCCTGTATGCTTCCTCTCCTCCAGACCTCATTCCTTCCCCCAACTTTTCCTTCCTCTTTCCTGTCCTTTCTTTCTCTCTGCCTCCCTTTCATTTTTTTCTGTTTCTCTTCTTTCCTTCTGTCTCCCTGCCTGCCCTTTTTCTTTCTTTCTCCCTGCCCTCCCCCAAGCCACTGCCATTGCCATCGGGGACCAGGACCCAAACGCCACCAATAACAGGCCCCAAGCTCTCCCTGCTTCGGCCAATCAGCATTCCTCTCCCCAACGTCAATTCTGCCGTCGGGAAGAGGAAGGCTGATCAGCCCAAGATCGTGATCAACCTATTGGGGGAAATGCTGCCGGGTCCTGCCTTCGTGGAAACAGAAAGTAGGCAGGATCCGGCAGGAAGAAGAACAAATGCTTCACTAACCAGTCTCCCGCATTAGCCCGTAGCGAACGCTTGCTTCAGGGCTCTCAACATGTGCATGCCGGCTTCCCTTCTCCACCCCCCCACCCCCGGACATAACTTCCGAAATCGGAGTGAAGAGAAGAGAAGCTGGCACGCACACGTTAGAGCCCGGAGCATAAGTTCGCTACGGGCTGAAATCTCCAAACCGGTTTTTTTGGGGATTTTTTAATGTTCAGCAGCGGCAGATGACAGCTGGGCGGACCGCCTAGCTAAAAGGCCCTAGGGAGCACACTGGAGAGGAAGGCTGATCGGCCCATAGATCAGGACGGCAACACGAGTCTATCACGGAGCCCGGGATGGGCTCCGCGATCGACTCGAGTTGCCTTCCTGAGCTACTGGTCGATCGCGATCGACGTATTGGGCACCCCTGCCCTAAGCGCATCCTGAACTCTCCATCATACCAATCCTTCAGAAAATCTCTGAAAACCCACTTATTCGACAAGTTTATCTGATCCCACAAAACCCATCCAGCCTACCTACAATCCCACCATGCACCTCCTCCTACCTGTGCAACCCTCCCTCTTCCCTACCCCCCTCTAAAGCAATGCTGTAATCTCCCTGTTTTCTTCACTTGTATCGATACCTGCGGTATCCACATTGTATTTCTATTTTACTATATACCATCTTGAATTGAAAAGGTATGACGGGATATAAATAAAGCTATTATTATTATATAGGTGCCACCTGCAGTCATAAGGGCTATTGAGGTTGTAGAAAGATGGGTATAGTGGGTTTTGGCAGTGCTTTGGGGGGCTCACCATAACCTACTACTTATAAGGGAGTTTTGGTGAGATGTTTATGTGGCACCCTTTTTGTGAAGTTCACAGCATTGCCTTCTAAGGTGCCCCACTGCTGTGTTGCCACGTTTGGGTGGCCAGATCATTAAAAGATTGGCCCTTCCCACATCCAAATGTTCTTGCTCTGGGCATTTGGGACTTGGATAAAATTTTGGTTGAAAATGTGGTATAAAGATGGATGTTCTGGCGGTCTGGATGAAAAATAGCCTGGACGTCCAGATAGATGATTTTCGAACAAAAAATAATATTCTAGACGTATTTTTCTTAAATGGGTATTTTCCCACTGCTTACTTTGGGCATCTAGCCAAGCACCTTAAGTGGACATTTGTTTTGATTATGCCCCTCCATGGGTCTTGTAATTAAAAAACTAAAATGTCCCAAAAAATGCCTGTCAGCACATGGACATCCTATTGGGACGTCCAAGTGCTGATAATTGAAACTGTTTTCCTTGACCTCTAGCGAGATGGTTCCAGGGGGCATGTTATGAGCTTGTTTTGGGTGGGCTTTGGGCATGCTTAACTTGGACGTGTTACAGTGATAAACCTTTCCCAAGATGTCATGGACGGAACTTAAGATGTTTGGAGATAGACTTGTTTTAGAAGTGTCTAAGTGCCACAAAGGTACCCAAACTAACCAGCTTACTACCGGATACATTAAGGTATGATCCTCCCCTACTCCCCCATTGCTCACTGCCCCCCCCCCCCCACTCTCCAAAAATCTTAATGAAAGAGTACATACCTGTCTTTAGAACATGGGAAAGCCTAATAGGGCATCATACAGGTGTCTTAAGTAACATGGTGGATGAGCTAGTGAACCATAGAGAGACAGACCCAAGCCCATAAGCCACTCTAACCACTACATTTATGTGAGGCCACCAAAATTCACCAGAATCCTATTATACTGCTTTTTAGGTGCCACCTGTATCCATAAGGGCTATTGGAGTGGTAGACAGGTGGTCGTAGTAGGTTCGGGGGGAGTTTTGTAGGGCTCACTAAACATTATAAGGGATTAACTGGTGAGATGTACTTCTGGCATCCTTTATGTGACATTCACAGCAGTGCCCTCTAAGGTGTCCCACTGCTCTGTTGGCATGTCTGTGTGGCCAGTCCATCACAATGATGGCCATTCCCATGTCCAAACAGCCTGGATATGGACATTTTCAACCTGGATGTTTCTTTGGTCGAAAATAGGGTATAAAGTTATGCATGCTAAGGGTTGGATGTCCTGGGCCAATTTTTGGGGATGTCTAGTGGTTCGGCTTTCATACATGGACATTTTTGTGCTTCTGACTTTAGATGTTTAGCAGGAAATGCCCAAGTCAGACTTAGATGTTCTTTTTCGAAAATGACCCTCTTTGAGGCTTATGATCAAAAAACTAAACATCCAAAAAAACGCCTAAGTCAGCACTCGGACGTCCTAAGCGCAGGGACATCCAAGTACTGATAAACCAAACCGTTTCCTGGATGTCTAGGGAGATGTTTCTCCTGCTGTGTATCCAGAGTTCCAGGAGGCATGCTGGGAGGTGTGTTATGGGCATCCTCTGGGCATGCTTAACTTGGACATCTTGCGGCAATAATCAAACCTTTTCCAAGATGTCCTGTATGGAACTTAGACGTTCAGAGATGGACCTGTTTTAGAAGCATCTAAGTGCCACAGAGGTGCCCAAACTGACCAGATGACTACTGGATACATTAAGGTAAGACCCCCCCCCCATTGCTCACTAACCCCCTCTCACTTCACAAGGATTTGAATGAAAGAGTACATATCTGTCTCTAGCACTTGGTATGGGAAAGTCTAGTAGAGCTTTACACAGGTATCTTAAGTAACCTGGTGGATGGGCTAGTGAACCATAGAGAGGAGGACCCAGGCTCATAAGCCAATCTAACCACTACATTTATGGTGGAAAGTGTGAGCCTACAAAAACCCACCAAAATCCTACTCTACTGCCATATAGGTGCTACTTGTAGGCATGAAGACTAATGGGGTGGTAGACAGATGGGTATAGAGGTTTTGGGGGAGTTTTGCAGGACTCAGCATAAATTATAAGGGGTATATGGTGACATGTACTTCTGGCACTCTTTATGTGAAGTTCACAGCAATGCCCTCTAAGGCACAGGTGTCAAAGTTGGTCCTCAAGGGCTGCAGTCGGGTTTTCAGGAGTTCCCCAATGAATAGGCATGAGATCTATTAGCATACAATGAAAGTAGGAAACATCCAAATCAGACTTAGATGTCTTTTTGAAAAAGGCCCTCTACATATACATACAAGTTTTAATGAACACCAGTTGTTAATTAATCTGCTTGTAATGAGAAGTGTTAAAGACTGTTTTTCTTCACTGATTTTGTCTTAAGTTTTCCCAGGAGTAAAATAAAGTAATTACATTCACACCGGAACACAGCAGGAATAATAAATCTTCTCGCTCTCTTCCAAGGTGTATCAAATAGTTATCTAAGCATTCATACCATCATTTTATTGTTACATGGTTTAGCAAGGATGTACACATTACCGGCGAGGATCATTGTGTGGATATGGAATGACTATAAGCTGGGAATTCGGGATGATGGCAGTCCATTCTTGAAATCCTTGAGACTGAAAGAGAATACAAGAATCAACACACATTTATAGCCTCTACTATAGGATGAAGTGAAGTACTAAGCTATTAACTGTACTTGATTATGCCTCGCTTGACAATTATTTATTACAGATGAGAAAGAAAGCAGTAAGAGACAGGACACCTGGCTAATGAATGACACTTTGCATGTGCTACCTAAATACAGATTTATAGTCAAGTAAAATAAACCATAGTTGAATTTGCAATTCATATGTCTATATGCTTTTCAGGGAAGATATTCAAGGGTACAATTTTTACTTATCTGTTTTATGTTCTGCAATTAAATCACAGTGAGCCTGAGCATTCTGTGCAGTGCTTATTCAGAAACCTACTATTTAAATGTTACGTCTAGTTGAACTCTACAAAAAAAACAAAACAAAAAAACCCCAACAACTAGAAATAGGAAAAGAAGGAAGGACAGACTCAGATTTCTTAATGCTTGCAGAAGTAAACGCTTGACAATTGTCTATGCAGCTTTTCACCCTAAGGAAGCAGATAATAGAAATGAGCCACACAATCTGCCTGCTTATTGTGGGTCATACCCTTCTTTTGAGAAAGCATATGTAACCTACATCTTCAATGCAAGATTAAAAGAAAAAGAAGAAGAAAAAAGAAAATATTACCTTCATTACACTGGGGCACATTTCAGAACTACATACAAGTAACAGCCCTTTCATTTTCTAAAACTGAAAATCTGCTATGGAGGTTCTTTAATAAGCCCTTGATACCACAGAGGAAGATACACGGTATCACAAGAATAAACTGAATTGAGAAACATTTGTAGCACAATGGCTCCGAGGAGAGCAGAGCATCTTCTAATTGAATTTAGAAAAATGATAGTCTAGAAACAGGCTTTTCAATTAATAAAAAAACATTATTACCGACAATGTGGACTTTTGGATTGCAGCCCAGTTCAATGCAAAGAAAGGCACTTTTAATCAAAGCACCATGAACGTTTTTCTACTTTTCTAAAAGGCAATTTCTTTAACTCACCTGCTCTCCTGGAAACCAAGGAATGCCAACATATAAATGATCCAGAAAATTAGCACTGCGTCCCAAGCCCAATACATTGTAAGGCAGCTGGAGAGCCAAGTGTGCTGACTGACTGAGCTGTCCAGCTAGAATTAACCAAATAAAAAGAAAAGGGTAAAGTTTCATATCATACACTGCTTGAATGTATATGTATACTTTCTATTTGGAAGAAACAGCCAATAAAGTTTGCTGGGCCAAAGGAAGCTCCCAATCTGGAGAATACCATTTAAATTTTATTAAACAACTATCCTTGCCCATTAACTTGTATTCCAAATTGTTAACAGCAGCAGCTTAAATTTGGTTCTTGCCTCTAAGAAACCAATGTAAACTGTGCTATAATGGGGTAGCATGAGCTTCTCAATTTACCTAGAATCATTTTTGAAGCCATATTTTAAACTATTTGTATGTGAGCCCCCAAAAGGATCTTCAGCCTCTCAGGAACTAAGTCTTCTTAATTTTTTAATCTTTTAATTTTGTTAATGAATGTATGCTCTTGCTGCTTGAAGACTGTCCTATTTTAAATGGAGTTCCTTTCTCAATTTGCTTTTATGTAAACCGCCTTGGCTTGTCCTTCAGTAAAGACAGTATATAAAGTTTAAATAAGCATAAACCTGTTACCATAGGCCAGCTGCACAAATCCTAGATGATACTTTTTTTGTGTGTGTGTGTGTGTGTGGGGGGGGAATAATTTTTTTTTATAGAACAATAGCAAAAGCCAAACTCAGAATAATACCAAAGAAAACAACTGGACAAGCCTGCATTTCTGAAAAAGGCCCATCAGGCTACCTGGACCACATGGCATTCAAGAAAAATTCTAGTTAACATGTATGACCTAAACTATCACTTAGTTCTGATGTGATATTTCTTAAAGTATGATCATTTTAACTAGGGCTGCATTTCAATTTAAAATTTTAATTGTGCAATTAAAGTGGCCAGCTGTCTTCTGTGGGGAGGGGGGAGGGGGAACAGGCATTTCCTCTCCGTCCCTCCCCCCACACATACATATTAGGTATCATATCTTTGCTGGTTGGAATGCCAAACCCCACTAGTCGAATAAATCCACCGCCATAGCTGCTACCTTCCTCCTTGTATTCCCTCAGGAGCGAGAAAATCAGTGGGTACCTCCAAACATGCTGAGCATGTTCTCTCAGGGTTTTTGCAACTGGCATTATGCTTGTTGCAGGTTTCCAGGTCTTGGGGATTGCGTCAGTGGCTGGAGGCATGCTGCTGATTTCCCTACTCCTAAGGCAGTATGAGGAGGAAGGGGGCGACTCAGGCAGTGGATTTTTTTCAGTTGGCAGGGCTTCAGCTACCCCATTAGTCATTCAACATGTACTGAAATTTAAATCAGATCTTAAAACATATCTCTTCACTGATGCTTAGTTAATTATTTTATTAATGGTTTAATATTCCCTAACCTAGCCCTTCAGGTGCTCTCTAAAGACTCAGAAGACCAGGGAATTTCCCCATGTACATTTCCCCCCTTCTTTCCTTTACTATTTGTAATTCTTTCTTCATCCCTCACTGTCTCGTCTCATTTTTTTCACTCCCCCCTACAATTTTAGACATTTTGATAAGCAGGTTATTAAGACCCAATATTTCCCCAGTACTGCAGCTTTGGAGGGGGTTTGAGCCCAATGTGGAAGGCCCAGGTTTCCAAGGCCCCCCCCCCATGGCATTAAAGGTCCAAGATCTTCCTTTCTCCAGCTCCCAGTTTTCTCTACCTCCATCTGAGCCCATATCTTCCTCTTTCTTCTCCCTCCACCCTTTTCTCCTTCAGTTCAGTATCATACCCTTTCTTCCTCTACCTCCCCAGGTGCATAGTCCAGCAACTTTCCCTCCCCTCTTAGCTCTGCCTAATTCCCCCCCCCCATGGCCCTGCATCTCTCCCTCCTCTCCTGGACCTGCCTGTAGCTCTCTTTCAGATCCCCACCCTCACCTAGTCTACCTTTTGAAATGCAAGCAAGTCTTCAGGCCTGCAGGGCCAGTAGCAGCTGTACTCAAAGGTTGCCTGCATCAAACCTCTCTCTGACCCTTCTTGCCTTTCTGAAAATAAGAATTTTTGTCAGGAGGGACAGGACGGGTTATAGGAATGGTCTTGTGCAGACTGCAACCACCTTTGAATAAAGCTGCTGCAGGACTGAAGACTTGGTTGAAGACAGGGCTGAAGACTTGGTTTCAAAATGTACATGGGGTGGGGGACCCGAGAGAGAGAGCTGCAGTTGGAGGCACTTCTGAAGATCCAGCTTCCTAAAATTACGCTGTGAGGTTTGAAGATAGTATTTAAGTGGAGTGTTCCCAAAGGAGTTTGCCCTCACCAAAGGATATTCAAATATATTGAAATATCGTATAGCATTCTCGCAATTATATTTGCAAATTAAAGCACATTGTTCTCTAGTCCATAAGTGGTTAAATTTGACCCGACGGAGTAGGAGAAAATTGCAAGGTCACAGAGTAAAATAAGCAAATACAAACTTACAAAACTATAAGCACACTATATTTTGGTCAAATGTATCTCCATATCAAATGGAATATGTTGAGCCAATCCACGCTTTGCTCCACTGCATGCATGGAGATAAAATGACTATTTCCCTAAGGAAAATAAGACAGTTCTATGAATGCAATGGAGTGAAATCAGGACTAACTTAGGCTGTCACCCTGAGTAGTAAGCTCTGTGATCATCCCTAACAAAATGCCAGAATAGGAACAATGCAAAATCTAAAAACTATAAATACATACCAATTAGCACAAGTTGGCAATCCACCCTGAAATATCCTGGATCCAACAACACTTAAGAGCCAAGCCTGGCAGACACCCAGAGAAAGTATCAGATCTGAGTATCAGTGAAAGGTAAAACTATGTTGCATATTTATAAAATGGTAAGCTCCATTTCTGAGACCTGAACTGATAAGTGACATTTAAAGGGTTGAACATATTAAGCGTTTGGCTCCAGAAACAGAAAGTTCAGGATGTACATGGCAAACACTTTATCACTAATTGTAAATGGCAAGCATATTAGATTTCATAGCTTTGGGACACAGCTAACTAAAGAAACAAATCTTTTTAGAACTATTAAAAATGTCAAGTATTATGGCATTTTTTGGTATATTCTTTCTATAGTTTTTTGTTATTAGGTTAAATATGTGAGGTCATCTTATGACCAGTGTTGGTTAAAGTACTTAAGTAAAAATAAAAATACATGCATTTTTTAGGGCTGCAGCTGCATTTTCGAAAAAACATCTAAGTCCAACTTGGATGTTTCCAGCTGAACGTCCAAAGTTGGAGGAACAAAAATGGCCATTTTTGAATGGAAAACTGCTGTACGACCAAATATGTATATCTTTTTTGAACATCATCTATTTAGACGTCTTGGCCACCGGGACATCTAACTTTATACCCCATTTTTGATCAGAAACACATCCAGGTTGAAAACGTCCTATTCCTTACCATTTGGATGTGGGTGGAGCCAGCATAGTAATGGACTGGCCACATAGACATCCCGACAGAGCAATGGGACACCTTAGAGGGCACTGCTATGAGCTTCACATAAAGGGTGCCAGCTGTATATCTCACCATAACCTCTTTATAATTTAGAATAAGCCCCCTAACCCCCCCAACCTACTATACCCTCATGTGTACCACACCAATTGCACTTATGGCTGCAGATGGCACCTACATGGCAGTATAGTAGGTTTTAGATGGGCTCACATGTAGTACCATAAATGTAGTGGTTAGAATGGCTTATGGGCCTGGGTCCCTCTCTCTCTGGTTCACCAGCCCACCCACCAGGCTGCTTAAGACACCTGTGTGCAGCTCTACTAGGCTTCCCCATACCAGATGCTGCTGTTTTATAGAGACAGGTATGTACCTTTTTGTTCTCATTTTTGTGTGGTGGAAGGGGGTCAGTGAATACTGGGGAAGTGTGAGGGGGTCTTAGTTTGATGCATGAAGGGGTCATCTGGTCAGTTTGGGCACCTTTGTGGCATTTAGACCCTTCTAAATCACGTTTAGTTCCAGACATATAAGTTCCGTCCAGGATGTCTTGCAAAATGTTTATCGCTGCAAGACGTCCATGTCTAACCCGCCCATAACATGCTTCCACCATGCCCATCTCGTATTCTGGACGCACAGAAAGATGGATTTGATTATCAGCACTTGGATGTCCTGGCAATTAGGATGTCTAAATGACGATTTAGGATGTTTTTTGGACATCTCTGGGTTTTGATTATGAGCATATTAATAATGTTATTAATGTGCTAAATCTTTAACGCTGATTTAAAAAAATCAATTGTGATTACTTGATCTGCCACTCCTGTGCTGGATCTTCCACTTCTCTGGCTCTGGAAAGAGGCTGTGCATTGTCAGTGTGAGTGTGCTGTCGCTGGCTCTGCCTGACCCAGAAATGGGAATTTACATCAAAATTTGAAATAACTTCCTGTTTATGGTTCAGGCAGAGCCAGTGGCAGCACAGACACACTGATGCTGACACCACAGCTTCTTTCAGACCTGGAGAAGCGGCGAGTCTGGCACAGGAGTGCCAGATCAAGTAAGAGAGAGAGTTGTTACATTGGTGGGGTGGGACTGCAAGGGGGCAGAGAGGTGATGTATAGGGGCAAGGAGAGAGGGGGTGATGCATGGGGAAGGAGGCAAGGAGGGAGAGAGATGCTGAACTTGGGGAAGGGGTAGGGAGGGACAAGAACAATCGAATGAGGGGTTTAAGGATGGGGAAACTGGATTCACAAAGAGAAGGAAAGTGATACTGGATATGAAGGATGAGTGGAAGGAGAAGAGAAGACACACTGGCCTGGAAGAAAAAGGAGACCAGGATAGGGCAGAGGCTGGTGAGAGCTGAGAGGGTGAGTAAAGAATATGGAAATGAGGGATTAGGTAGTAGATGAAAGGAAATAGAGGAAACTACAGATAAACAAGTGGTTTATGATTGATTTCAGGTCTTGTTTGTGTGTATTTTCTTAAAAAAATAACTTACATATTAATTGTGATTAAAATTTTTAATCTTCCTACAGCACTCGTATTTTTTTTTAATACTTAAGTAAAAGTAAAAAGGTTTTATTATTACCTAATATAATACTTTTTGAGTAAAAAGTAAAAGTATCATAATTACAATGAATGCAACTATTGTTAAACGTTTTTCTTCCAACAATTTTAAAACTCTATAATTCAATCCACTTTACTTTTAGAAAAACTAAATTCTGAAAATGAATGTCACTCATGCAAGAAACCCAGCACAGCTAAAAGGGTGTTCAACAATTGTACTGGCAGAAAGTGAATTGTTCAGTCTGAATAAAAAAAGTTCCTTCAAACCAGGCCATGCTGCGATATTACTGATGTCTTTTGTCTGTAGATATTGAGCAAGAGAAACACTTGAATTTGGTATAATGAAAAATACGTTATCATCAGCACCACTGTCATCATCTACATTAGAAACAGTGTGGTCTAATTCACTTGCCTCTTCATCTTCATTATCATCATGCTGGCCAATTACAGATAAGGCTTTCACAAAGTTGGAATCATTGTTTGTTCTAACAAATTTTCATTTGATGGCAAACTCTGATTGAATATCTTCAGGAACTGATACAAGAACATCAAATGTTCAATCTTGGGGCTAGCCATTCACCCCAATATAAAATTTTCCTTGGGATGACCAGCAATCGGTTGTAGTAGAGAAATATGCCTGTTCACCGAGATTTGCTCACAGCTTCATCCCCACTTCAAAGTGACCCAAACTCATCACTGTTCTGTTTGGCTGGAGACCAGTAACCAGATCAACATACTGTTCATGTTCATATTGCATTCTGCTTAATTGTAGGTGGGTTATGAATGTAAAAAATAAACAACATACACAATAACATACACAAGCAATTCCACTCTTCTTATAGGTTATATTCACTGAACAGCAAAAACTGTGTAAAAATTGAACATCAAACTGAAAACCTAGGCTGTAGAGCTCTACTTCCAAAGAGCAATGTATTAATGAAGTCCCTACACTGCTTGACCAGAGGCACCAACAGCTTCTCCCATAAATCTTAAGAGGCTTTGCAAGAGCATGCATGTACAAATACATTTTGAAATCTCACAGGGATTGCTTAGATCAATGGTGGAAGAAACAGGCAATACAGAGAAGTTTAGGAGGACATGAGAAAGACAATTCATCTTTGTTTTTACTAATCCACAAAATCCTTGTATCTATTTCAGTGTTGAGGGAAAACATAGTGTCACATGGCTCCACAAAATCCTTGCATAATGTCACATGGCTCATTGTATGTGTCCTATGACTCAATCTAGCACTCTCTTAAAGAAACATTATGTTTAGATAAAAACAGCACATAATCTTATTTGTGGTCACTGAATATATTGTTACTCAGTCACTGGCTGATGGGGGTTCAAGCCTAGTTATAATACTGTTCAGTTTCAGTGACTTTAGAGGGTCGAGTGCTGTTTTCCCTCAACACTGAAATAGATACTGCTCATTCTGTTGGCTTTTTTTTGTCAGGCTTCTCCACCTCTTTTCTATCATGTTTTGCTTCCATATGTACATTGCAGTGGTACTGCAAACAAAGCTAATTAAACCCCAGTTTTGAGTAATCTCAGCATCATAAATAGAAATTCCTCCCCAGCACACAGATATCCTATATCTATCAATTCTATGATCATTCTCAAGTTTTAGCCAGTGCATCAAAACTGTATACAGGATGTAACATAGTAACATAGTAGATGACGGCAGATAAAGACCCGAATGGTCCATCCAGTCGGCCCAACCTGATTTAATTTAAATTTTTTTTCTTCTTAGCTATTTCTGGGCAAGAATCCAAAGCTCTACCCGGTACTGTGCTTGGGTTCCAACTGCCGAAAGCTCCGTCAAAACCTACTGCAGCCCATCTACACCCTCCCAGCCATTGAAGCCCTCTCCAGCCCAACCTCCCCCAAACGGCCATATATAGACCGTGCAAGTCTGCCCAGTACTGGCCTTAGTTCAATATTTAATATTATTTTCTGATTCTAGATCCTCTGTGTTCATCACACACTTCTTTGAACTCACGTCACCTTCAACAAACTACTGGCAGCATAAAAAACCTTGATTGCTACCTGAGATTGCACCATGTTGCTGCTGGTCCTTTTCCAGATGTTTCCCACAAATACTAACTCCCATATTCTATAGTTTGGCATCTACTATTTGGTGCCAAGTGTGTGCATAGTTTACAGAATGCTAGCATTTACATGTGTCAAAGGTACCAATAATTGGCATCTATATGACTGCTTGATGTTACTCTATAAAATATGCACCAAAGTTGCTTACCCCTTAATTCTATAAAAAGCACTGAAAACTGTGCATGCAAATTTGGGTGTGTACCCAATTTGTGCACACAATTTAATTGAATAGGAAGCTAATTAGCACTAATAATTGGCCTTTCAACAGGCAATTATTGACACTAATTAAAATTATTTACAAGTTATACAGGTAAATGAAACAATAGCCTCCCCATTCTGTGTTTTATCCTCTCCACTGCAAATTGTATCTACTATCAAACTCCTTGGTGTATTCCTTGACAATAAACTTTAACTCCATGCACAAATCAGTTCAGTAGTTCGGAAATGCTTCTTCAAGCTTACAATGACTCGCTCACTTTCTTCGCTTCTGGACACTAAATCCCTCAGCTTTCTCATCCATTCATTTGTCATTTCTACTCTAGATTACTGTAATTTTTTTATATCAAGGAATCACACAAAAGGAAATCAGGAGACTCCAGATCATTCAAAATACGGCCGTAAAAAATATTTTTCAGGCCAAAAAATTCAATCATGTTACCCCACTCCTAAAAAATGACCACTAGTTACCTATCCCCCATTAAATTAAGATTAAAAAAACCTCTTTTTAACCTTTAAGATAATTTTCAATCATTTACCTGCTTTCACAGATAGACTTTTAATCCCATATACAACATCAAGACCTCTTCGATCCACCCATCAATCTCTTCTTACTGTTCCCTCTATCAGGCAATTATTTCATGACACCACTCATATAACAATTTTTACAGTGGTAGCCCCAACATTGTGGAATGCACTGCCATTTGCTCTTAGGCATGAATCCAACCTTTCCAAATCCAAATCAATGCTCAAAATCTCTCTCTTTAAAGAAGCATATGAGACCTAGATATTGAAGTTATCATATACAATGCAGCCTGCCCTTTTGTCTTTTCCTTCCCTACTACCTTTTATTTTAGAAATTAACCCCTCCTTTTTCCCTCTTGTGTGTTTTGTAGTCATTCATGAGATTGGTCTACCTATGTATTTATGTTTATTATGTCTACAATTTTGCTGTTTTTAATTTTTAAAGATATGTAATGATGTAAACCGCTTTGGAATTGAAAAGCAGTATATCAAGCCTTAATAAACTTGAAACTTAAATTGAGGCGCGGGATCCACACCTAAATTTTACATTCAAGTTAATAAAGGGGCCACAGAAATGGGCGGGCTATAGGTGGGTCGAGAGCAAATTAGGGTGTTCCTTTAAGCTATGTGTGTAGTTATAGAATAAGGGTAGGCACATCTAAATTTAGGCATGGGCATTTGCACCACATTTTACAGTGGTAGCCCCAACATTGTGGAATGCACTGCCATTTGCTCTTAGGCATGAATCCAACCTTTCCAAATCCAAATCAATGCTCAAAATCTCTCTCTTTAAAGAAGCATATGAGACCTAGATATTGAAGTTATCATATACAATGCAGCCTGCCCTTTTGTCTAAAGTTAGGCACAGTTCCTCAGTGTAAGTGCTATTCTAAAAAATCACACCTAACTTTAAGCGTGGTTTATAGAATAGCATTTTTTCAGCACCATATATAGAATTTACCCCTTAATGTGTAACTGTGATGGGAGCATTCATTTGGGCGGATCCAAGCAATGTGAGTAACTCATAGAATACTATCAGTTGTGCACACTGCTTAGAGCAATCAGGCATGCCAACTTACATCAGCCACTGACTTATCATAAATGGACATGCCAATTCAGCTTTGTGCCACTATTTTATAATTGCTTAGGTATGCCTATTCCATTACAGAATTGGCATTAAGTGCAGCCCACTGGGGTACCAACTTCTTGGTGCCACGTTATAGAATTACCCCTTAAACACTGCCTCTAAACCAGTGGTCTCAAACTCAAACCCTTTGCAGGGCCACATTTTGGATTTGTAGGTACTTGGAGGGCCTCAGAAAAAATAGTCTTATTAAAGAAATGACAGTTTTGCATGAGGTAAAACTCTTTATAGTTTATAAATCTTTCCTTTTGGCTAAATCAATAATAATATTGTAATTTATAGCTAAAGAGACATATGATCAAGAAACTGTTTTATTTTACTTTTGTGATTATGATAAACATACCAAGGGCCTCAAAATAGTACCTGGCGGGCCGCATATGGCCCCCGGGCCGCAAGTTTGAGACCACTGCTCTAAACCCAGTTACTAAAAAGAAACCAGGCATATCTTGCTAATTCACAATTTATCTGAGCTGGCTGGTGAGTCAATGTTTCATCCACCTGAAGCATTTTTACATCACATGAATCCTCTGACATCAGTGAAGGAGTGAGGACAGGATACACTCATGCTCTTCACCAATGTATCCTGACAGTTACAGTTAAAGGGGATGATTAAACTACTGGCTAGGATGGTGAGCAGAGGGGAGTAGATTTATGAGTTGAAGGCTGTCTTATTTTAAAATATTTAGTACATTTGTGGATTTTGTTAACACCACATACAGCATGATTACCCATTGCCTGGATGATTTTCTGTGTGTAGGCCCCAGTAGATCACAAGCATGTACAAGACTGTCACAAAGCTTAGTCTTGAGACTACAATGGGAACTCACAGCAGCCATTTTGATGACGGTTTTGCATGGGGAAGGAGCGTAGGACGATCAGTCCTGCCCCGCGTTGCCGCTAGACCACCAGGTAAGGTCCGGGATGTAGCATTTCTGTTATTACAAACCACTGGGCAAAAATCGCAAATAACCAAATCTGCGGGTACTGAAACTGTGTATTTGGAGGGGGTACTGTACAGTAAATTCAGATGAAGTAAGATTGTAATACAGCAGGTTTTAATCATGGTTAATTTAAGCAAATAACAAGGTTATGATTTCAAACTAAAGCTGCTGGGGAAGATACCTGAAAATCATTTTTTTTTTTTTTTTAAAGTTCAATCATCTGCCTGAAATGATTGCCCACAAATAAAAAGCAAAGATTTACACTAAATATAAGAAGTTGGCTGCAAAGAAGGCAAATTATTTTCATCAATCCTTCCACTGACAGTGGTAACTAAGTGAGAATACAAACACAAAAGTGACAATACAGGTCACTTGGACTAAATTTTAGGATATACTATTCCATTTACTTTCAGAGCAATCTGGATTCCACAATGTAAAATGTATCCTAAATTGTTTTTATTGATTTCCTGTATGTTTCAAATTCAGGTAATGAAAATGCAAATCATGAAAAATTAAACTGGATTTGTGTCTTAAATCACTACCATGCTCTGTTCATTGAAAAAAAAAAAAGTGTTAAACTAAATGTGTTTTCTTATCCAAGAAATCATCTTCCTAAATTACATATAAATCCCAGAATGCAACATTTTTCTTGTAGTTTAAGAAGGAGCAATTATTTTGATTCTCTGTACTGTTTCTTGTGAGAAGATAGTAGAAATGTTCCAGCATTTCCTCTATGTACTATTAAAGTAAAAAAAATGTCCATCAGTTGTTTAGTTGTTTGCTGTAAAATAAAAAAAATAAAAAATCTGGACAAATATTTGTAGGGATTATGGTCTATCCACTGCAGAATAAAAATATGGTGTAGGCAATTTTTTCCAGAAAGGTATGTTACACCTAAAATAAAATATCCCCTCCCTAGGCCTACCAGATCGGCTCAGACTGTACAGGTTGCACGTCCGCTATCTGCTGGAAGACAAATATTGGCTGGCTGGGAGCTGCAATGTTCTTATACAATTCTCAGCGTTAGTCTTCATCTGCTGGTAGGTGTGCGTAACCCAAATGTTGACTGGGCTGAAGGGCTACTAAGGAATGCACAATTTGTCATGTGATATTTTCTTTGGCTCATAATTTGGTTTCTCTGTAAGTTTTTCACATTTCTAGTTATCTTAAAAATGTCACATTCTGCTCAAAAGACATGTTGTTTCTGGTTATTAATGCTATGAGTATGAGGACATTATAAATGTGGTTGGTGTTAAATAAAATTTATCCTTCATTTGACAACAAAAAAATCTAGTAAATCCAAGTTCTTACATTAGCAGGTGTTCTCTGTGGACAATAACATAGTAATATAGTAAATGATGGCAGATAAAGTCCTGAACATTCCATCCAGTCTGCCCACTAGTTATACTCATTAAAAATACACGATTAAATTAACTTGTCTCTTTTCTTTGATACTTCTGGGCCATAGACAATAAAGTCCACCCGGTACCGTCCTAGGTTTTGAGGACATCCACAATGAATATGTATGAGATGGATTTGCAAGCACTGCCTCCTTGAGATGCAAATCTATCTTATGCATATTTATTGTGGATATCTTGAAAACCTGTCCTGCCTGTGGCTCTCGAGGACTGGATTTGCTTACCCCTGGCTTAGAGTAATATTCTAGAAGTTATTATGAAGTACTACTCCACAAGTGTGTACTTGTGACCTGGATTGGCCACTGTTGGGAATAAGATACAGGGCTTGGTAGACCTTCAGTCTGTCCCCGTATTGCAACACAAATGTTCTTATGACTTCCTGCTTTGCGCTGAGTTTAGGAGAGAATCGGGGGGGGGGGGGGGGGGGGGGGGAGAGGGGAGGGGATACATGATTTGTATCCTCCTTTTCAGAAATAACACTTGCTCTAGGTAAGTAACTTGGATTCTCACAATTGGGATTCCTTAGCTACAGGCTGCCTTCAATAGAGGGGGAATGTTCCCTACAGATAGACACCAAAAATGTTTTTGGGGAAGTAACAAACCTTAGGTTTAGGATGAAACAAAATTCTCCTTGTTTCTTTGAAAGCAGGAAATAGTTGGAGTAAAACCCTTGCCCTCTTTCCTCCACTGGAACTAGATTGATGGGAATGATCTCTAAGAAGGAAGATAGCTCCTTGGTAAGTATTTCTTCTTGTTGAGTTTGATGAAGATACTCTAAGTGGGCCATTTGATGCAGTCAAAGAGTCCATAAACCATACCAAAATGATCTTTAGAACTCAATGGTCAGAAGACATTAAGAGGCCAACAGTGTATTTTAATTCTTAGCCTCCCTCTGATGGGATGCTTTCTGGCATGGATACTGGAACTCTAGCTAAGTCTCTTGAAAATGGGCAAAACACAATCCTGATCTGTCTAGGACAACTGCAAGATCCCTGCTGAGTTTGTCTGGAACAAGGATGATGATGATACATATGCTTCTGAGAGTAGATAATCCTTTGCACCCCCTCCCCAACTTCTATACCTCCTGGAAGAAAAGGAGCTTGGGTCAGAAGTAGAAAAGGTGAAGAGCCTTGAGGGGTTTCAGTATTCTATTACAAGAGAAGCTGCCAATTTGACCTTTTCGCTACAGACATTCTGATCAAGACTTGGTATGTCAACTAGTCTTTCAGCACTTTACAATAGAGCAGGGGTTTCAAAGTGCCTCCTTGAGGGCCGCAATCCAGTCGGGTTTTCAGGATTTCCCCAATGAATATGCATGAGATCTATGTGCATGCACTGCTTTCAATGCATATTAATTGGGGAAATCCTGAAAACCCGACTGGATTGCGGCCCTCAAGGAGGGACTTTGAGATCCCTGCCATAGAAGTCTGATGACACTAGGCATGAGAATTTGCAGGCTGATACTCAGGGTAGAAGCTCTCATTGATAGTGTGTACTAAAACTAGCAGCCACATACAACTAATTATACAATCTATATATACATGCGGCTCTCTCATACCCAAAATCACAAAGCATTCTACACAGCTCCAAATCTAAGGCCATAAATAAATAGCATGGCAATGACAAACAAAATCATTTGCAACAGTGCTTTAAGTATGTGTATGGACCTTGATATACAGGATGCTGCTTAGTGTGTGTGTCAAATCTCCTTAACACACTGGGAACAATCTCTGTACATAAGCCTCGTGGAAGCAATTTTCAAAACTGTTTACCCAGGTAAAGAATGGCTTATTCTGGAAAATTGCTCTTATTTGCATGGTATACTTTTAGATGGGTTAAAAATAGGCATTTCTGTTGGCCTGTTTAGGATATTAAAATAGCACATAGTACTTCTAACTTTCAAATGTATGCAAGCAATTTTGCCCCTCTATGAGTATCTCAAAGTTTGATGCTGTGGCACTAGAAAAGGTTCAAAGAACAGCAACCAAGATGATAAAGGGGATGGAACTCCTCTGGCATGAGGAAAGACTAAAAAGGTTAGGGCTCTTCAGCTTGGAAAAAAGAAGGCTGGGGGGTGATATGATTGAAGTCTACAAAGTCTTGAGTGGAGTAGAATGGGTACAAGTGGATTGATTTTTTACTCCATCAAAAATTAAAAAGACTAGGGGACACTCGATAAAGCTGCAGGGAAATACTTTTAAAACCAATAGGAGGAAATTTTTTTCACTCAGAGAATAGGCTACGCTCTAGAATGTGTTGCCAGAGGTTGTGGCAAAAGCGGATAGCGTAGCTGGTTTTAAGAAAGGTTTGGACAATTTCCTGGAGAAAAAGTCTGTTATTAAGACATGGGGGAAAAGTCTTTTATTAAGATATGGGGGAAGCCTCTGCTTGCCCTGGATCGGTAGCATAGAATGTTGCTATTCTTTGGGTTTTGGCTAGGTACTAGTGACCTGGATTGGCCACCGTGAGAACAGGGCTTGATGGACATTGATCTGACCCAGTAAGGCTATTCTTATGTTCTTATGCTACCTTCTGGCAATAAGCAAAAATGATCTGCTGTCAAGCTGAAAGGAACACTCCTCGCAGGAGTGAACCCTTTTTAAAATAAGACCAGTTATTTCTTTCCTTCAGCTTTAATAATCTATTCTGATATAGGGAGAAACACATAACAAGAGGAAAATACAAGTAATCATGAGACGTGTTAAATATTCAGGCTTAGGGGCTGAATTGTCATTATCTGGACAGTGGTGTATTCAGACCGCTGTCTGGAGAACTCTGTCGAACTCTGTCTAAAATTAGGCCAGCTTTTATTCTGTACTAACTTTATCCAAACAGAAATCTGAATATCGCTGCTCTCTACATAATTACCACTCTGCCTATGCACTGTTAAAGACACTGTCAGAGAATGCAGTTAGTCTGTCAGGATATTCAGCAGCACCATCTGTGTAGAGCCACTGAGTATCCATGGAAAGTACCAGGCTATATATTTATGTTTACTGAAATAGTTGTATGAAATGCTTGTAAAGGTGGTTAATACCTATTTAATCAAGAATAATGATTTTCCAGTGTACTTTCGTGCCAAATTTTTGTTGTAAAAAAATTCTAATGTATGCAAGGCACCAAAATGGGATAGAAACGGCAGATCTATGCAAAAACATATACACCCATTTATAGAATAATGCCTGAGTGTTTCCATATGCATCGGCAAAGGGGGTGTGGCCATGTGTGGCATGGGTTATTCAGGGGTATTCCCTTAAAATGCGCACTGTTTTACAGAATAGTGCGGATCCACGCAGGATTTACACTTGGTTTCAGTTGGTGTACTCCTTAAATTCAAATCTGAGAATGGATCCTGGTGCTACATTCTATTCTATAAAGGTCACCAATCCCAGAACACTTATTACAGAATACTGTTCAGCGCAGATTTTTTTCAGTGTCGAATTTTGAGCGTCATGTACTAAATCAACCCCAAAATGTTCAATAAAATATTTATGACTGAAAATAGGGTCTTGGTCCTATTAAATATTTTCAATAGTTGGCATGGTATGTTCTTGAGTGAAGTACAATTTAATACTAAAGCATTTAAAACTGTCAGTACAGCATTCAAGTTTTACTTTATCATATTGAATGATTTTATTCTAGATGGAATTACTGTATGCTCTAGACAGGTTGCCACACTTCACTGAAGTAATTTTAGGCATAAAAACAGGACTCTGGGTTTCAATAAACACTTCCATAAATATATTTTTTTTAAAAAGGGACCCTTTACTTAATCTAGTCACATACTGGAAAGCTATATTCTCTTTTGTATCTTCCAACGCATATTAGTTGTATAATTACACATCAGAAAACAAGAAAACACTGGAATGACGATGATCCTGAGATGGACTTTAATAAAAGAATCAAAGTTCAAATTATACAATAAAATAATCCACATAAAAAATTAATAATCCACATACAAATCAAAAGGACCTAGTTTGCTATTGGCACAGGACCCAACACGGTCCGCGATTTGACAAGATGTCTTCTTCAGGGGTCCCTAAAAGTCCTATGATGATGAATACGTGGAAGAACTGGTATGTGGAGAGACGAACGCTGCGGTCCTGCGCCATTAGCGGACTAGGTCCTTTTGATTTGTATGAGGATTATTAATTTTTTATGTGGATTATTTTATTGTATAATTGGAACTTTGATTCTTTCATTAAAGTCCATCTCAAGATCATCGTCATTCCACAGTGTTTGCTTGTTTTCTCTTGGACTTTTTTCTCTGTGGATTATTTGAGGTCAATTCTCTTTGGTTTGCGATAATTACACATCAAACACAAACCAAATACTAGAAAAATCAAAGGGAAGAGACACAATAAAAAGCTCTCAGAATCCTAGTTATCCTTTGCCTTTATTTTAGGTAAAGCAGCATACAATTTTGGGAGGTAATGAAAAGATTCAAAAATGTGCATTGATGCTTACTATGCTTCATGGCAAAGAAGTGCCGCCTAAATAACTGTCCTAAAACCAGTGTTCATAATAATAAAAAATGAAGAAATAAATGGAAGTTATTGAAAGCACTGATGTAGCAAATTGCTTATACACCTTGCTGCTGCAGAAATTAGTCATTCACAGTTTGAGGTATCTGGGCTAAACAAACAGTTAGATAATCATTAAACAGTACAGACATGTAAAAATTAACTTATAGAATAAATACCACTTACACAGATTCCATTGAAAACAGTATTTTTAACCAGTACTCTAGAGATTTTGAAAGGATATAAAAATACAGTTCTACAGTATAACTATTATTTCTTATAGGTTTGAGATGAAACGTGTATAACCCCAGCTTGATATTGCCGACACTTTACAAGTAATCAAAATATACTGGACTCAATTTACATACCTTCCTGCCACACAAAAAAGGCTAGAAACTAGAGCCACAGTGAACTGCTGCATAAGTAATGAAACTAGTAATAGTATGCAAAAGCAAAGCTGATTTGGGGGCAATGCAGAAACACATGTTACAAAGACCAGGGGACACTGAAATTACATGGAAATACCTTTAAAACAAATAGGAGGAAATATTTTTCACTCAATGAATAATTAAACTCTGGAATTCATTGCCAAAGGATGTGATAACAGTGATTAGTGTAGTTGGACAAAGTTCCTGGAGGAAAAGTCCATAGTCTTCTACTGAGACAGACATGGGGGAAGCCACTGCTTGCCCTGGGATTGGTAGCATGGGATGTTGCTACTATTTGAGTTTCTGCCAGGTACTTGTGACCTGGATTGGCCACTGTTGGAAACAGGATACTGGGTTCAATAGTCCATTGGTCTGACCCATTATGGCTGTTCTTATGCTCTTATGAAATTATCAAGAAAAGAAAATACCCGAAAAACTGGAATATGCAGTAAGCAATGAGCATGGAAATTAGTTACATTAAAATGCAGCAGTAATCTGCTGCTCACTGTAAAATAGCACTCTTCCTGTCAGTGTATGAGCAGTGACTGGCTCCCAGGATACATGAGGTCAGGCACAGCCAATTTTCAAGATGGTGGCAACTGCCCTGGAGGCAGGAGAGAGTGAGCATTGCTCTTGCCTCTTTTATGGTATGCCTCGGGGGAGGAGGGCCTTGGAGAGGGGGTCAGGTGGTTGAAGGGTGCCATTAAACACTAGGAATTTTTTTAAAAATGGGGTCGGGGGAGGCAGGGAGGTTGGGTCATGTTATGGGAGAAAGCCCTAGTCTACCAGGGATGATTTGGGAGATTGAGTACTGGTGATACTAGTTTTATACCATTAAATATATCCGACTAATAAATTGTGATATCTTAGGCTAAATATATTTTTTGAACTTATTTTATAAACTTCTTTTATCTTTTTTATTTTATCTATTCAAAACCTGCCATAGGGGAAAAAGCCTCAGAATCTGGAGCTGTATACCTGATCAGGGTTCAAAGCATGACAAATTACTTTGCTCCTTATTCAGTCATTGGCAAACCCCCCCCCCCACCCATCTCCATTCACTCTTTATTCACAGATCTTTTTTTCTTGCTTTTTTTTTTTGGCAGTATTTTTGTTAAAACTTCCTTATTTTCTATACCCTAATTACTCAGTGCAGTTAGGGAAACATATATGTGCCATACAGTTCAAACAACTAGTTTAATGCCATAATACAGGGAGAATAAATCCTGCCACAGACCTGGTGATAATTTTTTTTGTTACGCTCCCTTCAAACATTCGCTCTATCAAGTAGAATAGCTAACATCTTGATTTAAATGTGTTGTATGCTGATGGTCACAGTATGAGCAAACTATGGCCTAGATTCATTAAACTCACTGATCTGGATCATTGTTGGGCAATTCTTGGCCAAGTTTTGCTGAGTGACCAATTCACTACAGATTCTTCATGCAAATGATCTGATTGGACGGACGGACGCCCTACAGTGATCCCACAGATTGCTGTAGAGTGATCAAGATGCATGCGTAGATTATTCTTGTTGGTTGTAGATGCGATTTGCACATGCACTTGCTCTTCGCACAAGCAAGGTCAAAATAAAGGAGGAGGAGTGGCTGCAGTTTACTTGCTGGCCCTACAAGTGGACATTTTAAAAGGAATCATTTCAATTTGTGCAGCCAGACTAGGGAACAGAACACGCTTCAAACTGGCAGGTTAAAACCATGGGCTCGCAATGCACTTTTTTTTATATAAAAAGGGAGTTTGTATGCATATGTACAGTTTTATTTTTTATTTTGATGGTTGCTTTGTAACTTCGATACTGGAATTTCAGAGCGGCAGAGAGCAGGAGAGTCGGCAAGGACAGTAAGTGACTGGTCCTCAGCAGTCGCTTCATTTTGGATCGGCAAACCCAATCAGTGTTTCTTCTTCTGCTTAGTGAATTGATTCCTTCCTACTTATGCATGCCATTTCCCCTCATTTGCATGGGTGGATTGGATTGGGTGGGAGATTGATCAGGCAGAATGTTAGCGAATCGGGTCGGGGAACAATTGCAAACTGGTTGGGACACGATCAGTAAGTTTAGTGAATCTAGGCCTATAAGACTGTACCCATATCTCACTGTAAAAGCATTCTACTACCTATAGTAGTTTTCTGCATGAGCATCTTGGTTAGATATTACAGGGAAGTTCTAAATGTAATCCTATTGTTTATTGGAAGCTTATATACTGCTACTAATGACTGGGGAGTCTATTCAGAGTGGTTTACATGAGTGTCTATAATGGTATTATGATACATGAGCTTCAGTAATGGCGTTACAATACATGAGCTATGATATAGAGCTTTAGTGATGGTGTTAAAGCAGTGGTCTCAAAACTCAAACCCTTTATAGGGCCACATTTTGAATTTGTAGGTAATTGGAGGGCCACAGAAAAAAATAGTTAATGTCTTATTAAAGAAATGACAATTTTGCATGAGGTAAAACTCTTTATAGTTTATAAATCTTTCCTTTTGGCAAAGTCTTAATAATAATATTGTAATTTATAGCTAAAGAGACATATGATCAAGAAACTGTTTTATTTTACTTTTGTGATGATAAACATACCAAGGGCCTCGGGGTCTCCTGCTCATTTGACATTTCTTCTTTCTCCTTGCTCACCGTGGCTTCTATACTTCCCTGTCCAGCATTTCCCCTGTGTCCACTACTGTATGTCCATAACTTCTCCTCCTGCATCCCTATGCCCCCCCCCCGAGTTCAGCATTTCCCTTCTGTGTTCCTATTATCCCCCATATCTAGCACCTTCCTTCAGTGTCCATATACCCCTTCCCAAGTCAGGCATTGCCCCTCAATGTCCCCAGAGCAAACCACAAAAGAAGCACTAAATGGCCTGCATTACAGGTGTTATGCCTTTAATTATTTGTTGTTTGATCTGTAGATATTGCACTTTAAAACAATGCTACAAAGACAGATACAGAAAATTTACTGGAGCATTTCATAACAACATATTACTACTATTACTAATTTTTTCTATAGCTCTACCAGACGTACGCAGTGCTGTTACAGAGTCACAAAGAAGAAACAGTCCCTGCTCGAAAGAGCTTACAATCTAAACAGCCAAGACAGACAAAAAGGATATCATGGATACAGTTAAGGGGACCGGTAAATCAGCTGGCTGGGTTGGAGGGAAGAAAAGGTGGGTTTTCAGTCTGCTTTTAAACTAGGTAAGGGAAGGGGCTTGGTGGACAAACTCGGGTAATTTATTCCAGGCATAGGGGGCAGCTAGATGAAAGGAATGAAGTCTGGAATTGGCAGTGGAGGAGAAGGGTACAGTTAAGAGTGGCTTATCTGAGGAACGGAGTTCTCTGGGAGATGTATAAGGAGAGATGAGAGGAGAGAGATTGAGGGGCAGCAGAATAATCAGGGCAGGATTAACCAATAGGCCAAGTAGGCATGTGCCTAGGGCCCGAAATGGCCAGGGGGGCCCGATGGAGGGCATCAACATTGTTTTTTCCAAACGGCGATGGACCCCTCCAGCATCGATCGGCAACGCGGCCCCCATATCGACGGAAAGTAAGACAAGCAAGCAACGTGGGTAAGAAAGGCAATGGGAACTGTAATTGTGCAAGCAGTGCTGCTTGCCCAAAGCTTCCTTCTGATGCAGCTTCCTGTTTCCGCCTAGGCGCTTGGTGGGGTGGGGCAGGGCAGAGGGCCCAGTGTACTTTTGTGCCTAGGGCCCTCGACGAATTAATCTTTCCCTGAGAATAAACACATTTGTAGGTCAGCAATAGGTGCTTGAACTGTATACAATGGCGGATAGGGAGCCAGTGAAGTGATTTAAGGAGAAGGTAACATGAGCGTAGCAAGGCTGGTAGAAGATGAGTCATAAAGCAGAGCTTTGCACAAATTGCAAGGGGGAGGGTTACTTATATCCCAAAGTTTTCCAAGATCTATACTTGTTTTCAGGCTAGGAAAAGCCAGTGTAAAAATATCTGAAAAATTGACAGTGGTAAAATATGAACGACTATATAGTTACAAGGGACTTAGATGTG
Organism: Geotrypetes seraphini; assembly: GCF_902459505.1. Classification (NCBI taxonomy): domain Eukaryota; kingdom Metazoa; phylum Chordata; class Amphibia; order Gymnophiona; family Dermophiidae; genus Geotrypetes; species Geotrypetes seraphini. The sequence continues at coordinate 49,512,400 of NC_047087.1, forward strand.
TATAATCATATTAATCTCACCACATGATCTGGAACACCATATTAAGAAATTCAATTTTGCATCAATTTTTGTGGCCTGTGCCTCCAAGATAAATTAAGTCTATAGCTCTTCTTACAACCTTTACATTTCTGATTCAACAATTCTGATTTCCTGAATAGTGATGATAGAGGTTCAGTATATAAAGAGAAAATGCAAGCATGAAAAAAGTATTGAAGAAATGTATCCAACTACACTCTCCTAATTTACAATCCATAGTGCTAACTCCTGGACCTATAACCTCACAAAAACTGAAGCAAGCAGTGTGTCTTTCAGCTTCCCTGTAATAATACTCATTTATGGGGAGAATAAAGACATTTAGTCAATCTCCAGACTTCATGCAGTTACAAAAATATGAATTGAAATGTAACTGCACCCCACTTAATGCATACATGAAGTCAGTAAGATTTTCTAAAAGAAAAGTTGCTGCCTTTTCGTATAACAGCCACAATTTCTATTTTTCTAAGATACTGATTATAAGGCATAATATTGGATTTCCAAGCTAATGGAGCAGAACCACCAACAGCTACTGGAACCCACTTCTAAGAGAATATTGACAGTATATAATTACAATTTAGCTGGAGTAATTTAGCAACATAATAGGAATTTTGTAGAATAGTTATGGATTGGTATTTGTAACAAAGGTCTGAAATACTAAAAAAACAAGATGTATTGATGCACTCTTGAATGCTTTTATTTAAGGTGTTTTTTTTTGTTCCACAAAATACAGAAGCAAACTGTTTTCCCAATGGATGGTGTAACTATGCACCTATAATTACTCTTGTAGTTATCAGTTTAATGTTAACTGCATAGTACTTTTATCTTTTTAGCATATACAAAATCATAAGCAGAAACTCGCTGAAAATTCAGGCCTCTCTACCCCTCCCCCTTCCTCAACACAAATTTTATACTCTCTTGAACCTCTCTGGTCTAAGCCAAGCTCTAACATAAGAACATAAGAATTGCCATACTGGGACAGACCGAAGGTCTACCAAGCCCAGTATCCTGTTTCCATCAGTGGCCAATCCAGGTCCCAAGTATCAAGCTAGATCCCAAATAGTAAAACAGATTTTATGCTACTTATCCTAGGAATAACCAGTGGATTTCCCCAAGCCTTCTCAATAATGGCCTATGGACTTCTCTTTTAGGAAATTATCCAAACCTTTTTTAAACCATGTTAAGCTAACTGATTTCATGATTTCACCACATTCTCTGGCAACAAATTCCAGAGTTTAATTAATTACATGTTGTGTGAAGAAATATTTTCTCTGGTTTGTTCTAAATCTACTACTTAGTAGCTTCATCGCATGTCCCCTAGTCCTACATTTTTGGAAAGAGTAAACAAGCGATTCACAACTATCCTTTCTACTCCACTCATTATTTTATAGACCTCTATCATATCACCCCTGAGCCATCTCTTCTCCAAGCTGAAAACCCTAGTCGCTTTAGCCTTTTCCTTTTATTATTTTTGTTGCCCTTCTAATTCCACTATATCTTTTTTGAAATACGGTGACCAGAACAGTACACAGCATTGAGGTGCAGCCACACCATAGAGCGATACAGGGGTATTATAACATTTTCATCTTTGCTTTCCATTCTTTTCCTGCTAGTTCCTAACATTCTATTTGCTTTCTTAGCAGTCGCCACACATTGAGCTGAGGGTTTCACTGTATCCTCAATAATGACACCTAGATCCTTTTCCTGGGCAGTGACTCCTAACACAGAATGCAGCATGGGTTCCTCTTTCTCACATGCATCACTTTGCATTTGTTCACATTAAACGTCATCTGCCATTTTGACACCCAGTCTTCCAGTTTCATAAAGTCCTTTTTCAATTTTTCATAATCCTCTTGCGATTTAACAACTTTTAACAACTTTGTGTCATCAGCAAATTTAATTATCTCACTAGTTATTCCCATCTCTAGCTCACTATTAAAAAGCAGCAGTCCCAGCATAGATCCCCTGGGGAACCCCACTATTTACTCTTCTCCACTGAAAATATTGACCATTTAAACCCACTCTGTTTTCTTTCAACCAGTTCTCAATCTGTAAAAGGACATTACCTCCTATCCCATGACTTTCTAATTTCCTCAGAAGTCTTTCATTAGATACTTTGCAAAACGCCTTTTGAAAATCCAAATGCACAATATCAGACGGTTCACCTTTATCCACATATTCATTCACCACTTCAAAGAAATGTAGTAGATTGGTGAGGCAAGATTTCTCTCAGTAATCCATGCTTATGTATATGTTCTGTCATTTTGTTCTTTATAATAGTCTCTACCATTTTGCCTGGCACCGATATAAGACTCACCGTCCGGTCCAGCGATTTGATACTATTCAGTTTGTCAAATTGACCCATTATATCATCCAGTGTTGCAAAGATTTCTTTGATTCATTAGAATTGAATACAATTTCTGGCACTGGTATCTCCCCCACATCTTCCTCAGTGAAGAAAGACTGAGGCAAAGAATTCATTTAATTTCTCTGCTATGTCTTGTTTTCCTTGAGAGCCCCTTTTATCCCTCAGTTGTCTAGTGGTCCAACCAATTCTCTTCCTGGCTTCTTGCTTTTAATATACCTAAAAGTTTTTACTGTGTGTTTTTGCTTCCAGCGCAATCTTCTTTTCAAGATCTCTCTTTGCCTTACTTATTAGTTCCTTGCATTTGACTTGGCATTCCTTGTGTTGTTTACAACTATTTTCAGTCGGATCCTTCTTCCACTTTCTGAAGGATTCTTTTAGCTCTAATGTCTTCGTTCACCTCATTCGTTAACCACATGGCTGACGTTTGGTCTTCCTTCTTCCTTTTTTAATACATGGAATATATCTAGTCTGGGCTTCAAGGATAGAATTTTTAAATAGCATCCACGCCAAGGTCAAAAGCAGACTGCCTTTTAAAGGGCAGATGCAATTTGGAAAGGGATCAGATGACCTCATGGCCAGTGTGATGAATTGCCATGCTAAGCCTCTGCCAGACAGCAGACTTCACCACTCCACCAGGGGAGGCAGAGGCAATTTTCATTCTTCACAACATTCCTGCCAGGACAATGCAGGTGCCCCTCTCAGAGATCTTTTCAAGGATCCAGACAGAGATTTGGCAGCTCCAGATGCAAGTAACCCTCTGGTTTCGTCAGCCTGGGTTCCAAGAAGACACAATGACGCCAAGGCAACAGCCGCCTTCCCGCACATTGGCGGGAGACTGTCTGTGTTCTGGAGAGCATGGGAGCAAATTTTCTCAGACCACTGGGCTCTAGATCTTATTCAGAAGGGTCACAAGATCAAGTTCAATTACTCTCCCCCCAGATCTGTTCGTGGATTCTCCAGCCAGATGGCTGGAAAAGTAGGCCAAGGTCTAAGTGATGGTGCAAAGACTATTAGACATTCAAGCCACAGAACCAGTTCTTGATAAAGAATCGAGTTCTGGCAGATACTCCATATACTTCATAGTGCCCAAGAAAGGCACTAAAGACTGGAGACCAATTCTGGACCTAAAAGCTGTGAATGCTGCCCTGAAAGTACCGCACTTCCAAATGGAGACGGTCTAGTTAGTAAATTCAGCAGTGGTACCGGGCAAATTCCTAGCCTCTCTAGATCTGATGGAGGTGTATTCATATTCCTATCTTCCTGGCCCACTATGTCCTGCAAAGGCATTTCCGGTTTGTGGCTCTAACCTTTGGGTTAGCAATGGCCCCATGCACCTTCACCAAGGTGATAGAAATCATAGAAATATGATGGCAGATAAAGGCCAAATGGCCCATCCAGTCTGCCCATCCGCAGTAACCATTATGTCTTCCTCTCTCTGAGATCCCATGTGCTTATCCCACGTTTTCTTCAATTCAGACACAGTCTCTGTCTCCACCTCTTCCGGGAGGCTGTTCCATGCATCTACCACCCTTTCTGTAAAAAAATATTTCCTTAGATTACTTCTGAGCTTATCACCTCTTAACTTCATCCTATGCCCTCTCATTCCCGTATTTTGAATCAGTCTAAGCTTACGATAGCTTACGATAGTGTGAATTATAAAAATAAAAAAAAAAATGACCAGATCTCTTTTCATGTAAAATCCTTATCTCATAAATCATGATATAGGAGTGTTTTTCATAACTGTACATCTTATCAGTTACTGATAAATATAATACTAAAAAAAATGTTATAAACCATCAAATAAAATACTAAATTATTTTCAGACTATTTCATATATGTTAGACTTATGAAAAACTAGCAACTGAATGAAATGCCATTGACTTTATACCACCGTCTTGGACTCCTTCTATACCAGGGGTGCCCAAAAGGTCAATTGCAATCAACCAGTAGATCGTGAAGGCAACGCAAGTCGATCGCGGAGCCCATCCCGAGCTCTGTGATAGACTCACATTGCCTTCACAATCTACCTGCTTCCCAATGTGGTAAACAGGACGCAATTCTGATGTCAGAGAGGAAGTTCTGGGCCAGCCAATCGCTGCCTGGCTGGCCCGGAACTTCCTCTCCGACATCAGAATTGACGTTGGGGTGGAAGGCTGGTTGGCCCGGCGCTTCTGCGTTCTGTTTACCGCGTTGGGAAGCAGGGAGAGCACAGAACTCGGCGGCTGTGGCTTGGGGGCCTGTTCCCCGATGGCAACGGCGGTGGTGGCTTGGGGGAGGGCAGGAAGAAAGAAAGACAAAAGAAAGGAAGGGGGCAAGCAGGGAGACAAAAAGAAAGGAGGGGCAGGGAGACAGAAAGAATGAAAGACAACAGGGAAACAGAAAGAAAGGGAGGACAGAGAGAAAGAAAGAAAGAAAGAAAGGGGGCATGGAGAGAGAAAGACAGAAAGAAATGGGGGCAGGGAGACAGAAAGAAGGGAAACAGAAAGAAAGAAAGGGGGCATGGAGAGAGAGAGAAAGAAAGAAGGGGTCAGGGAGAGAGGAAGAAAAAGTTGGGGAAGGAAATGAGATCTGGAGAAGAGGAAGCATACAGGAGGCTGAAAGAAGAGAAGAAATATTGGATAAACAGTCAGAAGATGAAAGTGCAACCAGAGACTCATGAAATCACCAGACAAAAAGGTAGGAAAAATGATTTTATTTTCAACTTAGTGATCAAAATGTGTCCGTTTTGAGAATTTATATCTGCTGTCTATATTTTGCACTATGGCCCCCTTTTACTAAACCGCAATAGCGGGTTTTAGCGCAGGGAGCCTATGAGCGTCAAGAGCAGCGCGGGGCATTCAGCATATTTGTCTATTTTTGTAAAGTTGTTACTGAGGTGACATTGCATAAAGTCATCTGCCTTGACCTCTTTGAAAAAACCCTGGAATATAAATGATAATTAACATTTTCTCTGCGTACAGTGTGCTTTGTGTTTTTAAAATTTTATTGTTGGTAGATCATTTTGACTTGATCATTTTAAAAGTAGCTCACAAGCCCAAAAAGTGTGGGTACTCCTGTTCTATACCATAGGGAAGGGAAAAGAGAATTCTGAATAGTACTCTATGGTTTTTAAAGTGTATTTTATTTTTAGCATTGCTACAAGACTGCAGCAGAAAATTGCCCTATAGGACAGATCTGTTGTGTCTGAAAACTGGTGATAGAGTGCCTATAAATATATTGTGGAAGTCTGTGGGAACGATCCAATAACCCTAAAATAAAATACTCTTCTTTTTTAAGTGAAGACACTGGATTTACTCCCTGTGGTTGCCCTTTTTCTCATCTTTGAAAGGGAATGGAGATTGCTGATAGGTGAAAAATTACTTCAATGGCACTGCATGAATGCTGCAACAACAAACTCCAGCATATCCACAGGATGTCTCAGATTGCAGACACTTTATAACAAAATACACAGAGAAATGTTTCACTGATAAAATTTTATTCATCCTGATCATAAGCAAAAATAGGGAATTGAAATACTTATCAGTAACAAAACCTGGACCTGACTTGTGAAAAACTCTTTCAACATGAGTAGGAAACAGCAAAGTTTATCCTTTCATGTACTGTATAAATAGCATTTTGCTCTTAAATAATAAACCTGAAGCTATGATTCTAGTTTGAATACAATCAACCTAATACCTCTGTAATGACCAGAGTAGAAAAGAACATTAATTTTATGTTGAAACTCCATAGTACATCTGCCAGGAATCTGGCTGCATAAGCAGCACTTGTAAGAATGATACTATTAACTTACCCTGCAGACTTTAATTTTATGAATACCTCAGCATAACAAAGATTACTCTATGGGGCTCATTTTCTATTAAGAAAAATGTCTGAAAAGTGGCATAAAGGGGCAGATGGACATTTTTCTTGCCAAACCCTTCCAATTCACTATTTTCGAAACCAATTTTCTAGATAGATTTCTATGGTGGTTGTCTACAGTGTGTCTAAAGGGAGTGTGCTAGAGCCTTGGTTTGGGCAGCACTAGGATGGGCTTATGATTTGGATGTTTTTCTGCAATAATTGAACATTTTAGAAAATGTCCAGGGCAGTTTGGATGTTTGGGGCTAGACTCGTTTTAACAACTAATAAGTGCTAAAAAGGTGTCCAAACTGACCAGATTACCATTAGAGGGATGAAGGCATGATTCATCCACATTCCCCCAGTAGTCACTGACCCCCTTCTACCACCCACCCCCAAACAAGTGAATGAAGCAGTACATACCTGCCCGTATGATAGCTTCAGATGTTAAGGCTGGTCCTAGTACAGCAGCAAGAAGGTTCTTGAAGTAGCCTAGTGGGCTATAGAGATTGGTATCCAGGCCCATATAATAATAATAATAACAGCTTATATACCGCAATACCGTGAAGTTCTATGCAGTTTACAAAAGATTAAGCAAAGGTACAAATTGACTGACTTCAAGAGGGGAAGAAGAAAGAGAAGTAATTAGACAGGAAATTCATTGTTGAGGAGAAAAGTGATCAAAAGGACAGTAGGTTGCTATTGAGAGGAAAGAGATAAGTGGATCAGTTGTCAAGATGTTTTAGGGACAGGTGTGTTTTTAGACGTTTCCTAAATTCCTCATAAGTAGAGGGTGAAAGTAATTGTTCTAGGTCTTTACTCCATGATGCTGCTTGGTATGAGAGAAGGAATTCATGGTGTTTTTTCAGTTTGCAACCTCTCACTGGGGGGGAAACGAAGTTGGAATGTGAACTTCTCTTGTGTCTGTTGGTTGAGAAGGAGAAAAGGTCAGTAATGTATTTGGGGGCAAGTCCATGTAATGCTTTAAAGCAGAAACAGGCAAATTTGAACTTTACGCGTGCCTTCATCGGCAGCCAATGTAGCTGCCGGTAGTAGGGTGTCACGTGGTCAAATTTTTTTAGTCCAAAGATTAGTCTGACTGCCGCATTCTGCAACAGTTGTAGGCGTCGCATATTTTTTTGGGAAATTGCCAAATAGGCGATGTTACAGTAGTCAAGCAAGCTTAGTACGAGAGATTGGACTAGGATTCTAAAAACCGATGTAACAAAATAAGCTTTAAGGGATCTGAGTTTCCAGAGAGTGAAAAATCCATTTCTGATTAAGGAGTCTACTTGGTCTTTCATGGTTAGGCATTGATCCAGAGTTACACCTAGTATCTTTATGGAGGGCTGGATAGGGTAACTAAGGTTATTGATACAGAGGGGTGATTTAATGTCAAGTGGATGTGGTGAAGCAATGAAAAAAGTCATTTTATTTGAATTAAGTTTGAGCCTAAAGTTTGTCATCCATTGTTCCATCATGTTTATAGCTTCTGAAGCTTTGGGAATAGTTTTGAAGACAGAATTGGTGAATGGGATGATAATCGTAAAATCATCTGCATAACTAAATAGTTTTATCCCTAGCTGGGTTAGCTACTCTAACTACTACACTTATGGTGGACTATGTGGGCCTTCCAAAACCCATCCAAATTCCACTGTACTTACACACAGGCAACACCTAAAGGCATAAGGCTTATTGGTGTAGTGTACAGTTGGATCCAGTAGGTTTTGGAGGACTCACCATATTCTCTAAGGAGGGTTATGGTGATATGTGTACCTGGGCCTTTTAATATGAAGTTCACCGTAATGCTCGCTAGGTGCCTCACTGCTCTGCTGGGATGTCTGTGTGATCAAATCTACTAAAAATGCTGGCCCATCACAATGGCTTGTTTTATGCATTTTTCATTTGGATGTGGTTTTTTTTCCAAAATAATTCAAAAAGATAAGACGCACAGAGGACAAGAAATGGCCATTTTCAAAACAAAAAGATAAACGCTCCTGGCCTGTGCGCTGCTGGCGAGGGAGGGTTACACGCTGGACCACCAGGACATTAAGCGAATAGGGTATGGATATTTAGGTTAGGTAGGGAACACTTACAGGTCATGGACCTGGGGGGGGGGGGCGCCGCGGGAGCGGACTGCCGGGCACGATGGACCCCTGGTCTGACCCGGCAGAGGCAATTCTTATGTTAACCTTTTTCCGTTTCGAAAATGGTCATGTTCGCTAATGGATTTTGTGCATGTTCCACAAAATGTCCAAACTTGGACATCATATCCAAAATGCACCCCCCCACCCACATAACTCTGCAGTCAATTGTTTTCTTTTTTTAATTTTCTACTCCCTCCCCAAATCCCTTTCCCCATCCCTGCTCTGTTTTGCACTTCTTCAGTGCTGAGTCCCATCATCTGTTTCCCTTTTCCTCTTTGCTGCCTGCTGTCATCCCCCCTATTACCACAACTTATATATGGCTTAATTTCATATTTAAAGACCCCTCAAACAGATTCTCTTCCTTTATCTAACAACCCACTATCCCTTCAATTATCAGGTCTTGTTCCTTTCTTCCAACTGAAAGAGAACAGCATTTTTGAATCAGTGTTTACCTTCTCTACCACCTGCTTTTAGTATAGACCAGGGATTCTCAACCCATTCTTGAGGACATACCTAGCCACCAAACTATAAACAATCCTGAGTAGTTTAAATATTTAATGTATCACAAAAGTCAAATCTCCACTCCTATGAAGAAGTCTATACTCAAACACTCGCACTCCACTTTTATAGTTTATCTATACTTGGAGCTTGATATTCGTTCAGGAAAAGGCCTCAGAAATAAGGAGTACTACGCTTATCATTTGAGTGGTAATCATTACCAGCGTAGGTGTATTTCAAACACGTAATTTGTACTGCAATCACTGGCCAAAACACCTGTTCTTTTATTTCATTATCCATATTATGTATCTGCTAATTTAAACTATTTTTTTTAAACTATTTTTTAAACTTTTTTGTTATAACTTATATCTCTTATTTTGCACATTAACTGATTGAGTGCAAACCGTTTCAGAATTTGAAAAACCTCACAGAAAATTACTTATCTTTAGGTTTTCATTATTTTGTTTCCATTTCTGAGCTTCTTCAATTCTGTGCTATTTCGTACTCGGGACCAGAATCGGAGCTTTCAACGCTCTCGAGACTAGAGCCAGAGCTGACGCGGCTGGCGTTTTGCAGACCGCTGGTTTGTCCGCTGCTTCAGGGCCGATTTTAGAGCACAGTAATGTTGCTTCTTAGTGTTCTATCAGAAGTTTTTCAAACACTTTTGAGTGTAGACTTCTTCATGGGAGTGGAGATTTGACTTCTGTGACATAGCTAGACAGCCAGGGTTTCAGGATACCCAGAATGAATATGCATGAGATAGATTTGCATGCCCTATCTCCATCATGTGCAAATCTATGTTATGCATATTCATTGTGGGTATCCCTAAAAACCCAACTGACTACATGTATCCTGAGGACTGGGTTGAGAATCCCTGGTCTAGATCAATATCAAAGCAAGATGACTGAAAGGTCTTGTGCAGTTCAGAGCAGGGAAAAGTGCTCTAGGTATTAACATAAAAAAAGAGAAAGAGAGGATTTGCACCTGAGCTTGCTCTTTGTGAGAAATGGCTTTTTTGGGAACCATACTAATATCAGGTGCCTGGTAACGGTATGGGCCACTTAGAAAACCATTGACCTTATTTCAGTCTTGATGAGTCAGGTGTTTGCCTGCATTTTTGTATTCTAACTTGAAAACAGCACTTAACATAGGGCCCCTTTTACTAATGCTGTATTAGGCACTAATATGCACCCAACGCAGGAAAATCAGCCTAAAACTGGATGAACTAAAGTGTTTTGTGTTAGTTTTGTCATTGTGCACATTAAGCTCTTGGTATTCCTTTTTTTTTTGAGGGGGCAAGTCAGGGGGAAGAAAATAGGCACAGATGTGCTAATCAGGTAACATGTTGACATTCCTGCTGCACTAACTGATTAGTGCATGTATAACATGGGAGCCCTAAGCACCTCCTAAATAGGAGATGGTAAATACTCTTGAATTAATTTTTTAACATGGCTGCATTCTCAAGCTAATGTTAACGCACAGATATTCAACAAATAGAAAAAAAGCTTTATTAGACAGCCATACTAGAAATGGGCCCAGTGCACAGGAAAAGCCCTTGTAAGGATGCACTAAGCCAGTGGTCTCAAACTCGCGGCCGCCAGGTACTATTTTGAGGCCCTCGGAATGTTTATCATAATCACAAAAGTAAAATAAAACAGTTTCTTGATCATATGTCTCTTTAGCTATAAATTACAATATTATTATTAAGACTTAGCCCAAAGGAAAGATTTATAAACTATAAAAAAGTTTTACCTCATGCAAAATTGTCATTTCTTTAATAAGACATTAACTATTTTTTTCTGAGGCCCTCCAAGTACCTACAAATCCAAAATGTGGCACTGCAAAGGGTGGTCCAGTGGTGGGCTTGGACAGGAGAGATCAATTCTGTTTCCTGTCCTGGCTGATTTTAAGAATTTTTACCTCCCTCCTGCCTCCCCCGCATACCTTTAGAATCCCTAGTGGTCCAGTGGTGAACAGTGGCAAGAGCGACCTTCCTTCGCTCCTGCCTGTGGAGAGCCGCTAGCTGATTGGCTGCTGCAAGTTCCTGCGGGACTGTGAACTCACGGCAGCCAATCAGTTAGTGGATCTGTACGGCAGGAACAACCTGCCGTAAATGTGGGGGATGCGGGAGGAAGGTAAAATTTCTTAGAATCAGCTGGGACAGGAGGCAGGAGGGATTCCTGCTGTCCTGACCCACCGCTGCACCACCAGGCCTTAAGGCAGGCCCAGTAGAGGCTGCAAGGCATCGGGAGGGAGGGGGGACAGGGTACAGAACCTGGCAAGGCAGGGAGGAAGGGGGCTGGGTGCAGAGCCTGGCAAGGCAGGGGAGGGAGGGAGGGGTCTGGATGCAGAGCTGGGAGTGAGGGGGAACAGGGTGCAGAGCCTGGCAGGACAAGGCAAGGCACTGCATTTGAATATTAACCTCCCCCCTCGATTTATATTTGAGTCAACCTTTTTTCTTCCTTTTCTGAGGGAAAAAAGTTTACCTCAGTTTATATTCGAGTATATACGGTAGTAAAAAGTCTCCATGATAAATAAGAAGCTCTAGTCAATTCACACTTTTGCCTCTTTAATAGTTCCTGAAAACAACCATCAACGTATTTCAGGACTTATCTTACCTGAAGCATTTTTCATATATCCATTTGCATCAACTGTTGTGTAGCTGATGTAGGGTCCAGGTTGATTCACTCCAAATGGCTAAAATAAATAGAAATCAGTAATTGGATCACTAAAAGTAGCTTAAAATTTCACACACTTAAAGCAAATTTAATGACTCCCAGTTAAAGTTTCCTCTTCAAATAATTCTATTAAGCTCAAATTGGCCCTCAAAAAATGTATTCCTTTTCTTTCTACATCTTTTGGCAGTTTCTTTGAAGGTCTACTATATATTAGAGGTTTGCTATATTAAAGTTGTCTCTACAACCAAACAATATTCATCAGAAAATACAAATTTTGCTACCGTTCAGAAAAGAATCTGTGATTGTATACTATGAGTTTGAATATACTGCAAAACATGGACTTGATTCCTTGCAGCACTTCCACCATATCTATATATCTTCCCTTTGGGACCTCTGGCATATGTGAGTATCAAAGGATACTTGCTTGTGCAATAAGACTTCCACTCCTCTTTGCCTACTGCAGAAAAATGAGAAAGCCAGTTCAACTACCCTATCTTTCTGTAATTTCCTCATATTCTCTCTTATTGAGGTAAATCTCTTGTAAGAAGGCTACATCTGTCTCTTGCTTTCTAAAACAATCTAATAGTTTTGTTTCTTTTTAAGTGCAACCCACCCGCATTAAAACTAGTTTAAGACCAACCAAACCCACTCTTCCACATGTTGCACCTGCCTCTTCAAATAATTCTGTATTCAAAATCAGCAAATACTGAACGAACAGAAGTATTTTATCTTGTTCTAGTTACAGAAAAGCATATTTAAACAGCATAAAACAAACAAAACTTTATAGGGCCCTTTTACTAAGCAGGCGTACCTAACACAACTTAAAATGGTGTACCACAGGACAAGCTCAGACATCCTTGCAATAACTGCCAACTGTCTGAACTAACTGCATGTAAAAAATATAATCTTCAGTTACGCGTCATTTATAGAATAGTGTCTAAACTGGACTTAGGCACCCCCTATTTATGCCACGGTTTTCTTGGCCTAAATACAGCACCTAAGTCCACTTTTGGTGCCCACACACAAAACACACCCAACATCCACCCCTAACCACGTTCACTTTCTGGTAGGCACCTTGGCCTAGGCGCCTACCATGCAATTAATTTTAATTTTTGCCAACCATGAGTTGCTTATTATTGGAGCTGCTTAAGCTTTTTAAATACCTATGTTAGGTGCCTAAATCGGCTAGGTAAGCTGATCTAGGTACCTAACTTTAGGCATCTTCTATAGAAACAGGGCCTTACTGCCTAAAAAATGGGTAGCAGAAGGGCACACATAGTAATTTAAAAAAATAATCATTCACTAATAGCAAAAGTACTGCATGGCCATTAATTAAAAAAAAAAAAAAAAAAAAAAAGAGAAAAAGTAAATCAGCCAATTTGTAGTAATTTTGTAGTAAAAATAGCTTTAGTACATGGGAAAAATCTACTTTTCACTACAGCTTAGTAAAAGAACCTCTGGGCTCCTTTTACAAAGCTGCATTAGCGGCTTTAGTGCACGCACCTTTTTAGCGTGCGCTAATCCCCGCGCTAGCCAAAAAACTACCGCCTGCTCAAGAGGAGGCGGTAGTGGATAGTATGGCTGGCAAATTAGCGTGCGCTATTAAGCGCGTTAAACTGCTAACGCGGCTTCATAAAAGGAGCACTATATTACAAAAAAAAAATCAATGGTGGGTCATTGTGAAAGGATTACTAATCAACACAAAAATAAAACCCAGGAAAGGTGCATACTACTGATAGAAATAAACTCTACACAAACATTAAAAAGATATAAATGTTGTCTAAAATTTGTTTTGCTACATGTTTAGGGGTTAATTTTATACAGCATTTTCAGTGTGTGAAACAGAATTTACACATGGAAAATGGCTTATATAAAACACAGCACCTATTTTCACAAGATGTACGTGGAGACCTTCTAAAGGCCATAGTTTGGGCAGAGTTGTGATGTATGTGCACAATGTAAAACACACATGCATACACATAGAGGACATAAAACATTTGCACCTGCCTTGAAGATGGTGTAAAATTGAGCAATAGTATTTGTGCATCACTGAGGATAGTTCTGAGATCCTATTTTAGAAAGGCTACAGGCATCATACCGTATAGCAGGGGTAGGGAACTCCAGTCCTCGAGAGCCGTATTCCAGTCGGGTTTTCAGGATTTCCCCAATGAATATGCATGAGATCTATTTGCATGCACTGCTTTCAATGCATATTCATTAGGGAAATCCTGAAAACCCGACTGAAATAAGGCTCTCGAGGACCGGAGTTCCCTACCCCTGCTGTATAGCTTTGATAAAATAGGCCCTTTTTGGAAATCTTTATGGGTACCCTGTTATAAAATTACCCCCTTACAGTTTTTAAATCCATTTGTTCTAAGGCATAAGGCTGTAGGTACTTTTTCTAGGTACTTTTTCCCATTGAAGATTAGTTTTAATATTTCATATCACATGTCAGGGCTGGGAGTATAGAAAGCACACTAAACAAGTAGGGAGTTAGGTCTTTGGCAAAGGAAGGGTCCAGGGACATTTTTCACATCATTAATGCCCCCCAAGTCAGGGCTAATGGGGTGTGGAGAGTTCTAAGGCCCGCTGGTCCATCATGCATTGGAGGTCACCTGGAAAGTGGGTGGGAAGCGTCTAATTTTGGCCATGAAGGCCATCTAATTCATAGTACACAAAGAGGAAGGAGAACAAGAACAGTCAATAAAAAACAAGCTTATAATATCAGCGAGTCAAGATGGTGTCGAAGATGGATGTGTATGCAGAGCACTCTCCCCGATAGGAGTTTGGCAAGACGGTGCGGCTCTCCTTGACGCTTTTTTTTTTTAAGCTATGGGGAAGCGGATTTTCTGGTCTGGCCCTCCAGTAGCTGTGACCCTGAGATGCCTCACACAAACAACTACTTTAGGTGTAGTCTCACGCCACGCAACGGAGGTGCTGCTGGCTTCAAAAGGAACGCTTGATTCAGTGGCGGACCTTAGTATTGATCGAGCTTTGGTAAGCCCAGATCAAGATTTAATTTTTCGAACCTATTTCAGACATATTAATGAGCAATTTCTTGATTCATCAATTCGTTTGTTTCCTGATCTATCTCAAATGCCACAGAGAAGGAAGGACTTTTTGACTTATCAGCCTAGAGTCCTTGCTCTGGGAGTCACTTATATATTAAAATTTACTGCAAAATGTTGTGTTTCATTTGATGGGAACATTTTTCTTTTCTTTGAACTGAAGCAATTGCTAGACTTTATTGTGGCTATAGAGGGAGGTGGAGTAGTGATTAGATTTGTAACTTTTCCCACAGATTAATACAAACCGGCTGCCAGTATAGCACTTCTGATATCTTCTTTAAAAATATAAAAATTTGCTTCTGTATTTTTTCTTTTCTTGGCCCCTAAAAGATTGTGGACTAAATAAAGGAAAATTTCTCATAGTTTCACTGTATATAATTTTCTAGAATATTTATGAATCTGTATTCAAGCATATAATGTTTACTATGTATGTCTAGTAGTACTATAGAAATGATTTAGCAGCAGAAAAGTGGCCTAACACAGGCCATATTAAAGTCTTCAGCATTAGTTTTGCCATTTGTGCATGCCAAGTGCACAGTATAAAAAAAAATGGAGGGGGTATGTTAGGGGCGGAGAATGGGCTTGGAAATTCTATTCAGCTAGCACACTGACATTATTGATGCATTAAGTAGTTCGCACATCTATAATATAGGAGACCTTAAACCCCCTAAATAGGAGGCGATATGTTCTCCTGCGTTAATTTTTAAAAAATAGCTATACATTACTGTTAGCATTACCACTTCACCAAGTAGAAAAACGGTTATTTTATAGCTGTGCTAGAAATGAGCTTAGTGCACTGAAGACATTTTTAAAACACCTGTAAAAACCTCGATTTTTAATTTTTTCCATGAATGCCAATGAGCTAATATTGTTAGAAAGCACAGTTACTTATTGTAACATGTGTTATCCAGGAACAGCAGGCAGATATTCTCACATGTGGGTGATGTCATCCACAGAGCCCCAGTATGAACAGCTTTAAAAACTTAGGAAAGTTTGCGAATTGCCTGCACCGCGCATGAACGAGTGCCTTCCTGCCCGATATAGGCGCACAGCTCCTCAGTTTGGTAAGCCAGCTAAGAAGCCAACCAGGGGAGGTGGATGGGTTGTGAGAATATCTGCCTGCTGTCCCTGGATAACACCTGTTATGGTAAGTAACTGTGCTTTCTCCCAGGACAAGCAGGCAGCATATTCTCACATGTGGGACTCCCTAGCTTACTAGAATGGGATGGAAGGAGTGTTGGCAATTAGGAAAATAAATTTTGCAATACTGCTTGGCCAATGTGACCATCCCGTCTGGAATAGGATTCCAGACAGTAATGTGATGTATGAACTGAGGACCAAGTAGCAGCTTTACAGATCTCATCAATTGGAGTAGAGTGAAGAAAAGCAACTGAAGCTGCCATAACTCACACTTTATGGTCTATGACACGATTCCCCAGTTGCAGCCCAGCCTGAGCATAACAGAATGAGATACAAGCCGCCAACCAAGTGGAACTGGTCCTCTTGGATACAGGATGTCCCAACTTATTAGGATTGAAGGAGACGAAGAGTTGAGGAGATGTCCTATGTGGCTGAGTGCTGTAAGTAGTAGACCAAAGCTCATTTACAGCAAAGTATGAAGAGCATTTTCTCCAGCATGAGAATGAGGCTTAGGAAAAAAACACTGGAAGCACAATGGACTGATTGAGATGGAATTCAGTGACTACCTTTGGAAGGAACTTTGGATGAGTGTGAAGCACCACTTTGTCATGATGAAACACTGTGAACAGTGGATCCGCCACCAGTGCTTGAAGTTCATTTACTCTTCAAGCAGAGGTAAGGGAGATGAGAAAAAACACTTTCCATGTAAAGTATTTTAGATGAGTAGTAGCCATGGGTGCAAAAGGACGCTTCATTAGTTGAGCAAGAACCACATTAAGGTTCCAAACCACCAGAGGTAGTTTAAGAGGTGGCTTGACATTGAAAAGACTTTCATGAATCTAGACAGTGAGAGGTTTCCCATCAACTGGTCGATGAAAAGCATCGATAGTACTGAAATGAACTCTAATCAAAGTGGACTTGAGACCAGAATTAGATAAGTGTAGAAGTATAATTAGTAACCAGTACAAGGAAGAATACTTTGTAAATTCTACTGCATGCTCTTCAAAACCCTACAAGGCAATGGACCATCCTACCTGAACATTTGCCTAACTCGGAACAGCTGATTTCAGAACCTTCAAAAAAGCAATAAAAACCAGGTTGCTCAAGAAATATGTCAAGACAAACTCCTGATACAACCAATATCCTCATTCCATCACCAGATTCCAAATGTTCCAACCAATAGCTTCCCTGAAATCTTCTGGAAATAACCAGAATCTCTTCCTTTTGTAATCTGCCTAGAACCGCAAGGTATTGGCGGAATAAAAGAAATTAATGTAATGTAATTTAATCCAAGACTAAAGAAATGGATGTGGATTCAGCATCCTGCTGATGAAGGGTACACCATGCAGAAAACTGGGTCCATTTTTGTTGATATCAATGCTGTGTAGACAGTTTTCTGGAAGCTTCTAAAATCAGTCTGACAGGCCAAGAAAGGTGAAGATCAGCTGAGGTCAGCCTGAGAGGTACCACGCTGCCAGGTGTAAAGACTAAAGATTGGAATGAAAAAAAGAGATCCGTGACTCTGCGTGAGAGGGAAAAATTTGAAGCGGAACTGGTTCCTTGATATTGAGTTGAAGTAAAAGGGAGAACCAAATCTGCCTGGGCCACCGAGGAGCTATAAGTAGCATAGTGGCTGACTCCTGCTTGGCTTTGACAAGTGTCTTGAGAATGAGAGGGATGGGTGGAAACGCATAGAGAAACTCATGCGTCCAATCCAGAAGAAAAGCGTCCACCTCCAGACAATGAGGAGAGTATAGTCTGGAGCAGAACTTGTTGTGGGGAGACGCAAACAAATCCACTTGAGAGTCCCCCATTGAGAGAAAATGGAATGGAGAGCTGCTGAATTGAGCATCCGTTCGTGAAGTTGAAGAATTCTGCTGTTTGTCTGCTAAGAAATTCTGTTCCCTCTGAATATAGACTGCTTTGAGAAAGATGTTGCGAGCAATCGCTCAAAGCCATATCTTCTGAAATTCCTTGCTTGTTTATATATTACATGGCGACTTGATTGTCTGTACGGAGATGATTGACTACTAAATGCTGAAAAGTTCTGAGAGCATAGTAAATTGCTCTGAGTTCCAGAAGATTTATGTGAAAATGTTGTTCTCTGGGGGGGACCAGTGACCTTGAGAGCGAAGGCCATCCAGATGAGCTCCACGAGCATAAGTTGACAAATCTGTGGTCAGAACTTTTTGATGAGGAGGCATGTGAAACAAAAGACCTCTGGAACGTTTGAAAGAGTTCATCCATCACTGAATCGACTTTCGAAGAGACGAGGTGACAGAAATGTGTTGAGAGAGTGGGTCAAAGTGCCTGAGACCACTGTGAAGCCAGAGGCCATTGAGGAGTCTGGAGATGAAGCCTCACAAGGGGAGTCACGTGAACTGTGGAAGGCATGTGACCCAGAAGAACCATCATGTACCTGGCTGAAACTGATTGAAGATGAGCGATCTGATGACAAAGTTGGATTAGAGTGTCCTGACGTTGTTGAGGAAGAAACCTCCTGAGTTGAGTGGTATCGAGCAGAACTCTAATGAACTGGAGCTTCTGAGATGGCTGAAGTTGTGATTTGGGGAAGTTGATCCCAAACCCCAAGTTCTGAAGAAATAGTATGGTCTGATTTGTCACTAAGAGTATACCTTGAGATGAAGGGGAAGACATGAAGGCCCTGAGACCTCAAGGCCGCTGCCACCACCACCACCAGACATTTTGTGAAGACTCTGGGAGAGGATGCCAGGCCGAAAGGTAGAACTTTGTATTGACAATGGTGGTGTGCTACTTGAAATCTGAGGTAATTCCTGTAAGCTGGATGAATGGGGATATAGAGTGGCTAGAAACATCATCCAAAATTTTTAATTGACAAGAAACTTGTTGAGGGCTCAGATCTAAAATAGGTCAGAGACCTCCTGTCTTCTTCGGGACTAGAAAATAGTGGGAGTAAAGCCCCCAGTTCTGTTGTTCTGCAGGAACCTTCTTGCTTGCATTGAGGAGAAGGGAATTGATTTCCTGAAGAAGAAGGGAGGACTGATGAGGGTTCAAAGCAGACTCTCTTGGAGGATGATCTGGAGGAATGGAGAGATAAAGAAGAGTGTAACCATCTTGAATGATCTGTAGAACCCAGAGGTCTGAGGTGATCAACTCCCAACGAAAATAAAGTTGGAGACAACCTCTGATTGGATAAGGGAGAGGCTGATGTAAAGGAATTGCAACTATGTTCTCGAGTAGCCTGTCAAAAAGACTGGTTCGATTTAGCAGGAGCAGATGCTTGAGATTTCTAAGGGCGTTGTTGTTTCTGTTTCTTTTGTTGTGGCCTAGACGAATCAGAAGGCTTGGCCAAAAAATGCCTCCGATATGAAGAGGAAGGTTTGAATGGTCTTGCTGTGAAAGGCTTAGATTTAGGTTTAAGCAAAGCATCCTAATACTTTTCATGGGCAGAGAGCTTTTGAGTAGCATTTTCCACTGAGTCTCCAAAAAGCTCATCCCCCAGACAGGGAATGTTGGCCAACCGGTCCTGGAGGTTAACATTCATATCAGCAACCCTGAGCCAGGCTAATCTCCTCTTGGCCACAGACATAGAAGAAGCCCAGGAAGACAACTCAAAGTCATCATAAGCAGACTGAACCATGTACCGTCTGAATTGGGTAAGGGTGTGAACAATATGTTGGAAATCCTTCACTTGATGGGATGGAAGATATTTTTGAAAAGCAGGCAATTGCTTAACTTGATGTTTCAGGTAGCATGTGAAATAAAAGTTGTAGTTAATGACTTGATTTGCCAACATGGAATTTTGGTAAAGACGTCTGTCAAACCTGTCCATAGTACGTCCCTCTTGACCTGGCAGGACCGAGGCGTAAACTTTGGACAGGGTAGACATTTTCAGTGTGGACTCCACCACCAAAGACTGATGAGATAGTTGGGGTTTGTCAAAACCTGGACTAGGAACAATCTTGTAGAGGGAGTCCAATTTCCTGGAAGCAATAGGAACAGAGAGGAGATTCCCAATTTTTATGAAGGGTTTCTCTCAAGATTCCATGGAAAGGATAAGCTCCTTAGGAGGTTGATCATAGTCCATAGTTTCCAAAAATTCAGCGCTGTATTTGGAATCTGTCTCTAGCTTGATAGACAGATCCTTACCCAACTTCTAATGAAACAAGTGAAGGAAGGTCTCTCGGTAGGGGATGTCTCTCTAGGAGGAGTTTTTGATAGAGATTGTGGCTCAGGAGAATCATAGGCCTCTGTGGTCGAATGAGAAATGTCAATATTGGAATCCATTTGAAGATCAGAGTCAATAAGCAGGATGGAGATCGATGCTGCCACTTGGAATGGTGTCGGTTTGATGAGGAAGGCAATGCAGGATATTTACGTTTCTCTGAAAAAAACATGTTTGGACTTGCAAGAACACTTGCTGGACTGAGAACAACAAGGAGAAGAAGAATGATGTTTCAACGAACTGGAATGGTGTCTGGAGGCACGATGCTTTGATGTATGGCTGAATGATGACTGGTGTCGAGAGCTATGATGATGCATCGATGAAGCACTACCGGCATCCCGTGTAATGTGACACTCAGGCTGGGCCGGTACCGGAGAAGTCAGTGTCAGGGTAATAAGCTGAAAATATCCCATACTCTGCACGAAAGAGAGCATTGAGCTTCTCTTTGAAGGTAAGCACTGGTACCTGTGGCATCGTCACTGGTACCAACTGTGCCTCGACTTGTTCCGGAGAGGATGACTTGGATGACGACGCATCCCTCGATTTCGAAATGAGTTGCATAGGGGGTCTTTGCTTGGTTGGCATGATTGGACTCTATGCCATAATGACCTGCGTCCCTGCCTGGGAAGCTGGTGGCTTTTTAGCTGACTTACCAGAAGGAGCGATGACTTGTGACACCGCAGTCAATGTCGGTGCATCGGACGACGAAGGTGTCTTTGACGTTGAGGGATTCGACGTTGATGCATGCGATGCATCAGCTCCCTCCATGCTGACACCGAATAACTCTTGTTGTAGAATGCGGCTCTTAATGGTGCACTTCTGAAGAGTGGAATAGCGCGCATAGGACTCGATGCGATGTTCCAGGCCAAGGCACTGTATACACCAGTTGTGGGAGTCAGTGATGGAAATTGTCCTTTGGCATCTGCAGCACATTTTAAACCATGTCAATGGGCAGGATATGAACGGGAAAACCGCCTCAGCCAAATTGAACTCAATAGCTGTCAAAAACACCTGAAGGCAAAAACAGGGGAGAAAAATTCTCCCAAATTCTTTTTTTTCTTTTTAGAGAGAAATTAAAGAAAAAAGAAATAGAAAAATAAACGTGCGAGCAGGAAGGCAAAGGCTGAAAAACGAATGAACGATCAAGAGCATGACTTCTTAACTCCGCAGAAAACTAAGAACTGAGGAGCTGCGTACCTACGTTGGGCGGGAAGGCACTCACATATATGCGGTGAGTTGCAAACTTTCTAAAGTTCTTAAAGTGCTGATGCACTTAAGCAGCTATCTGGACAGGGGCTCCGAGGATGATATCACCCATATGTGAGAATATGCTGCCTGCTAGTCCTGGGATAAAGCAAGTAGAATCTTAGAAATTATTAGGAAAGGAAAGGAGATTAAAATGAAACAGATTATTATAATGCTTTTGCACAGATCCATGGTGTGACTTGACCTTGAATACAATATGCAATTCTGGTCACTACATTTCAAATAAAAAAAAACCAAATACCCCCCCACCCCCGAAACATAACAGTGGAATTAGAAAAGGGCAACCAAAATTTTAATGGGGATGGAACAATTTCCCTATGAGGAAAGACTATAAAGTCCGAGTCTCTTCAGCTTAGGCAAAATATGACAGAGGTCTATAAAATTATGAGTGGAATAAGGAGACATGAATCATTTGTTTACTCTTTCCAAAAGTATAAGAATTAGTGAGGACACAATAGATAGTCAGAGAATGTAGTAAAAGAGGACAGCATGGCCAGTTTTAGGGCACATTCCTAAAAGAAAAATACATAAACTATTATTAAAGTGGATCTGGAAAATCCAATCCATATTTCTCAGATAAGCATTCTGAAACTCATTTTACTCTTTTGGGATCACCAAATACTTGTGAAAATAAGATGCAGAGTTGATGGACGTTTGGTCTGTCTCAGTAAGGAGGATGTTTAAGTACTTATGTATTGTACATAAGGTTTCTCTTCTAAGTATCCAAAAAAGGCTTTATATGATCCAATGTAATCAAAACACACAGATCAAGTAATAATAATCAAGTTCTTTTATAATTCACCATTGAAACCATATGTCCATCTGGTTCTGTCATTAAAATATACTTTTATACAGTACAGTATTAGGAATAATGAGACAAAGTTTTAAACAATAGTCTGTCTTCTCTCTGTCCTTAAAAGGGTCATTTTGCACTGACAACTCATTTGTCTTGCCATGTTACATGTTTTCAAGGTAAAGGAAGAGTGTATGTTAATACTACAGCTCCAATCTTTGGGCTCTTGCCTTATTCTAGATGCAGTATGCCAGCACACATCAATCATCATGAAAATCACACCGACCTCATTGTCAAGAAAGGCCTTTCAGCACTCTGGAAACTCCGTACCATAAAGAAATATTTCGATGACACTGCATTTCGACTATTAGTTCAATCCTCTATCCTCAGCATACTGGATTATTGCAATATCATTTACCTAAGCTCCACAAAGAAAATCACCAGAAGACTAAAACTGATTCAAAACACAGCTGTCCGCCTCATTTTCAGCCTGAACAAATGGGAACACATCACCCCCTTCTACCACCAACTGCACTGGCTACCCTTCGAATCCCGAGTCCTCTTCAAGTTCGCCTGCATCTGTTACAAGACAGTATTTGGTCTCTCACCAAAATACCTCTCCCCACATTTCAATATGTATTGCACCAACAAGAAATCCCGCAGAATCCAGTTGTTTACCTTCCCCTCCATAAAATCATGCCAGCTCAAAAGATTCATCGACAAAACCTTCGCCTTCCAGGCGGCCAAGCTGAACCCTTGGCTAGCCCAAATGATGCTAGAGGCCCCGACCTACCTAGACTTCAGAAAACTTCTCAAAACACACCTCTTCCGCGAACAAGACCCTTAGTCCTTACTCCCCGCATACACTCCAACCCCCCCCCACCCCCACCTCCCTCTCCCCCCCCCTCTTCTGGTTTCCCACTCCCTCCATTTTATCCTCTAACCCAACTACGATAAACCTGTGCCTCCTTCCGCGCTACCTGCAATTCCGAAAAAAAATTTTTTTGTAAATCCGGGTTCAGACCGGATCCTAATGTAACGAATGTAAACCGCCTAGAACTCTTTGGGTATGGCGGGATATAAGAACCTAATAATAATAATAATAATAATAATAAATAATGGCTTTAAACCATGCAGAAACTATTATTGCACTATATTGTTTCTTTGACAATGTCAAACAAAATAACTTTTTTTTTTACCATCATGTCTGCAACTTTAGGTTTTATTAAAAAGTGAAATTATCCCATTCTATTTCTATGGATAAAACGTCTTCTGAATTAGGCCTTTAAATCTTTTTCATTCCTCCCCTCTCCATTCCTGTTTTATTATTGTACAAAATTTATTAGGGAGGTGCTTTTAGTAGCACATGTTCAGTTTGTAAGCACACAAAAATTTAAAGGCCCTTTTTACTAATCTACGTTAAGCACTAATGCACGATTAACATGGTGAAATGAGCTAAAGAATTAGTTTTACCAGAAGCATGCGGTATATATAAAAAAAAAAAAAATTATAGTGGGGGAGTGTCATAAGCCGAGAATGGGCATGGAAGCATAAACCAGTTAGTGCACTGACATTACCGCACACAAATTGGTTTACATATGGTTAATACGGAACTACTTAGCGCTTTCTAAATAGGAGGAAGCAAGTGCACCCATGTTATTTTTTTAGTCGCCATGCGCTAATGCTTCTACTAGTACAGTCTGAAAAAATGATCATAGGAAAACGGCAATTTCATGACTGTGGTACAAATGGACTTAGCACATGGTGACATGGATTTTTCTGTGTGCTAAGCTCATTTCTATTGCAAGTTTGTAAAAGGACCCCTAAGTGCAAATGAAGACAAATTTACCATCTATGAAATTAATGCATATAGAGGTATAAGATCCTTTATCCGAAATTCAGAAAACCAAAAAGTTCCAAAAACCGAAATTTGATACAAACCGGAAGTAGTCAATTTCCCTGATGTGAAACCAATGCAGATGCATGTGTTTGTCCTCCCTCCCCTCCCAGTAGAATCCCTTGTACGTTGCTGCCACTACTGCCAGAACCAGCAGTTTCCCAGCCTTCAGATCCCCCTCAACCCAGCAATTTACCCACCGTTAGCGCGCTCTTCCATCTCTCTTCCCTCCACCAAATAAAGTGATGACCCACCCCCTCCCAGACCCAGCAGCAGGCATTTTCAGTACCGGAAGAGCACAGGTAAGAGGAAGTGAGAATCACTCCCGTCCCAACATCCTGCTAAACCACCATGGAAGCACAGTCGGCCTAGGAATCTTGATGCTGGGTCACTCTTTGGGGTGGGGAGATTAGGGATGGAAGAAATATATATGGTACATGTATAAGAGCCATTATGAAAAGCTCTGAAAACCTAAATACAGTAATCATAAGATTGCCCTTGAATTCACTACAAAGTCGCATCCTTCTCCCCTACCCACCATTCACTCTCCTGAACTTCAATCTCGCAACTCCCCTTCATCCTTCACCCAAACAACTCAGGAAGCTTCTCCTGTTTGGTCCCGCCCTCTTGTCCCTCCATCAACTACTGCTGACTTTTCTTCCTTCTCTGAAATCACAGAGGAAGAAACTGCACAACTTCTGTCTTCAGCCAAGTCTACTACATGCCTCTCAGACCCTATTCCCACCCCCTCTACTCGACCCCATCTCACATACTGTTATCTCTCCCATATGCCATATTATCAACCTGTTTCCACTGCAACTGTCCCTGCTGCCTTCAAACATGTGGTGGTTAAGCTGCTTCTCAAAAAACCCTTGCTGGACCCTTCTTGCCCGTCTAACTATCGCCCTGTCTCCCTTCTTCCATTCCTATCCAAGATACTCAAGTGAGCTATTCTCCGTCGCTGCCTGGACTTTCTTTCAACTTGATAAGATTCTCGATCCTCTACAATCTGGTTTTCGCCCCCAACACTCCACAGAGACTGCCCTCACTAAGGTCTGCAGTGACTTGCTCAAGGCCAGATAAGGGCCTTTACTCTATCCTCATCCTTCTTGACCTGTCTGCTGCCTTTGATACTGTTAATCACAGCTTACTCCTTGATACACTGTCCTTATTTGGATTCCGTGAATCTGTCCTCTCCTGGTTTGCCTCCTACCTTTCCCAAAGCACCTTTAGTGTATGTGTTGGTGGGTCCTCTTCTGTTACTACTCCGCTAGCGGTTGGCATACCCCAGAGTTCTGTCTTAAGACCTCTTCTCTTCTCTCTCTACACCTCTTCCCTTGAGGCCCTGATTGAGTAAGGATTGTATACCATCAGCGGATTGTCTCGCTGAATTTTTCAAAAGCAAAATTACTCAGTTAAGATCTGATTTCGGTTCATTAATTAATACGGATGTAGGTGAGACGATGCAATTGCTGGATGGGTCAAGAGCAGACACTTCAACTCTCCAGACTGGTTTCTCTTTTGTAAGCTATTTAGGAGGTACACAAAATCTAATTGTGGACTTGATAATTGTCCCCCAAATCTATTGAGAAATGTGCCTTTTATGTTTAAAGCTGAATTATTCAGATGGATTACATTCCTATTTAAAGAAGGTTCATTTCCAGAAGAAATAGGTCATATTGTTGTAACTCCTATTGTAAAAAATCCAAAAGAGCCTATCACTTGTAAAACTAATTATAGGCCCATAGCTATGGAGGGATTGGTAAATGTTCATTTGGTAAATTATCTGGACAAATTTGATATTCTTCACGACCATCAGTCTGGTTTTCGTGCTGGTTAAAGTACTGAAACAGTTCTTGCATCCATAATTGATTATCTCTATAGGCAATTCAGTTCAGGTTCAAGCGTTTTGATTTTACAATTGCATTTGAATAGTACGTTTGATGTGGTTGACCACGATCTATTATTAGCTTGTTTGGAGGCCAATGGAATCACTGGGAACGTTCAGAGGTGGTTTAAAGGCTTTTTGCAAAGTATATCTTACCAAGTATATTTCACTGGGACATACTCATCCACATGGAGTAATCCATCCGGTGTCCCTCAGGGATTTCCATTGTCACCCACTCTTTTTAATATCTACTTGATCTCCTTGGCTAACTTATTGCAAGACCTAAAAGTCAAGTTTTATATCTATGTGGATGACATCACCATACTATTGCCTATGTCATCTTTCACAGAGGACATAAAAAATCAGATCGCTGTAATTCTGGTAAAGATAAAACTTTAGATGTTTAGATTCAAACAAACTTATTTCAGAAAAAACAAAATTTTTTCTTGCCAGTCCTAGCGATATTATTTCAGACAAAAATTTTTGACATCGTCCCCTCAATTAGGATATTGGGTGTTACATTAGATCGTCATCTATCGTTCGATGATCATACAGATCTTATGATAAAGAAATGTTTCACGACACGTCTGGATGTGAAGCCAATATTCATTTACTCAAATGCTTTCTGAAACAGGAAACAGGAAAGACCTGCAAGCTGTAACCTAAGTGAGCCCATTGGAAGGCCATTTTCA
Source organism: Geotrypetes seraphini (assembly GCF_902459505.1). Taxonomy (NCBI): domain Eukaryota; kingdom Metazoa; phylum Chordata; class Amphibia; order Gymnophiona; family Dermophiidae; genus Geotrypetes; species Geotrypetes seraphini. The sequence continues at coordinate 49,538,912 of NC_047087.1, forward strand.
AAACCCTTCTGAAGAAAGGCTAACACCAATGCAATTGGGGTCTTGGCTACATTAGCGTGCCTCTGACTGCACCAGATCTGGAAACACTCCCAGGCCTTCGCATAAGCTACCAAAGTAGAATGGCTATGCCTGTGTCAGAATACCCTTTGCACACTAATTCCACATGCTCAAGAACCATACACATAAGACCATAATGGTCTGGATCCTCTAGGCAAACACCTAAAGTCCAACAGGACAAAAAACCCACGGGTTCAAAATCACATAAAAACAGTGGGAATGGACAATGAGCACCCCACAAAAGATCACTGATGTAAAAAAAAGGTCTTAGTTTATTCCAATAAAGGACATACACAAACTGTGGACCTGACACAGCACTGTGTTTCGGTGAATAAAAACGCCTGTATCAAGGGTCACTGTAGTGTTGTAATCCAGAGATAACAAGTCCTTTGTTAATACAAGGTTGGGCCAATCAAACACACAAAAAAAGTCGGACAATGAATAGCTGAGAGAGAAGGCCCAGATGGCAAGGGAGTCCGAGTCTCTTGCCCCTCTGAATGCATACCAGATTTGCATACCATGGTCACCTCGGCCAGACTGGGGTGACTAGAATCATCAGACCTGGGTATGTCCCTATTCTTCAGAGGACTCTTCCTATCATTGGCCAAGGAGGGAACACATATAGAAGATCTGCTTGAGGCCAAGGCTGAACCAGTGCAACCAGCCCATCACTTCTTGGCTTGTATCTTTGACTGAAGTATCGAGCTGCCTTCCTGTTGCTGGCTGATGCCATGAGATCAAACGCTGGCTGCCCCTATCACTTCACTATGTTGTCAAAGAATTCCTGAGATAGAGACCGCTCACCAGTGTCTGACAACTCAAAAAAGTCCACTGGCACATTGTCCACACCTGCTACATGTGCTGCCGAGAGCCAATAGATGAGCCTCCACCTACCAGAACAGCAACTGAGCTTCCACTCTCAGTGGTACACTGGATACCGCTGGATACCAGGTCCAACCAAGACTGAGGGTACTCAGGAAGGGATTTTTGGTGTCCCGAAACCAGGCTTGGTTGGACCTGGTTTCCAGCGGTCCCCCACTGCGGGTAGCTGCTGTTGTAACAACTGCCTATGAACATCTTCAATTAAGTCGTTTTTTGATCTGTTGTGGGAGTTGCTTGGGGGAGGTTCTCAGAGTGGCTCCTTTATTGACCTCACTCGTGGTCACTGGTTTGGTGATTTACTTTTCACTATTGTTTTTGATTTATTACACACAAGGAGGTACCCTATGATGGTGTGGGGGCAGGGACTTGTGGGTCTCTGTCTCATTATGTGAAGCGCTGGAGTTATTCTCCCTTCGCTGCCTTTTTCACACTGAGGGTACTCCATTACTAAATTATATTAGATTTTAGAGTATTCACGCTATTTAGCGGGTGTTCACTGTTGGTCTGGTCATTAAGTCGCCACTCTCTGAACTGTGTGAACTACACTGCCTCTTGGTAGGTTTCTTTCTAAGTTTCTTGGGCAGGGTTTTGGAGTACTTATATTTGATGATACTGCTCTCACAGCTGGCATGACCTGCATTTCCAAAATCTGCTACCTGAACTTTGTTCTGCATGCTTCCAGTAGAAATGCTCTGTTTCACTCTATGTCGAACAGGACCCCCAAGTATTTCAGGGACTGTGTCAGGTCCAAGTGATTCTTCCTGAAATTTATCACCCAGTCTTTCTCCTGCAGGAGGTGGACCAACTGGTTCACCACTGTGAGCCCCTTGGCATGGGACGGCACTCTTATCAGCCAATCATCTAAATAAGGAGGCACCTGTATCCCTGATTTGTGGACTGCCCTTATGACCATCACCTTGGTAAAGGTGTGTGGTGCTGTCGCCAGCCCAAATGGGAGAGTAGAGAACTGGAAATGTTGCTCCAGCATGTGGGACCTCAAGAATTTTCTGTGGGCTGGAAAAATGGGAATACATAGATAAGCCTCTGTTAAATACAACAAGGCAAGAAATTCCCCCAGGCAATGACTGACTAGACTGTATCCATGCAAAGTGGGGAATCTTGAGAGCTGAATTGACGGACTGGAGGTCTATGATTGGTCTCCAATCTTGAGAGTCTTTTTTAGGAACAATAAAGTATATTGAGTATCTGCCTGAGTCCAATTCTTTATCTTGTATGGCCCCTATGACTCTAAGATCGAAACAGAAAATAAACTCAAGCAGAACAGACAAGCCCCTACAACTCTGTGTGTAGAGAGAGAGACTGAGACAGTCCAGCACAGCCCAGAGTGATGGGAGGTGGAGCAGAAGAATATGCAAATGGAGCTCTTTACACACTTCACAGTCAAGGTCAAGACTGATGTTCCTATTGCACTAGAATAGCATTTAACTTTTTTGTTTAAAGGAGACTATGATAACCATATGGAGAATGATAAAAGAAAAAACTTAGAGGACCAGCTGCAAAGATCAAAAATTTACATCAGGTGTGGATTTATTCAAAAATACCATATTGGAAGACCAGATCAGATATATTCCATGTATAAAAAATGAGGAAAAGAGGCCAAATGACAGCTATCATGGTTAACAAGGGAAGTGAAGAAAGCTATTAGAGCTAAAAGAAAATTTTTCAGAAAGTGGAAGAAGGATCTGATTAAAAATGATAGGAAACAGCATAAGAAATGGCAAGTTAAATGCAAAGTGCCAATAAGGAAGGCAAAGAGATCTTGAACAGAAGATTGCATTGAATGCAAAAATACATAATAAAAACTTTTTTTTAGATATATTAGAAACAAGAAGCTGGAAAATGAATCAGTCTGTTCCAGTATGGCAACTCTTATGTTCTTATTATAGTCACATCTCACAGATAGAAGATACACTTCAGTGGTAGTAATAATTGGGGCGTAGGCATTAGAGGAGGATGCAAACAGAGCAACTACCCTGAGGCTGTTGTTGGGTGTTGGGGCCCCTCCCAAATTTATGCCCTGGACTCAACTTATTTACTTGGTAACCTAGCAACATTTTGTGCCCTTTAGGGATTCCAATTTTATTGGAACTTGACCTAAGCCCAGTTATTAGAGGGACAATCATTTATCTGAAAGATACATACTGTGGGTCCCTCCAGAATCCATCACAATCACAACTTTGAGCTAGCCAATAGATGTTGTTCTTCCATTACCTCCTTGTAGGCATTATGCTACCTCTTGGCACTTCTAGCTAAGTGAGAGCTGAGCTTTGGAATCAAACACAAACATCTTGAACAACTGTGCCTGATGCTTCCACTGGTCACCGGATAGGCTTGTTTTTTTCAGGTTTTCTAATACATTCCCCCTCCCCCAAACATGCATTTTAGAAATATTTAGAAACATAAAATTTCAAATGATACTGCAGCACCACGATGTGCACCAAGTATACTAAGCTCATTAAAAAGTCTAAGAAATTAGAGCAAAACCAGTGAGTTACTAAGATACCAAAATTTAGTACATTCTGCACTTTTTCAAATGGTTCCTCTATTCAATGGTGCAGAACACTGTAATGTTTCCATTACCAAGATTCTTCCATCAACTAATGCAAATTTACAAGATATGACTGACTGCAACCTGATGGTTTGATAGAACAGTAGCAGGCCTTGAAAGACAGTTCTTGAAATGAGCTGAACTGTTTCTGAACTGTGCACTATACTTTTCTGCCATTTCATTTTAACATTCCAATATCAGCACAGTGTGAACTTTTGGAGTTTAATATGTCTATTGCACTTACAGTGAATACTGTAAAGCAATACACCACAGAACAACAAAGGGTCATTAGAATTGATCTTAAATTTACTCCAAAATAGGATACAACAAAACAACCTGACCTTTTCTTTCTAAAGGACAAAGATTTTTTGCTGCTTGGCAACCAGCCTACAAATAAACTAGCAATTATATCACCTTTAAAGTGATTGCTAGTGTGATTGTATGGTCATCTTGACAAACAAAGCAGCAAATGAAACTAGAAAAAATACATCTAAAGGAAAAATTTTCTTTAAAATGTAATTTTACAGACAAGATGCTTGTTGATAGATTAAAAACCCGAAATAGATCAAAACCAGGAGGAAAATATGAATTTCTAATGGAAAGGCATATCACTTCTTTTAATTTGACATTCATAAGCTCTTTGGGTCTCCCCCATTCAAGGCAGTGAATAAATCACAAAAATAAAAACAAATTATATGATGCAATATAATCATTAACAAAAATGATAATCTTAAAATATACAATATGATTACAAAAATTAAAAACAGTGTACATATAAATACAGCATAAGAAGTGTGTGATAGAGTGTGTAAGAACATTCCAGTTCCCTTTAAGCACCTCCCTCATGGGACATTACTAAAAGGCTTATCTCTGCAGTGCTCAGCAGAGAGGATGTTGCTTATTGTATCTGGATAGCAGAATTAGATATCAGAGATATTCTACAAAGCCTTTCTGTTGTCCTAAGTTTTCTGGATCAGTGATCTTTATTGCAAGGTCCACAAGCCAATGTTGGCCCTCTGAGATATCTGTGGCACTTTTTGTTTCCAGCGCTGCAGTCCTGCACTCTTCGGGTTGCAGGCAGTGTGGATGAAGTAAACACACTGCCTTTGGTGGCCCCGGAAGCTTTCCCTCTGCTTCAGCTTCCTGTCCCCGTGGTAAAAAGCTGTAATAGAGGGAAAGCTTCTGGGGGTCGCTGAAGGCAGTGTGTTTATTTCATTCATGCCACCCACCGCCTAAAGAGTGCAGGACTGTAATGTTGGAAACAAAAGTGCCAGATCCTGACCAGGTAGGGGAAGAAGATGCCAGATCTTTGATGGGAAGAAAGATGGGGAAGAAAGGGGAAGGGCAGAGAGAGGGAGGATATGGTGCACATGGATAGAGAGGAGGGAAAGAGCAGAGAGGGAGGAAATGGCACACATGGATGGACAGGAGGGGGAGGGTAGAGACAGGGAGGAGATGGTGCACCTAAATGGAGAAGAGGGGGAAGGTAGAAAGAGGGAGGAGATGGTGCACATGGATAGAGAAGAGAGGAAGACATGAAAAAGTATCAGACTGAGAAGGAAGCAGAAAAAGTGGAAGAAAGTTGAATGTTAAAAGCTAATGTGAAAGATGGATGTAGGGCAGAAAGTGAAGAAGAGAAAAATGGCAAATGGATAAGAAGGGCCTGGAAACAGTGAAAAGTAAAGACAGGAGGAAGTGCAGCCAGCCTGGGAAAAGATGATTACAAAAATAAAATCACCAGGCAACAAAGGTAGAAAAATTTTATTTTCAGTCCGGTGATTGAAATATTTCAGTTTTGAGAATTTACATCTGCTATCTACATGTTGCACTGTTCAGGAAGAAATGCATTTCTCTCTTTGCGAAACACCCCTTGAAACATATTTTACACTTTGTGCAAATATCGTGTTGACCAATACAGGGCAAGCAGTAGCTTCCCCCATTTGCAAAAGTATTCCAGCATATCCTTGGTTGAAGAGGAAGAGTTTAGTAAGCAGTCCTCTGACTGGACTGAGACTAAGGGCTCCTTTTACTAAGGTGCGCTAGCGTTTTTAGTGCGCGCAGAAGACTAACGCACGATATACCGCCTGCTTAAAAGGAGGCGGTAGCGGCTAGTGTGCGCTATTCTGCGCGTTAAGGCCCCAACGCATCTTTGTAAAAGGAGCCCTAAGGAACTGAGGTCAAACAGCACACAGAAGAAAAGAAAAAACAGGAGAAAAACTTTTGATCATACAGTGCAAAACAATTATAAGCAAAACGTAGCAGAATAAATCACAGCAGCAACACTTAAAACATATGTATTTCATTTTTTAACCAAATATGATTTCCTTGCCAGTACTCTGTGGAAATAGCCTATTACAATATTCATTTACTGATTAATTAGATTTTTATTTCCAAACAGGTATTGATGTAATAGGGCTGGTATTATAAAAGGATTTTTATTGTACATGAGATAGATATTTTTTTATTTATATATTCAAAAAATTTATATCCTGCATCATCTATCATTATGAGCTGCTTACAAGTCTCACATACATATACTTATACATAAACAGGACAATCATCTTTATTCATAAATACAATAAAATACATTTAAGACAAAAAAAATATTCCGTTTAATATAATCTATCTATATCAACTAAGAGCTGGATAGCAATGCTCCCGCTAAACAAGGGGTCTCAAAGTCCCTCCTTGAGGGCCGCAATCCAGTCAGATTTTCTGGATTTCCCCAATGAATATGCATGAGATCTATGTGCATGCACTGCTTTCAATGCATATTCATTGGGGAAATCCTGAAAACCCGACTGGATTGCAGTCCTCAAGGAGGGACTTTGAGATCCCTGCTCTAAACTGTGGGGAAATCATCCTCTTACATCCCTGGCAGTGATGGTGCTTTTTCAATACCAAATTTTCAATAGTGAGGGTCAGACAAGTTCTACAGCACTCCACAAATCCTGCCTGGCCCTAGTTGATTGAAAGCGCAATATTGTAGCATCATCCCCCACTGTCAGAAATGCAATTGGAAGACTCCTGCACAGCTTAGACTAGGGACTATTACTGGATAGTGCTGCTGAATATCTTTACAGATCACAATATCACTATTTGGACAGTGCCAGAGTGGTCTAGGGATGCATAGAATAGAAACAATTTATCTAGATAGAGGATTTTTAGCACTGCTATCCATATAATGGTCCAGATACCATAGGAAAGAAAAAAAGTGACCTAAGTGCTATCTGGATAGCAGGTGAATATTGCTGCTAGTAGTATAGTGCCAGCCCCTCAATGCATTATCTGGATATTTAGTGGCAGCCATTATTACATAATTTTATTGTTTTGTTGTTTATTCGTTTTAAATTATATTTTTGTATAATATTATGTATGTTACTTGTTACCTGCATAGAATTGTTGGATATGCGGGATATCAATTTTTAAATAAAATAAAGAAAAAAAATTCATATACTGTTGTTGAATATCTGAACAATTTTTGCACACAGCAGAGGGTGTAACCCCTCAAAGAAACAATTGACCGCTGCAGGCTCAATATCGGGAGTGCATGAGGCTAGGCTAAAACTGAAGTCAAGCTGCTGAAAGTCAACTTCTTCCAAATAAACTGATTTAAAATAATGTCTGGCACTGTATAGCATCTCACTGTAAGCATGCAACACCAGCTCTCAGGTTTTAGTTAGAAATAGCAAATGTAAGTTAGTTTTACTTACTTTTATTTGCTGAGGGCAGTCGTTAGAACAAAGACCACTTAGAACTACAAAAGAAAAACCAATAATTAAAATCTTCCTGAATCAGTGAATGAGATGTCTGTTTCTCCGCTTTGTGGAATTCCTCCTTTATCAAATTTTTTAAAATCAAAATACATAATTCCCTGACCAAGATTTCAGAACTTAACATAACCCCTTTATCTATGTCAGCATTTTTGCTAGGGATATATACGACTGTACCTCCATATGACTAAAGTAATTACTTCAACATCTGCTAGCAGCAAGAGTGAGGATTTGGAAAAAGAAATACCCACCTTCTTACTATATAACTAAATGCAATAATTTGGAAGTACTGCTGCTATGAAAAAACTCATTTGGATGACGAGGGAGAAGCCTGGGCACCTTTTGAAGCGAGTTTCACTGAGCAATGGCCCCTTTTGGGGTGGGTTGGTCCATTCATCCATACACACAGGTTTGCTTACGCACGCACAAGTAAACCCAAGCTTAAAGGAAAGCAGGAGGCAGCAACAGGAAAAAGATGAGGCATTCCGGCAGCCTTGGCCAAGAAAAGGGCTGTGTGCCACAGGAATCTCAAGCCCTATGGCACTAGAAGTGGCAGGCTGGCACTCCAAAGCCCTGTGGCCCTAGAAGAAGATGCAAGCCAAAGTTCAAACCGAGAGCACTGTTGGGTACATGGGGATTTTAAGCCCTGTGGTGCCGGAAGAGCAGACAGGCTTGCAGCCCTGGTGAAGAGCAGCACTGGATGTTATGGGGATCCCAAACCCTGTGGCAATGGAAAAAGGGGCCAGATTGTGGCTGCAGCAGAAAAGTGCAGATGCTGCAATCCATGTGAAGACAAGCTAGTTTAAAGAAGAGGGAAGGGGAGTGCCAGGGAGAAGAGAGAGGGAAAAGAAAAAGGGAAAATGTGTTATTCTGTTAGGATATATGTGCACTTTTCAACTTATTTTGACTTTGGGAAAGGTTGATTTATTTTTTTTTTTATTTCTTTTCCGCTAAATAACTAAGCGGATAACAGTAAAATATACATGTTTAATACATACAAACATAGCAAATACAGTATCATAAGAACCCTTTTCCATAAAAGAATATGCTTACAAAGCTCTAAAATAGCTTTCACAATAGTAAGCTAATAAAAAGCCTTAACAAATAAAAAGGTTTTTAATGCTTTTTAAAAGATATTTTGTCCCTACATAATCTTAGATATCCTGGCAGTGCATTCCACAAATGTGGACCCACTACTGAGATTGCTGATATTTATGTCTTCCTATAATATGTCTCTCCAAGTGTTTCAATTGATAGTCGCATTGCAGACTGAGATCTCAAGGATCTAGGAGGATGCAATGTTTCAACATTTGAGTTAGATAGCAGAGAGCCACAAAGCAATCGTTTCAACACTGGACTGATATGCTCATTCCAGGCCGTTCTCGTAATCATTTTTACTGCAGGGTTCTGAACGACTTGCAGTGCTTTTAAATTTTAACTTTCGTAATGCCCATCAACAGTGAATTACAGAAGTCCAATTTTGTCACAACAATAATTTATATTACTGTCCAGAAATCAGCAACGGACAACACTATTCTCACTCTAGATCAGGGATCTCAAAGTCCCTCCTTGAGGGCCGCAATCCAGTCGGGATTCAAATTTAGTACCTACTTGTTCCTATGCATCCAGCACATCATCCTATCCATACATTCTCCTAACTTTTTCTGAACATATTCTACCCCATAAATCACAGGGAAAAAGAAGTGAATATTGTCTGCATAAATACGATAGAACACTCCAAGTTCCTCAAGAACCCGCCCTATTGACGCAACATATATGTTGAACAGCAGGGCTGATAGTGCAGAGCCTTGGGGAACCCCCTTTTTCATCTTCATCGTCTCTGAAATCCTAAAGCAACATTTCACCACAAATTTCTGCTCCAGCAAGAGAGACCCAAACCATTTCAATACTGTCCCACCTATACCCCTTATCTGTTATTTATCTAACAACAATTTAGGATCTATGGTATCAAAGCAGCCTGTAAATCTAAAGACACCATAAAGAAAGTCACATCCTTATCAATACCTCTTCTTAACACATCCAAACTAGATGATAAGAGTTTCAACCCCATGCCATTTCCTAAAGCCATATTGATGGATATCTAACCAATTTTGATTCTTTTTCAAAAGAATATATCTCTCCCCTCCCTATTGTGATTCCCCTTCTCTGTTCTTTCCTATCAATTATGTAGTTCTACCCTAATTCCTTTTTGTTACAGTTTTGTCTTAGTAATTTTGTTTTCTTACTAATTTGCTGGTTTTACTCTATGTTTTTATGTTATACCCTTTTAATGTATTGTAAACTGCCAAGAAGTTTGATATGGCAGTATAACAAATTTTTAATAAACTTGAAACTTCTAATGCTCTCAACATAACACATTCAATTATCTTTACAACAACTGGGAATATTGAGATTGGTCTATAGTTATTTAAATTTTCCTTTTCCAAATCTTGCCTCTTCAACAATGGTTTAACAGTAGCTGTTTTACAGATATCAGGCACAACCCCTTTCTGTAATGATTTATTTACAATCTCCATCAACACAACACTCCCTTCATCTACAATTGCCTTTACATAAGAACAGCCTCACCGGGTCAGACCAATGGTCCATCAAGCCCAGTAGCCCGTTCCCACGGTGGTCAATCCAGGTCACCAGTACCTGGCCAAAATGCAAGGTGTAGCAATATTCCATGCTACCAATACAGGACAAGGAGTGGCTTCCCCTGTGTCTTTCTCAATAACAGACTATGGACTTTTCCTACAGGAACTTGTTCAAACCTTTCTTAAAACCAGCTACGCTATCCGCTCTTACCATATCCTCTGGCAACGCATTCCAGAGCTTAACTATTCTCTGAGTGAAAAAAAATTTCCTCCTATTGGTTTTAAAAGTATTTCCCTGTAACTTCATCGAGTGTCCCATAATCCTTGTAAATTTAATCGATCCACTTGTACCCGTTTTTATCACCAGCCATGGCGGTATTAGCTCCAATGCTCATAGGAATTTTATAAGTGTTGGAGCTTTTACTGCCATGGCCAGCAATAAAAAATTCTAACGCAGCTTCCTAAAAGGAGGATTGTCTCAGTTAGGGCACTGGTCCTTGACCAAAAGGGCCGCCGTGTGAGTGGACTGCTGGGCATGATGGACCACTGGTCTGACCCAGCAGCGGCATCTCTTATGTTCAATAACATTTTATGAAAAAGTAAAAATATTAAATTAAATGTTATACTCCTTAGGTATATAAACATTAAGAACAGATTAAAACCAAACAAATTGCGGAAATACTGATATTTTATGATAGCAAAATTAGGATAGAGGTATGAAAGAGGTAAGAGCATTTTAATCATTAAAGGGCATATAACAAAGCAAGAATAGCTGTCTAGGTCTTTGGTCAATCCTTGCCTTAGATTACTGTAAAATATCATTAGTTTAGTCAGCAACTCTGAAAGCCTATCTTCTGCAAACAGATGATGTCAGTACTACAGTTCTTCCCCTGACAACTCTTTGGGACTGATGCAGAAAGAAGAAACCTGCTGACCATGTACAAGCATTCAGCTGACTACCAATTAATACTTCATTTATTTATTTCTCCTCTGCCTTTTAATACCTCAACAACATCTGCTCCTGAGAGCAATTTATCTGGGCACCAAGCTAATTCAAGGATGTAAAATACACTGTGATTACATGAAGATACTCTAAAACCCTAGTACTAAATCTATATATCAGTGCCATGATTAAAAAAAAAAAAAAAAAAATGCACCTTTTAAAATAATTATCAAAACCAAAAAGTAAGAAAAGATCATATAAAATTGTAACTAGGAGAAAAAAAATATTTTCCATACTTGTGTTAAAGAGTTTACTCTGAAAACAAACACAAAGACAGTAAGGAGACATGTTACAGCCTCTCTTAAATCCAAACCTTTAAACTAGTTTAAACCCTGAGGGGCCAATTTAGAAAAATGGCAGCCTCCACCCTTCTAGCTCAGCATCTGCTCTCTGTTTCTCCTTTCCCCATAGCCTCTCATCTCCCTATCCCTTCTCTTTTCCCTCCTGTCCTTTTCTCTAGCATTCTCTCTATCTTCCTTTATTCCCATTGTCCAGCATCTCTCCATCACTCCCTTCTGCTCCTGGATCCAACATCTCCCTCTTTCTTCCCTCTCTCATATGTATCTTTCCCTTTCATCCACCCTCATGTCCAATATCTCCTCCCTCCCTTGTGCTCTGGGTAAACATTTCTCTTTCCCCTTCCTTCATGCAGCATCTCTTCTACCCCTTCACCATTCTGTCCAATATTTCTTCCCCATGCACCATTTCTTCCTCCCCTCTACCTCTTCGTACAATATTTTGTCCCTCTCTCACCCCCTAGTCTCTCCATGCAGCATATTTTTCCCCTCCACCACTTTGCTGCATCTTTCCCCTCCTCCCCTCCATCCTATGTCAAGCAATTGTCTCTCTTCCCTCCCCCAAATGTTGCATCTCTCCTTCATCCCACATCTCTTCCTCTCTTCAAGATCCCTGGGAGCAGTGTACCTTGACGGCACTGGCTCCTGTCCTGGAGGTTAATTGGCTTGGCTCCTGTGAGAAGTTGAACGGGTCCCAGGAAGCAGCAGCAATCCCCCTTACGCTGCTTTCTACTGAACTAGAAGCCTCTCCTCTGCCACGTCCTGCCCAGGCAGAGAAATAGGAAGTCATGGCAGACAGGAGGCTTCCAGATCAGCGGCAGTCAGCATGTGCTGGGGACCCATTCCACTTGAAGAGAGGGTCAGAGGACTGAGCCAGCTCACCTTCAGTGCAGAAGCTGGCGTTATCAAGCTGCACCACTACTAGGTGGGTCTGAGCCTAATCTGGGTGGGCCAAGGCCAACCCATGGCTACTTCTTTGGGAGGGACATGGGCAGGTCAGGGGCATTCACTATAGATACACGCAATATTATAGATTTATAGATTGCATCATACAAAGCACACAGATGCAAAAACATGAATAAAACTACCATATTCATAATGCTTATTTTTGAAAAGAATAAGGCCTCTCTTAAATCACACAAAAGTGATGTCAGCATGTTCAGAAATGTTTGAGACACTTGCTTTTACGTTTGTACTGTACATTTTGTCTCTCTTTGCAAGAACTAACAATAGTCTCTTACCATACTGGGATTGAACTTTCCCTGATATCTTGATGAAATCTTTACCCATGCTCATCGTTGACATCACCAAGATTGGGTGGGAAGAAGTTGAGGTGAGAATGTAAGAAGTGCATTTTAAGTGACATTCTGGTACCCATAAGCTGATATGTAACATAGTAGATGACGGTAGATAAAGACCTGAATGGTCCATCCAGTCTGCCCAACCTGATTCAATTTAATTTTTTTTTTCTTTTTAGCTATTTCTAGGCAGGAATCCAAAGCTTGGGTTCCAACTACTAAAGTCTCCGTCAGCATGTTCTCCACAAGCTCAGCATAATTCTCTGATCTGTGATTAACAAAAAAAATTCTGAACAACTAGAACAAATGCTTCGCATGCTGCCAATTCAGCTGGGTTCAGCTTCTATTTGAATGCATCATTGACGATCAGTTCACGGATTTTGGGTCCAACAAAAAAATGCCTTCTTTGATTTTGGCTTCACTTTTCTCAAAACCAAACGAACTTCTTAGGTGCTGAAACACATCACCATTTCTGTCCATCGCCTTGATAAAATTTTTCAGTAGACCCAGTTTTATGTGAAGTGTTGGAAGATAAATTTTCTCACTATGTACTAACGGCAGGTGCTTCACATTGTATCTGCTAGGTACAGATTAGAGAATGACACGGTGGTTGTTACCCGCGGCTAGCCTAGAGTAGCCGCGGGTAAACCGCCAAAACGGGGAAGAAAAAATAGTGGTCTCTGCGGGGAGGGGGACAATTCCATTCACTGCCCCGTGGAGCGGTGAATGGTCTTGTCTCCGCAGTGAGGCAATCACGGATCGCGCGATCCATCAGCCCCACCCGCCCGATTGCAGCGTTCCGCCATTTCCCTCCCTCCACATCACCTTATATGCAGAGTTTGCCGGCTTTCTTTTTCACCCAGCTGCACGCTTTCAAAAAGCCGCGCACACGCGGCTGCTAGAGTTGATCAATTTTCTCCTCTCCTGCAACTTCCTGTTTCCGGTTGCGTCAGAGGAGAAGATTGAACAACAGAGCAGCTGCACGTGCATGGCTCTTTGAAAGCGTGCGGCTGGGCAAAAAAGAAAGCCGGCAAACTTAGCATCTAAGGTGAGGTGGAGGGAGATGACGGAACACTGCATTCGGGCGGGAGGGGGCTGCTGGACCGCGTGATCGCGCGTGTTCCCGGCTCACATTAGAAAGGAGGGAGTGAAAGGGAAAGAGATTCTGGGCCAAGGGGATGAAGAGGGAGAGAAAGAAACCCACAGCAGGAAAGAAAGGGGAGGACAGGCAGGTGAGCCAGATGCTGGAAGCAGGGGGGGGGAGAAAGAGGGAAAAATGCTAGATGGGGTTGAAGAGAAGAGACACATTGGTGTGGAAGAGGAAGAGAGGGGAAATCTGGATACAGGAAGGTAACAGAAACAGGGGAAATTTTGTGCATGGGGGCATAGGGACAAAGACATAAAGGGGACATACATGCCATGGGGATGGTATATGGACACGGGGGGGGGGGAGGACACAACAACAATGCCAGATACATAGGGGAGATCTTAGAAATGGGGAAAATAGGAACACAGAAGCGAGATTGTTTGGGGACCGAGCTCGCAGGCTCCAGTGGCTTGCACAAATTAAGAGGGAGGGAGGGAGGTAGGCAGATAGGCCGCGCAAGAGGAGCTGATGGGTGGTAGAAAGGAAAAGATGGTGAAGAAGGGAGGGAAGTATGGTGGTAGAAAAGAATAGAACAGACATTGAAGGAGGGTGGAGAGGAACAGACCCTGAAGGGAACTGTGGAAGACAGAGTGGGAAGAAGACAGATGCCAGACTATGGGGGAGTGGAGGGAAGATGGGTGCCAGACCAAATGGGGGGGGGGGTATAAAGGGAGAGGCACAGTAACCAAGCAAATGGAAGACGCAGAAAGAAGACACACAGTGGATGGAAGGAATTGAATGAGAAGATGAGGAAAGCAAAAACCAGACAACAAAGGTAGAAAAAAAAATTCTATTTCTTTTCTTTTTTGCTTTAGGATAAAGTAGTATATTAGTTGTGTTGATAAAAATTTATAAACAAAGCCCTGCCAGCTGAACATCTCTTCTCTAGTTCAGCAGCCAGAACTTTGATTTATAAGGAAGGCATAAGCTAAATATTGCAGTACTGAGGCTTATATGGATGCTGCGGGGACGGTGATGGGCGGTGAATGGGATGGCAGTGATGGTGACGGGGTGGTGAAGGGGATGGCGGTGATGATGACGGGGCGGTGAAGGGAATAGCGGTGACGTGGCGGTGAAGGGGACGGTGGGACGGGGACGGGGCAGTGACGGGGACAGATTTTATTCCCGTGTCATTCTCTAGTACAGATTCATCTCGGTTTGGCCATTTTTTCTGCCTGTAATGGTTGGCATCATCACGACTGTTTCAAAGACACAAAAAGCACATGTATTTGGTGTATCCCAGTTGCAGACCCAGAAGGAGTGACACAACTTTGAGATCACCACAGAGGTTCCACTGGTGATCTGCATAGCGTGTGAATTTTAAATGTGTCTCCATGGACTCATACGTTTTCTTTAACCCAACTGCATGAGCAACAGGAACAGATGGCTTCTAGTTTTCATTGTGTAAAAGTACAGTTTTAAGGCTTGCTTTGCTTGAATCAATGAATAGTCTCCATTAATCAAACATATTCATATCCCAGTTCACGCATGAGACCATTAATATCAGTACAGAAACAAATGTTTCCTTCCATTTGATAAAAGGAAGCCAGGATGGTGTGATGATCACAGAAAAAATATATTTTGGTGTTATGCCTTAAAAGATTCCATTGCTTCAGTCTTGAACCCAACAATTCTGCTTTCTCCTTCGACAGTGACAAGTCTCTAACCAGATCATTAAGATCTTCTTGAGTTAGCAGGTGAGGTTGTTTTTCATCCACTTCAGGTTCATACAACTCCTCCACAGCAGCAGAGACACATTCTTCATCTCAACTTTTGGCACATTGTGCTGCAGATGTGGACGGAGGAATTGGAACTGGATTCTCTGAGTCATGAGGAATGGATTTAATTGCTGACAAGCAATCAGGATACACAATTTTT
The DNA here is from genome assembly GCF_902459505.1 of Geotrypetes seraphini. Lineage (NCBI taxonomy): Eukaryota > Metazoa > Chordata > Amphibia > Gymnophiona > Dermophiidae > Geotrypetes > Geotrypetes seraphini. Next base: position 49,554,415 of record NC_047087.1, read on the forward strand.
GATTTATTTCTCTTTGTGAATCCAGCTATTTTGTCATGCAAAAATAACAGTCTGAGTGATGATTTGTTAGTTTGCGCCACACCATGGGTACAGCGAAAGGCATCTTCTTCCGTTTCCCAATTAGAACCTGTATTAATCTGGAATAGCAGACAGTGCAGCATACATGAGGTGCCCACGCTTTATCTTGGTCGCCAACTTTACAGCCAAAATAATGCTCATATGCACTTTGAAGTATGCTGGACAGATTATTTTGCTGATCTTGTGCAGTAAAATGTCCACAGACATAACAGAAATTATCAGGATGGTCAACACAACCTCGTCTTTTCATAATAATTATATCTTAGACAAAAACAAACAAAATACAAAAATTCACAGATAGAAAAAGCAGCACAATCACTTTTTAGTATAAACTTTCAAATTACTGGTATATGTGATCTATGAGCTGTCCTAAAATGCAATATTGTGTTACAGAAACAGTAAAATACCGACACTTCACGGTAGCGTTATTGACAAAAATGATATAAACACAAACTGACACATAACTTAAAAACAGGATATGATAGGCGAAAACTGTTTTCAGATTTAGAGTCAGCATGTGGCCCTTGATAAGGTACAGGTGACAGAACTCCAGTAGCAAAATGCTTGTTGACTACTGTAATTAGTAATAAGATACTAAAAATAACCGATTGTGCAAATCTTCACTTCTTAACTTAGCATATAGTGGAAGCCCCTTTTGTAGCAATAACAACCAACAGCCATATGTCATTTATAGTATCTACCATTTTTGCAAAGAAGGATGATGAAGTTTTTTCCTTTTTTAAAACAAACAGCTCAAGCTCTTTCAGGTTGGCTGGGACTCAATGGACTGCATTCTCAAGAATTACTACAGATTTTTATTGGATTCATGTTGGGTCTTTGACTAGGCTTCTCAAGGACATACACTTTCCTCTTACTGAGTCACTGCTGCTTTGCTTAGGATCACTGTACTACTGAATAGTGATTCTTCTCCCCAGTTCCAGATCTATGGGATTCTAGGATCTGTTCAACCTTCTAATGTAATCCTTGGAAGCCAACCTAGATCTTGCATGAATAAAACATTTTACCTATGCAGGCAACATAACAATCATGCAACCTGTAACGGCTGCATTAGCCAGCATCCTTCACTACTGTCAAAAATGTGTCCACACATGGGGGATCAAGATGGCGACGGAGCTAGTCGCTTAGCTGGAGGCTCTCCCTGCACTGGAAAATTTAATTCTTTTTTACCATCTTTCCTGCTCTTCAATATGCCTAAGCGCAGAAGGAAACAGAGGGGTGGTCTTCCTACCTCCTCTGCCACATCGCTAACGCGCCAGACAGCAATAACATCGTTTGCTGTGTTGGTTGCTCAGGGCACTCCGGCTGATTGAGAGGGGTCAATCTCGATTTCGGATAGCGAAGTTTCGCTTAGCCCAGCTGGTCCGGGAGGTCCCCCATGCCTAGGGAAAATGTCGGGGACGCCAACGGCATTGCAGGAAGCAGCAGGGATGTTCAGCGCCAGCCTACCCTTGACTCCGGAGGCAGTTCCAGTCTCGCTGGATTTCTCACATCAATCGCTAGCGACTGAGGGACTTGGAGTTCAGGGTGGCTTGGGAAGAGGAACTTTAAATTCTGATCCAACGACTGTATTTTCTTCGACGATTCCTGCTTCCCTCCTGAGCCCGTTGAAAAAAACACCAGTGAGACTTGGAAGCACACTGGGAGGCTATCGAAAGCCTTCATAAGGTATGCTCCCATTTTATTTCAGCTTCACAAACTTCCTCATTACAGTTGAAAAATATTGAAGGGAAAATTCAACATCAAGACCAGAGACTAGACAAAATTGAAAAACAGGTCTCCGATTTACAGAATTCTTCTAATCTTCAAGCTAAGGACAAAGCAATGTTGTCTAGGATGATTGAAAATCTGGAGAACGCAAATAGGAACTTAAACTTAAGATTAATTAATTTTCCAGTCACCAGACTACAATCACCTAAGGAACTTTTCCAACAGTTTCTAACTTCAGTCTTAAAGTATCCAGAGACATCAATACCCCCTTTACAGAAAATATATTATTTAAATATTCCTAAGGCAACGAACCAGGACTTGGATATAACAGAGTCCTCACAATCTGAAACTTCTGTACAGGCTACATTGCTTGTGACCTTTGTTTTTTTACAAGACAAAGAAGCAGTTCTTTGTCTATTCTTTAGGACTGAGAATGTTGAATTTTATGGTTCAAAAATAGCTATATTTCCTGATGTTTCCAAATGGACACACTGCGTCGTAAAAAATTTCTATTGTTACATCAATCAGTATTGGGTCTAGGAGCTACCTTTCAGCTGTGCTTTCCATGTAAATGTTGTATTAATTATCAAGCAAATAGTTACGTTTTTTATGAACCCGATCAATTACAATTTTTCCTGGAGGGTAAAGCAGCTTCCGTAACCTCTCAGATGCCCACTGAAGTCACCGTCCAGACTGTATAGTAAAGATACAACCGATTTGCTCTGTACTTATGAGTATATTGATATATTTCCTTGAAAATCAACTACCCTTGATTTGTGCTTGATTCTCTCTCCTTAATTGTAGGCTACTATCATGGTATTGTATATGTAATTAATGTTTTATTTCCTATTGGACATTGTTATGTTTCTTTATCAAATAAATTTTCATTTGATGTTAAACAAAGGTAAATAAATAATATTAAAATAAAAAAAAAAAAGTGTCCACATCATAGAAAATTGGACTTCAACCCACTACCTCAAACTATATATAGCAAAACCAAATTCCTTTGGCTAGGACCTCAACTGACATACGCTACACTCCAAGGATTACAGTAGACAACACAGACTTTCCATTAGAATTACAATTCTGAAATTTAGTAGTAGAAATTGATAACCACCTATCCATGAAGAGCCACGTACAATCAATAATAAAACAATCTTTCCTTGTGATGAGGAAGCTAAGATCTGTCACAAAATACTTTGAAACGGAGGCTTTCTGAATTTTAGTGCAATCCCTAATCCTATGTTGACTAGATTGCTGCAAAGTAACATTGCTATCACGTCTACAACTAGTTCAAAGTGCAGAGGTATGACTCATATAAGGACTATGGAAATCAGAACATTTACAGCCCTCTGTCTTTAAGATCCTGACAGGGAATGCTCCCGACTACCTAACAGAGTTGGCCACTCTACTCCAGGGTGCTTCCAACAAATATTCCACTAGAAATCTTTTCCACTTAAAATTCCCGGCATGCAATATAAAGTCTACCAGACAAATTACCTTATCCATTCAATATCAATTAGCAAAATGCTGGAACCAACTACCGCTTACATTACAATCTTGTGACCACTATCTCAGGTTCAGAAAACTTTTAAAACCATTTCTGTACCAAGACAGGGAGCCAACCCGGAAGTAACTGTAATGGTAATTGTATAAGCCCATTTCTAAACTGTCCAATGCAACTCCTGGGACATAACGATGAGCCAAAGATGACTTACTTAAACTTGTAACTATGTATTTGTAACTGTGATCTACTATTACTACTATTTATCATTTCTATAATGCATGAAAGGTGTATACAGCACTGTGCTTAACTGTATTATTAATTGTACTGATACTGATCTACCTGTACTAGCAACTTTACTGAATGTCTGTGTCAAACTGTCCATTGTAACTTCCTGGGTAACTGACTTATCAGATGACTGGGCAAGAGGTATTTCTCATTACATATCTACCCCCAGGCACCTTTGTTTTCTGTAAAACACAATGCAATAGGGTTAGACAGTTCTTAAAACATGTGACTAGGTCTTCATGACCACCTGGTCATCCCAAGGTCCTCCCTTGACTCCTTGTTCTCCTGGGTCCTCCCTAGACTTCATCTCTCCAGGCTTCTCCTTCTTTCCTCCAACCCTCCAGATCTTCCGCAGCTTCCAGTGCCATTCACCGGTCACTTTGCTGGTTGCTACTATCTCAGCCGTCCCTCCGCCGGATGCTTAGATCTTGGCCAATGCTCCCAGGGTCTCTCACCCTGCTTCACCTAGGATCTTCTCTGATGGCTCTCAGTGCCATCACCAATCTCTCCACTGGTTGCCACGGCCCCGCCGGTTCCACCACTGATCAGCCGCCTGACCCCCTCAGCCTTGGGCTCTGCTAGCCTCTTGTGGGGCTACCGCCAGCCCCTCAATCCCAAGCCTCTTGGGTCCCCACCACCTGGATCCTTGTTCACTGGTCCCACTGCCAGTCATCAAGCTTGAGCCACTTCCTTGACTCCAGGCTCTACCAGGCTCTCTGGCTACTTCTAATTCCTGCTTGTGTATAGGTCCCCCAGACTCTCCCACCACCAGACTTTCATTCTCCACTGTACCAGGCCCCCCTTGGCAGCGCATGTCAGCACTGGCCTTCAGGGCTTATCGGAAGTTAGGTCAGAGGCCAACATTCCTTCTCCCGAGGGTCATCCAGCTCCCAAAGGAGCTGTTTGCCTTCTGAGCTCTCTGTTGGGAGCTGTTCTTTTTAGCACCACAATCCACTCATGGTGAGTGGACAGCTCCCAGCAGTACTTGCAGCTCTGCAGATTAGCTCTTCTCTCAGGTTCAATGAGCTCCACTGCTTGGGCTCCCTCCGCTGATCAGTGAAAGGTACTCCACCCTGTCACATGGACCCAACCTCTTGTAACATAATCCAATCTTGAACTGATTAGGTAAAGGCAGAACATACAACGTATACCATATAACATAACATCTGCCTATATTTTGCACCACTCACCTCTATCTTCAGACTCTGTTCCCACTGTTGCAAAACATCCTCACAACATAATATTGTCATCACTGTGACTTACAGAAAGGACAGTGTTATATGCTATGCGAACCATAAAGTTCCATTTGGTCTTATTTATTTATTTGTTTTTATATCCCATCCTCCCCAGAGAACTCAGAATGGTTAAAGTTTAACATTCACATATAACATTACATAGGGTTAAAGTTGACATTCATAGGGTTACAATAAACATTACCTAGGGTTACTGTTTGGCAGTGCATGGAGTTACAACTTTGCAATTGAGGTGTGCAGTGTGAGAAAGCAATCTAATAGTACAATTTAATACATATTTGTGCCTAATGCAGCTTAGTATTTTGCGCCAGAAGAACTAACAAATCAATTCTGGAAGAGATCAAACTGACTATGTCACTTGAAGCCCAAATAACAAGTTATGACTGTCTTATTTTGGTCACACTATCAGAAAAGAAAGATCATTCGAGAAGGACATTATGTTTGGGAAGATTGAAAGAACCAGGTGAAGAGGGTGACTGGATATGTTGAAAACAACCCTGGGGATGACTCTGGAAGACCTTACTGGCCTAGCACAAAACCAATCTCTTTTTAGATGTGTAATTGATCAAGTCGCTAGTACTTGACCATGAGTCGATGGAGCCTAACTATCTAACTAATGATGGTGGAAAAGAACTGTCTTTACTAAAACATATGAAAACATAAATCCTCCCACATGCACACAGTGTCTCATTTTGAAAGTACAGATTAGTGAAACAAATGCCTTTAATGCATCTTGAATTTTATTTCATAAGACAACAGAATGCAAAAAATGTTCAAAGGTGTGATCACTTTTAAAAGGCACTATAAATGTACTGGAAAGTTTTATAACACTTACTGTGAGCTACATTTTTTATTTTTTTGTATTAGTTTTTAAATACATGATTTCCGCACCGCACAACATAATGTCATATCTAACCTCACTCTTTCATCAGGCATCACTCTCACAATGGAAAAATCGACCAAGGTACTAGGCTGCTTCTTAGAGAACACTCTCACAATAGAACCACAAATCTCTAACCTTTGGAAAAAGACCATCTACACTATGCGTCAACTGCGACTCACAAGATCATACTTCCACCCTCATCACTTTGCTCTGATTGTTCAGATGATGGTCTTACCTCAACTGGACTATTGCAACTCTGCCTACCTTGGCATCAACACCATTCTTATCCACAAACTGCAGCTCATCCAGAACACTGCCATTAGATTAATCTACAAATTAAAGAAATATGATTCAATCACAACCTTTGTTATGCCTATGGCCAGGGGGTAACTGAAACTCAGCATACTGCATGACATGTCTCTTCAAGCCTGCTTATCTGCTATCCTGACCTCAGTGACCTGGGTGTTGCCAAAACAAAGAACAGTAAAACCAGGTTGACCAGGTGTCCGAGTGAAGAAAGCTGGTTTCTGCAACAAGCCTGCTTATCTGCTATTCTGACCTCTTGACCACAGTGACCTGGGTGTTGCCAAAACAAAGAACAGGACCGGGTGTGCCTGAGTCGTAGTGATGGAAGCTGGTTACTGCAGGATCGGCTTGTATAACTATGAACTCAGCAGTTTTCACCCTATATAAGAAACGAGACTGTCCCCCAGAATCAGAATCTATTTCGTTGCAACCACGGGGCAGTCCGTGTCCTACCTATCAATCGCAGGGATTCCCAATTGTGAAGGATGGTGACGCCTGGGATCACGGTGAAGTTATTCTATTTTTATATTCATCTATATATATAAGTATAATAAAGGGTTATTGTCTATGCTTTTATATTGTCTGTATGCTTTTCTGAGTGTCACTGATCATCCCATCTGACAGAAATAAGTGGCGAAACAACCTTCATCAGGCAACTACACTGGCTCCCAATATCATCCCAAATAATTTTCAAAACTTCATGTATCCTACACCAGATTCTATACGGAAGCTTAGCAGCCCCTCTCAACCAATTATTCTCTAATGTTTGGTTGACATCAAAAAGAATCCTTAACAGAATCCAACTAAACCTGCCATCCACAAAATACCTCCATTATAAGCAAATTTTCCACTTTATGCTAACTTATCTGGGTGAGAGACAAATTACACCACATTCAGAAAAAACCTGAAGACTCACTTCTTTGATAATGAACTGTTTCAGTATCTGTATAGCAACCCCTACTTCTATGTCCCTCCTCTTGCTTCTCTATGCCCCCGTCCCCTACTGCTTTCCCCTTCTTCTTTAATCTGTGCCTTGAGCTTGAATGGGTTGTATGACTAACAAATGGAAGATTAGATTAGATTCATTGTCCTGAACTCAACTAACCAAACTACTTAAGCAACATGCTTGAGAAGCATCATTCAGGGAAATGACAAAAGGGTACAGGCTGGTTAGGGAGCAAAGTAGTTTTTCTTTTCTATCCAGCATCACCCCTCTCATATTCCCTATAAGTGACAGGAAAGGAGATTTGGGGAAATGACACAAACAGAAGAATAGTAAACACCAAAAAGTCCAATAGGACAGAGAATCCACGGGTATAAAACAGTACAAAAGGAAGTGGGAACGGACAATGAACACTCCACTGAAGATCACTGATGTAAAACCAACTTGTTTATTTCATAAAAGGATACAAGCAAAAGCTGTGGACCCGACACAGCACTGTGTTTCAGCGTCTGCGGAACGCCTGCATCAGGGGTCACTGTGGTGTATATGTTCACAGATGACATGTCTGGGATAAAACAAAGCTCGGTCCAACTAACATGCTAAAGTAACCAAAATCACTGAAAAGCTAAGGAAGCATTTTCAAAAAATCTCAGATAACCACCATATCCCCAAAGCATACTAGATAATAGGACTTTAAATGTACAAAAAAAACGTTTCATAGTATCAACTGGAGAAAGCTAGTTAGGTGAGGAATGGTGTAAACTTGAATGGTGGCATTTTCTTTTGGGTTTATTTTGTTCATGTTAGCAGCTTGCCTTTGTGAGGTAGGTTTTAAAATCATGCATCATCTGGGTTAATGAATGCGGTTGGCATCAGCATTTCAAGCCATTGTTTGCCACTGGGGGTCGGCCACAGTTTGACTTCATGGCGATGGCAAAGAACAAAAAGGCAGTCTAGTTCTTCAGTCAATGATCCAAGCCCGGAAGCGCGGGTCTGCTTGCTCTAGTCCAGTCATGGCCAAGGGACGTACTTTTATACGTTTTTCCCCTGTGGCCCATGATAGGCCAAATCCTTCAAAGGATTGCAAGTTATTGGAGAAAGGTCATTCTAGTAGCTCCAGACTGGCCACACAAACCGTGGTATGTGGATCTGGTGTGTCTTTGGTCAGGTCCCAGATTTAGACTACAGGTGAATCCAGATCTTCTTTCCTTGAAAAGGAGATAGTTTGGACAGGCTGGAGTGAGATTCATCGGCAACTCCAGTAGTTGGATCCTAAGGACAGTACTGGGTAGATTTTTAAGGTCTATGGCCCAGAAATAACAAAGTAAAAAGACATTTTAATTTGATCATGAAATTGGTAATGCATGGGATTACAGGGCAGACTAGATGGACCATTCAGGTCTTTATCTGCTGTCATTTACTATGTTAGACCCTTTCTGAACAACAACTGCCCCTTAAAAGGGAATCTTTTGGAAGTAACTTTAGAGGTGGAATCTCCAGCCCATTGTCTGATCCATAGTATTCTCCAGGCAGAAATGGAATAAACTGACGCTTAACTGATAACATGAATAATATAATAGAGAGCATTCACCACATAATCCATTCCAGACAAAAGGAGCTGAGGAATGGGCTCCTTTCCCTCACACTCCAGTGTACGTAGCCTGAAAAGACAGGCACGTGTTACAAAGGACACTGCTGAGGCAGCTTTGACTCCCATCACCAACACCTTGAACAGTCTCTTAAAGACCACATCCACATGGTGATTTTGCATATCTTTCAGCACTACACCACCTTCACTCAGAAGAGAGGTGCACTTATTACCCTGCCCAACCAAGGAATCCACTTTAAGTTGGGTAAAAAAAGTTTCTGGCACTCCTGTGCCATAGGATACAGTTGAGACATGGCTCTGGCAACCTTGAGGGACCCCTATGGAGAATCTCACTGCTCAGTGACTAAGATGTTAATGTCTTGATGCCAGGGAAAAATATTAAAATGCACCCTCACTCCACTCATAAGAGTGGAGGAAGTAGATGGAACTGGTTGAGAGTCTAAATTCAGCTCGCGCAGGGATTCTGCAATGAGATCCAGCAGAGTTGTAGGCTTAAAGAAGTGCAGGACCATGGGATCATCCCCAGTATCCAAAGCACCAGACAGTGAACCTGTGTTCCCCGAAATGTGAGGTGCATTCTGTAACAATAAGGGAAGAGTGAGAGACTGATCATCATCTGTGTCCCCATCCAAACAATCTTCTAGGCCCTAAGCAACGTTAGACTGTGAGGCAAATGCACCAATAGAGGCCATGCCCTCAAGTGCAGTGCCTGAAGCGCAGCCGGTAGGGCATGGCTGGCTAGCTAGCTGACTACAAAGTCTCTCTCTCTCTCTAGCAGTCCCAGCTACATGAAAACAGGACGCTGAAGTAACTTTGGAGTCAGCTAGCCATGCTCTGCCAGCAGTGTATGAAGGGAGTTACGCTGGAATGGGGGGGAATGGAAGGAGGTGGAGAGAGATACCAGACTGTGGGGGTGGGAGGGGAGGAAGAAGAGAGAGATAACGGGTCATGATGGTAGAGAGGAGGGAGATACCAAACTGCAAGGATGCGAAGGGGGAAGAGGAGGATTCAGGAAGATTTTCCAAAGAAGATCGTGGACCCTGTGGGCAGGTTCAGGTGCACAGGAAGATTTGCTAAGAGAGAGAAAGAGGTGTGGACGGAGGTGGGGGTGATGTTTGAGAGGGCCAGATGCTGGAAATAGGGGGGGGGGGGGGAAATTAAGAGAGAGTGACAATGGAGGGAAGGAGAGAAATGATGATCATGGTGTGGTGGGAAAAGGGAGAGAGAAGAAGACAGGGAGATGAGAAGGGAAGGCAAGATGAGGGTAACTATGAAGGGAAGGGATGTAGACAGATTAATGAAGTTTGCTCCATTATCTTGGAAATCCACTTACCAATAACTTTAACAAAATAAGCATCTGCTTCAAAATTATTTTTTAGTGTGTGGATAGCTAATTCATTGTTTTTGTATCCTTTGCTGAGCACAATGATATCTAGGATTCCCTGTAAAACAAACAAACAAAAAAGAAAATAAAGAAAACATAAAGGGAAAGGGAACAAGATTTGATATATCGCCTTTCTGTAGTTATAATCAAAGCAGTTTACAAATTATATGAGTATATAGGTACTTCTTTTGAACCTGGGGCATTGGAGGGTTAAGGGCTTCTTTAATTAAGGTGTGCTGCTGGATTAAGAACAAACTAAATGCTTAAAAGCCCACAGGAATAAATGAGCTTCATGGCATTTAGTGTGCGCTACATTCATTAGCGCACTTTAGTAAAAGGAGCCCTAAATGACTTGCCCAGAGCCAACACTGGTACTGTTGGTATAGATATCTAGGGATAAAGCAAATTTTATTACTGAAAGATATAATGATAAAGACTTGTATAAATTTAATGACATTAGTAAATCTGCAGCTTTGGTAAATACTGAAATTTAGCCAATTTTAATCCAATTTTTTGTATAATTTGACAAATAGGAAGACGATTTTCTTGCAAAACTTTTTAAATTGGCAATACCAGCTAAATTATGCTGGGTTTTATTAAGCGGTGGTAGAAGTTTCTACCGAGGCCCGGCAAGGTAACTGCTCCAACGCTCATAGAATTCCTGAGTGTCAGAGTAGTTACCTCGCCAGGCCATGGTAGAAACCTCTACTGCGCTTAATAAAAGGAGCCCTTAATCACTTATCAATCAGCCCATTTCTTTATAGCACAGCTTTCTCTTCCAGGACCATTTTTTTTAATTTGCTGCAATATATTCATTTCTTCTGTTTTTAATTTGTTGGCATTCAAGAATTTATTTCAATTTAATTTGAAACACATATATATTCCACTACAACCCTGATAACCTGGCTACAAATTATTTATTTTCTTTTGGAAATGTACATGGTTAATATTTTACAACAGGTGTAAGTAACTCCAGGCCTCAAGTGCTGCTAGTCAGTTGGTTTTCAGGATATCCGTAATGAATATGTTTGAGATGCATCTGCATACAAGGAAGGCAGTATATGGAAATGCACATCATGTATATTGAAAATCTGACTAGTTGGGGCACTTGACCAGCATTGCCTATGCTCCCTCACTGTGAATCTAAGTAAACTGAGATGCTACACTTCCTCCTCCCCATTCGCGGTTTCTGCACTCGCAATTTCACATAATCGCGATTTTTTTGGGGGGGGAGGGGGAAAAAAATCCCCATATTTTAGCCTTCTCCCCGGCATCCCGGCCTTACCTGGTGGTCTAGCGGGCTTTCAGGCCAGAAGTGATCTTCCTATGCTCCTGCCTGTGTAGATCGCCAATAGGAAATGGCTGCTGTGAGCTCCCGCCGTAATCTCGAGAGACTACGGGAACTCATGGCAGTCATTTCCTATTGGCGATCTGCATGGGGCAGGAGCATAGGAAGATCGCTCCTGCCCCGAAAGCCTGCTAGACCACCAGGTAAGGCTGGGATGCCGGGGGAAAGGCGGGAGGGAGGCGGGGGTGGGTCAGAGCTGGATATTTGCGGTATTTCTCTATTCGTGGTCCGGCTCTGCCCCTATCCCCCGCGAATAACGAGGGAGATGTGTACTCTACTGATGTTTAAGGTATGAATACTGCCAGGGTCTCAAATGAAAGATTAGATTCTTACCTTGCTAATCTTTTTTCTGATAGAAGACATAGGATTCTGTATGGTAGCTGCTGCTTCCCATGAGTTGCAAATCTGCAGAAGGGTGTCACATAAGCTCTGAATTCCTCCACTTCTGCAGTGGAGAACAGCTCCCTCTTCAGTTGGTACCAAAGCAATCAAACTCCACTGAAACAGAAGAAAAGAGAAGGAGAGGCAGGGGGAACTTCCCCAGCAACAAACCATATTGTGTTCCACTCTGTAACCTATAATCAGAGAACAATAATTAATAACAATTAACAATTTAACATAGAAAAACAAATTATGCACACGAGTAGCTAGGAACCAACCTAGGTGCAACTGGTAGGAGTCTTAACAACCGCCCCCTAAAGGAGAAAGGAAATAGATGCCCTCATGTTCTTGCAGTTAGTCTCTGCTAAATCTTCTATACAGGAGAAGAAGTCCCGAGATGAACACTGGCAATATCCGAGGCAGGAATCAGGAGAATCAAAAATCTGAACAGGGCAGGCTGTACAGAATCATCTTCTATCAGAAAAAAAGATTAGCAAGTTAAGAACCTAATCTTTCATTCTATAGCGAAGACATAGGATTCTGTACTGTAGCTGATGTTCCAAAGCAGTGCCAGACGTCTAGGGATGGACAGATGAGCCTGCCCACAGTACCAAGTGCCCAAAAGCAGCATCCTCTCAAATCACCAAATCCACTCTGTAGAACCTCATAAAGGTGCAGAGAGTAGATCAGGTAGCTGCTCTACTAATTTCCTCAGGCAAAACAGCCAAGGACACTGCCCAGGAAGCAGCCATACTTCTAATTGAATGTGCTGTGAATGAAATAGGGCTTACAAGTGAGCTATTGCACATTGGAACATCTGTGCCTCTAGGCATAAGGGAGCGCTTCTTGTACCTCTCTGCTTGTTTACATAGGCTACTGCTCTGGCACTGTCCGAAAATACCCGGACTAACTTCACGGTATTGCGGTATACAAGCTGTTATTATTATTATTATTCCCTGTGAGGAAAGATTGCAAACTTCTTCTGTGTCAAATGAATGGCTCTCAGTTCCAGATGATTTATGGACTACTTGCTTTCCGATGGGGTTCACTTTCTCTGGAGCAGGCATCCATTGCAGTGGGCTCCCCAGCTGCTCAAGCTGGCATCGGTCAAGAAGGTCATCCTTGAGTTGATTCTGAGAGGCAAGCCCCTCAATAAAGCATCCCCCTGGAGCCACAACGTAAGCTGTGTTTTGCCGGCAAAGTCCAGGGGAGCTCCATCTGCAGGAAGTGGCATTTTAGTGACCATCTGGAAAGAAGAGAGTCCTATAGTGGCCACATATGAACTCATGCCCAGGGACCAACTTCCAGGAAGGCTGCCAGAAAGCCCAGCACCTGAAGGTAATGCCAGGCCATAGGGCTCGGTAAAGCCAGGATCTCTGAGATCTGCTTCATGAGCTTCTGTTTGTGTGGCTCAGAAGAAAAACAGGCCCTTTCAGATATTCCAAGCACTGAGTCGGCTGAAGATGACGCTTTCAGAAGTTGACTATCCAATCCAGGCTCTGGATGAGGTTCACTACCTGTTGCACCACGTGCTCACCTACCTTTTGTGAGGAGGACCTGATCAGTCAATCGTTTAGGTAAAGATGTACCTGGATGTCCATCCTGTGCAGATGGGCTGCTAAAATCACCATCACCTTGGTAAAGGTGCGGGGAGCTGTGACCAATCGTACAGGGAGCACCACAAACTGGAAATGTCACTGCAGAATGTTGAATCTTAGATATTTCCTGTGATCTGGAAAGATGAAGATATGAAGATATGCCTCTGTTAAATCAAGGAACTCTCCCAGAGCCAGCATCACTATAATGGAGTGAAAGTGGAAGACCTTTAGGGCCTCGTTTACCGACTTCAAATCGAGAATGGGCTCCAATCTTCTATGCCTTTCTTGGACACTATGACGTATAAAGTCTATCTGTCTGCTGTTCAAACTCTGGCCTCCTTCTCCAGCTGTCTGGCTGGGGAGTCGAGGAACAGATCTAGAGGGGGCTGAGAAAATTCAATCTTATGTCCCTCCTGAATAATGTCCAGAACCCAAATGTCAGACAAAATCTGTTCCTATTCCCTGCAAAAAAACAGACAGCTGCCTACCGATGTGAAGAGAGGCAGCTGTCGCCCTGGCGTCATTGTTTTTCTTGGAGGCCGAGACATCATGGAAACCTGAGGGTTGCTGATGCCTGTAACTGCCAAATCTCTGTCTGGACCTCTGAGAAGAATAAGTGGAGGAAAACTGGTGGGATTTCCTAGATGTATGAAAACTGCCTCTGCTGCCTCCAGTGGAATGACAGGATTGCTGAGAGGGATTTGAGACGGCAATCCGCCACACTGACCATGAGGCTGTGTAAACCCTTGCCAAAAAGCATCTGTCCCTTGAAGGGTAATCTGCTGAGAGTGGCCTTGGAGGCTGAGTCACCTACCCGCTGTCTGATCCAGAGCATTCGGTGGGTAGAACTCTGATGTCATAAAGAGCATTGGCCATATAATCCACTCCCTCCTTAATCATGTGGTTTATGATGTCAAAGAGTATCGAACAACAAATACCACTGAGAGAAATTATATTCAAAAACAATAAGGGATTCAAATCTAATGAAATATGACTCACAAAGAATCCACTTTTCGAAATCAAAGTGTATTGGCCACATAATCCAATCTCTCCTTAATCATGTGGAGACAGGCATCCCCCAGCTCTGAGGGACAATCCGCAATCTTATATGACAGGCAGCTGCAGATTTGATATCTAAAGAAGGCAGCTGCAGATTTATATCTAAAACCAGCGCTTCAAATTGTCATTAAAGGACCAAGTCCACTTTACAGTCTTGTGAATTCTTCAGCATCACTCCTCCTTCACTAGGAAGGGAGGTGTGCCAGTCACGTGTGCTACTGTGGAGTCTACTTTCAGTTGTGAAATAAGTAGTTGGAAATCCTTAGCCATAGGAGAGAGCTTAGCCATAGCTTTGGTCACCTTCAGAGAGCCAGCAGGTGACTCCCATTGGTCAGTGACTAAGGAGGTAATGTCTGGATGAGCATTTCAACCCCTTATTGCTCGTGGCCTCTGAGCAGGATCCCTTCCTCTTGCACTCCGTGGCACAGGGAACATGGCCGCTCCTCAGCTGGTAAGTCTGCGCAATAAATATAGGGACTGGGGCTAGACTCATCTGGGGCATCCATTACAGATGATTTCTAGGCAAAAAAGAGGTTTTGAGGCAGAAAAAAGGCCTTTGGAAAAAAAAAAAAAATCACTAAAAATCCAAGATGGCTGCCTCCAGAAAATTCACAGCAAAACAGCACGTGGGAGCTTAACTGAAAAACAAAAATGATAGAAAAAGGGGTTCTGGAGATAGGGGAACCTAACCCAAACCCCAGAAACCTTTGAAACTGGGTTTTTCAGACTCCCCTGATTTTCCCCATAGGGAACACTGGGAATACTCACAGTGACTTCTGGTGCCTGTCAACTTGCAGCAGCCTGTCTGCAGGGAGAGGATTTCTGACTCAGATAGCCAGTATAAGTCTGCCAATGGAGATCTTCTGGCTGCTGGTTGGGCAGACTCTGACCATGGACTCCCAACCCCTGAAAATCCATGCGACACATCAGGGGGGAGAAGCTTCCTAGCTGGCTCCCTGATATCCAGAGGGTAGTTACAAAGGGGCCCCACAGCCTGTGCTCAAGCCTCTGATAAATCAGCAGGTAAACAGCTCCTAGGGGAACTGTCCCCGAGCTCTTGAAGGAACACAAAACAGGCTAGCTCCACAGGTACTTTAAGAGATTGGCCTGGGAGCAGCAACCCACCTATGCAAGACTATGCCTTTTCCCTGGCAGAATAAGCCCAAGAAGGAGACTTCCGAGCACTGAAGTCATGCAGAAATCTCAAAAACCGACAGCAAAATACCTAATAATAAAATGAAGCCGAGCAGATCAGAAAACACCTTCTGTGTTCGCTTGCAGAAGGAAAAACTGAAGAGGGAGCTGTTCTCCATTGAAGAAGGGGAGGAGTTCAGAGTTTTTGAGTAACACCAGTTTACAGATTCGTGACTAATGGGAAGCAACAGCTACAGTACAGCATCCTATGTCTTTGTTACAAAAGACTACTTTTCATAATTTAACAGTATGTTAAAATGCATGCCATTCTAATGGGGGTTAGCCCAACTAAAGCTTGATTTACTCTGAGTCACACTTGTTGGAATTAGAGAATGACATGGGGACAAATTTTTCCCTGTCCTGGTGGGAACTAATTTTCCCATCCGAACAAGTTCTTTTCCTGTCCCTGCCCCATTCCTGCAAGCTCTGCCCTCATCTGAACAAGCCTCAAACACTTTAAAATCATAAGTGTTCAAGGCTTGTGTGGTTAAAACAGAGTTACAAGAATGGAGCAGGGACAAGGATAGCGATAAAACTTGCGGAGATGGGACAGGGAAATTGAGTTCCTGCGGGGACAGGGACAAAGTTGTTCCCATGTCATTCTCTAGTTGGAAAGATTCTGTTGGGGAAAATTTCATAAACACTTGTATCAAGCAATGTTTCAAGCAAGGAAATACAAGTCAGGTTTATGCTTGGCTTTCTGGTACTTTTCAGCTCTGACTTTGTTGAAAATCAGTTCACTATGAACAGACTAAGAAGTATATTTCAAAGGGTAGCTGCCAGGACCCTTGTTCATGTACCCCTAAAGTCTGGATATGATCTTTAGTGACACTAAGGCCCTGATTCTATAAAGTCTGTCTAAAGTTAGACGCCAATATCGGCATCAATTCTATAAAACTTAGGCACCCATTACAGAATCTTGCTTAATGTCACCTAAGCGTTTTTAGGTGATGATGCTCAGCATCCTAATATTTAATAATAATAATAATAATAATAACTTTATTCTTGTATACCGCAATACCATGGAAGTTCAATGCGGTTAACAATAGAAGAGACTGTACATTTACAGCGATGATACATATTACAGTGGTGCCTCGCATAACGGACGCCTCGCACAGCGAACGCTGCGCACAACGAACTTTATGTCTTGATCCGTACAACGAACTTCGTTTCACACAACGAAGTCGCCCGAGCTGCATCCTTCCGCGCAGGCACTGCGCTTAACTGCCCTCTCTCCGCCTGGTTCCCTCTTGCCCCCCCGACTCCCCGACACGATCGGGGCAAAAAGGAGCCCAAGCCCTCTTGCCCCGCCGATTCCCCAACTCCCCACACAATATCGGGCCAGGAGGGAGCCCAAGTCCTCCTGGCCACGGCGACCCCCTAACCCCACCCTGCACTACATTACGGGCAGGAGGGATCCCAGGCCCTCCTGCCCTCGACGCAAACCCCCCCCCCCCCCCAACGACCGCCCCCCCCCCAAGAACCTCCGACCGCCCCCCCAGCCGACCCGCGACCCCCCTGGCCGACCCCCACGACACCCCCGACCCCCTTCCCCGTACCTTTCTGTAGTTGGCCGGACAGACAGGAGCCAAACCCGCCTGTCCGGCAGGCAGCCAACGACGGAATGAGGCCGGATTGGCCCATCCGTCCCAAAGCTCCGCCTACTGGTGGGGCCTAAGGCGCCTGGGCCAATCAGAATAGGCCCGGGAGCCTTAGGTCCCTCCTGGGGGCGGGGCCTGAGGCACATGGGCCCAACCCGACCATGTGCCTCAGGCCCTGCCCCCAGGAGGGACCTAAGGCTCCCGGGCCTATTCTGATTGGCCCAGGCGCCTTAGGCCCCACCAGTAGGCGGAGCTTTGGGACGGATGGGCCAATCCGGCCTCATTCCGTCGATGGCTGCCTGCCGGACAGGCGGGTTTGGCTCCCGTCTGTCCGGCCAACTACAGAAAGGTACGGGGAAGGGGGTTGGGGGTGTCGTGGGGGTCGGCCAGGGGGGTCGCGGGTCGGCTGGGGGGGGCGGTCCGAGGTTCTTGGGGGGGGGCGGTCGTTGGGGGGAGGGGGGGTTTGCGTCGAGGGCAGGAGGGCCTGGGATCCCTCCTGCCCGTAATGTAGTGCAGGGTGGGGTTAGGGGGTCGCCGTGGCCAGGAGGACTTGGGCTCCCTCCTGGCCCGATATTGTCGGGGAGTTGGGGAATCGGCGGGGCAAGAGGGCTTGAGCTCCCTCTTGCCCCGATCGTGTCGGGGAGTCGGGGGGGGCAAGAGGGCTTGAGCTCCCTCTTGCCCCGATCGGGTCGGGGAGTCGGGGGGGCAAGAGGGCTTGAGCTCCCTCTTGCCCCGATCGTGTCGGGGAGTCGGGGGGGGCAAGAGGGCTTGAGCTCCCTCTTGCCCCGATCGTGTCGGGGAGTCGGGGGGGGGGGCAAGGGGGCTTGAGCTCCCTCTTGCCCCGATCGTGTCGGGGAGTCGGGGGGGCAAGAGGGCTTGAGCTCCCTCTTGCCCCGATCGTGTCGGGGGTGCCAGGGACCACACGGAGTCACCCACCGTACCACCCGATTCGGGTAAGCGCAGGTATCGGTGGGTGGCTTATTTGCGGGGGGGTGCCTTATTTTACATTTTTTTCTAAAAAGGGGGGGCTGTCTTATTTGATGGCCCTGCCTTATCATCGGGGAAACACGGTAGAAAAAAAAAAAAAAATGAACAGTTAAGTCCCAGTTTTTGCCGCTGAGACTCTGCCCTCTCACTGTAAAATTAGACTCTACTTAGTCTGTCTTTAAATTTAAAAAATGTGTGTTGTTTTAAAAAACAATTATGTTTTTAGATGTATCTAAATAAAAATAATAACCAAAAATTTATCTTTTTTTATGTCATCTTAGCATATTTTATGCTACAGAACGAATTATTTTTTTTAACATGTATTGTTATGGGAAAACGCGTTTCACATAACGAACTTTTCGCATAACAAACTTGCTCCTGGAACGAATTAAGTTCGTTGTGTGAGGCACCACTGTATAGTGTTGTTACATTTACAGAGATGTTACATAAAATAGCAGTAATAAAAAGTCATATACTGAAGAGGAGGCTATGCATATACAGCGATGTTACATGTTATAGCGGTGATATATTTACAGTGATGTTAGATGTGAGGAAATGATAAGGCAGGGCAATTAGATAACACAGAGATAGAGTAAGAGAGGCCATAGTGGCTTGGGAGGGGCGCGTAGTCAGAGGGCATGGAGGCATATCGAGGTCAGGAGGGTGCAGGGAAGGGGGGGAAGGCAGCGTTAGCGGAATTTGTCGAAGAGGTAGGTTTTTAGTGACTTCCTGAACAGGTGGTAGGGCGGGGAGTTGGAAATGAGGGCAGTAAGGCAATTGTTCCATTTGCCCGCTTGGAATGCTAGGGTTCTATCAATGAATCTCTTGTAGAGGCAGCCTTTTAGGGAGGGAAAGATGAATAGGTGGGCGTTTCGTGTGCGAGAGGGGCCTGCTATTTCAAGGTGCTCAGACAAGTAGATTGGGGAAGATCCTGTTAGAGTTTTGAAACAGAGGCAGACGAACTTAAAGATGATCCTTGCCTCTACTGGAAGCCAATGGAGTTTGGTGTAGTAGGGGCTAACATGGTCGTATTTTTTGAGATCATAGATGAGGCGGACGGCCGCATTTTGGACTGTTCTAAGACGTTTGATGGTATTTTTATAGGATCCCAGGTAAATAATGTTGCAGTAGTCTAATATGCTTAATACCAGGGATTGAACGAGTAGACGAAAGGCTTGGTGGTCAAAGTAACGTTTGATGGTGCGCAGTTTCCAGAGGGTATAGAAACATTTTTTCACCTGGGCACTGGTATGGTCATCGAAGGTTAGGGTGCGGTCCAGGATGACTCCAAGGATTTTTATGGTGGGTAGGATAGGGTAATCTAGCCCATTCAGTCTGAGGGAAGTGTTTGTTAATTTATGGTTGGGACTCGCTAGGAAGATTTTGGTTTTTTCAGAGTTCAACTTTAATTTGAGTTTTGAGGTCCACAGTTCTAACTTGGTGAGGATAGATGCGATGAGTTTTTCCGTTTCTAGAGTGAGTGAGGTAATGGGAACAACGATGGTGATGTCATCTGCATATATGAACGATTTTAGGTTTGAGTTTGCTAGGCTTCGTGCCAGAGGGGTCAAGTAAATATTGAATAGGGAGGGGGATAGGGGAGAGCCTTGTGGGACTCCACAAGGGTTACGCCAGTGGTGGGAGAAGGCTCCATTACTGTGGACTTGGTAGGTACGGTTGGTTAGGAAGCCTGTGAACCAATCTATTACCTGTCCGGAGATGCCGATGGAGTCAAGGCAGTTGAGCATAATGTCGTGGTCGACCAGGTCGAAGGCGCTGCTCAGATCGAATTGAAGTATCAGGGCGCTTTTACCCAGCGAGAACAGATGGAGGAGGTAATTTGTCAGAGCAGCTAGGACGGTTTCGGTGCTGTGGTTTGGGCGGAAACCGGACTGGGAGTCATGAAGGATATTGAACTTGTCGAGGTAATTCGTAAGGTTGTTGTTGACAAGACCTTCCATGAGTTTTTGGAAGAGTGGTATGTTGGCGATGGGTCTGTAATTGGTGATGGAAGAGATTGGCTCCTTGGGTTGTTTAGGGATAGGGGAAATGAGGATGTGGCCAAGTTCGGACGGGAAGTGTCCAGTGGACAGGCATAGGGATACCCAATTGAAGAGTTCTGCTTTGAATGATGGGGGGGCGCATTTCATGATGGTGGGAGGACAAGTGTCTAATAGGCAGTTGGAATTGGCGTATTTAGAGTAAAGTTCGAGGAATAGATTCCAGTCAGGATTTTCAAAGGAGGTCCAGGACATGTCGGCTATTGAACCTTCTATATCTACTGCGTATAGGTTGAGTGGGGGTTCGGGGCTGTGAGCTGCAAGAGACAGTTTTAGAGTGTGGATTTTGTTCGCGAAGTGGTCGGCTAGAGTGATTGCGGACGGAGGGAGGTCTGAGGTGGGGCGTTTGTGAGAGTCTATGTCGAATAGGGAGTTAACTAGTCTGAAAAGTGCTTTGCTGTTAAGAGAAGGGGAGTTTATTAGTTGGGAGTAGTGTTTACTGCGCTTATCGATGATCTGTTTTTTGTATTCTTTGACTTTCAGTCGCCAGGTAAGTCTGTCTAAATCAGTCCCTGATTTACGCCAGATTCTTTCAAGTTTCCGGACTTCTCGTTTTATGGTCAGGAGGTCCGCGTCAAACCAGCTGTTTGAGGGGCGAAGAGTTTTCGAGCGAAGTTTAAGAGGGACAGTGGTGTTAAGAACCTGGTCGCTAAATTTTTCCCAATTTAGGTGGAAGTTGGGGTCTACGTCGGAGTTGGAGATGGGAGTGTAGTGTGACCAGAAGTCTGCTGGATTAAGATGTTCTCTTGTCCAGATGAATTGCTTTGTATGGATGGGGTTAGGCTTTTTGTTAGGTTGTTTTTTGTGCCAGGCTAGTTCAAAATTGCACAGGAGATGGTCAGACCAGGGGGTATTTGACCAGGTTTGGTCTAAGAGACTTATGTTGGGAGTGGTGTTGGTATTGGAGAGAAAGGTGATGAGGTCGAGGTGGTGACCTTTGTTATGGGTTGTGGTTTGGGGGGGATTGGAGAAGCCTAGTGACGTGAGGAAGGAGAGAAGGTCTGCGACATTTGAGTTCTCTTTCTGTTCTAGGTGTAGGTTGATGTCTCCTGCTAAGAGATTGTAGGTGCCTGCTGACGAGTTCGCAAGAAGGTGCTCGTAGAAATCGTCTTTTGCTTGATTCCATTTATTAGGGGGTATATAGAATAGCGTGATGATTAGGTTATCTATACAGTCTGTTTTGGAAATTTTGCAGGTGAGGATTTCCAGGTCCTTGGTTGATTTAGAGTCTAGGACATGGAAGTGAAGGTGATTATGGAGAATGATAGCGAGGCCACCTCCTCTTTTTGAGTTTCTTGAGAGAGTGATAATTTTGTAGTGTGGGGGGAGAATGTCGCCTATGATGGGGTCCTGGTCGGAAATGAGCCATGTTTCGGTTAGGAGGACAATGTCTAAGCGAGTTTCATCCAGTCAGTCTTTGATGAGCTGGGCCTTATTTCTAGCTGAGCGGATGTTCAAGTAGGCACAAGGAAGAATGGATTGTTGTGGGGGGCAGGAGGGTATCGTATATTGCAGATATTTTAGAGATCGTTTTCTTTTAGGAGTTGGTCTGGGAGGGTGGCGGGTGGTGTTGATCACAGGAATTGGGAAAGGACCTGCTTCTGTGCAATCGTGTATAAGTCGATGAGGGCGGAGGAATTTGTCTGGACCGGGGATTCTAGTCCAAGTGGTGTAGGTTGAAATAGGTTCAAATGCTAGAACATTTGTAATCCAGCCTCTTGTGCTAAGCAGATAGAGGAGGAGAAAGGCGGGGAGATTATGAGTGATGCTGGTCATGTTGGTCTGGTCGGGAGGGGGGAGGAAGATTCAGAGGGGGGGCAAACTGAGAGGCTGGTGTGAAGGGGAGGCCAAAGCTGGGTTCGCAAGGGGGAGATTGAGGGGTGTTGGGGGAAGAGGAGGGCTAGGGGAGAGGCTTGGAGAGGGGCAGCTAGGTGAAAGTAGCAGGCCTGGGAAGGGAAGAGAGAGGAGAATAAGGGTAAGAAGGGTGGCTAAGGGCGGATACAAACACGGGGTATGTAAACTAGAGTGCAGAGGGGAGGCTTATGAATGAATATAAATTCAGGGCATGTAAACTGGAGAGATTGTGGAGAAGGTAAATCTATGACTATGAATAGGTCGTAAGATGGAATTAAAGGTAAAAATCTGTAACGGGTATGAAGTAGGAGTCGTGGGTAGATACAAAGAGTAAATCTGTGAACTTGAGAGAAGATGATCAGATCAGGGAGGCCGCAAGTGAGAGACAAGGAATATAGTACGTGGCCCTCGGGAGTTAGTGACACTGAGTTAGGTGTCGGTCTTTGGCGGCTGAGCCCTTCACTGTGCTGGAACAGGGAAAAAGACCCGGTCTGCAAAGCCCTTAAGAGGGCTGGAAAAGCAGGCCAGGGGCCGAAGTGGCTGCTGGGGGCGGGGCAGGCCGCCGAACGCGTTGCTCCTCCGGTGCAGTGAAGGGGGACGACTCAGGAATTTAGGCATCCCCAATTTATGCCAGGGTTTCCTTTGCTAAAGTTAGATGCTGATATTGAAGCCTAATAGCACCTAGTTCACAAAGAGGTGACTAACTCAAATACATGCCCATGATCTACCCCTAACCATGCCTTTTAATGTAGGTGCTTTGGGCTAGGCACCTACATTTTATAGAATCGCATTTTTTGAGTTAAGCGCCTAACTTTCAGTTAAGTCCAATTAAAGCCGATTGTGAGGTGTTGAGTGCCAGTATTAGCACCGATTAAATCTTTGGCTCAATAAAGTTAGGCACCGATATTGCAGCCTATCTTTAGGCAGACTTTATGGAATCAGGGCCTAAGTGCTTTTTATTGATTGGAAACTGCTAAAAATGCCATCTTATTTTCTTTAATTAAACTAGCAACTGAATTGTCAAAAAGATTTTGGAAATACTTTGCTTGGATTTCCAGTAGTTACTCCTTCCCTAATTCTTCCCATTACGTGCATCCTTCATATCTTCCACGTAGGTGTTTTATAACTTAGTAAATGGAAGTCTTGTATGAAAAATGGGTTCTTTAACCTATCAATCAGGAAACTATTTGATAAATCTTTCTTGCTCATCCTTCAGATTTAAGAGTTTCTCTAATTAAGTCATTTGCTTTCATTATCTACTCTAGATGTTCAGGTCCAGCACTGATGAGATGCTCAGATTAAAAAGCACAAATGAGAACAAGCAGATGGCAATTAAAATGAGAGCACAATGAAGCATTCTAAACTCACATCTTCATAAATGTCAAAGAAGGCTGCCACCACAGCATCTTCAATTTGATTTAGATCTGATAATTCCCAATAGACTTTAAATGTTCGACCCACTCTCTTGCAGCTTGCATTAATGCAAGGGACATTCTCTAGTAAGAAAGCTTGCTGGTTACTGTCAAAAGAAAAAAACCCAACATTATTTAAAAAATATTTCTTATGAGATAAAACAATGCATGTACCTTAATCCACAACCTGAAATATATCTTACTGGTCTTGTCAGTAAGATATTAAAGTCAATCAAAAATATTTTAAACTAAACTTTAAACAAACAAAATACATGATTAAGATACTGGAGCATTCTGTATCCCTCAACTGAACATTCCTGATCTTGCTAAATATGAAACCATATTTATATGGTTTTAGCTTAATAGAGTAACATTCTTTCTGTAATATACAGAAGATGAAGACAGAGAGGAAAGGGAAAGACAGTTACAGAGCCAATTAGACCTCCAGGTCTCCAGGTTTTTACCACTTTCTATCTGTATCAAATATTCAATAATTTTAGTTACATGGCATTTAAAAATGTCAGACAAATGTAAATACATGATTATATGTTTTGTGCTTTGAACTATTCTTCCTAATATTAAAAAAAATGTACAAACTTTTATTCAGTAGTTATCACCCTTAATATTTTTTCTTTATTTTCTGTAGATAACGTTAACATATTTCCACCTCCCCCCACCTATGGCGGTCAGTGCTTTTTTATTTTTTTTTTAAATGATGGCCACTGTGAACTTTTTATAGCAGATAATTGGTGCTATTTCCAGATACTGGCTGGCATTGAATATCTGGACATACTATAGCTTGGCTGGGGCTATTTAACCAGGTCTGACAATATCGGATAGGAAACTGAATGTAGTTAAGATAGCCTTTTTTCTATCTTAACTTTATCTGGACAGTTACTTGGTTAGCAAACTGAGTATCAACTGGTAGCTTCTGAACTCTGCCCCTCACCCTTCCCAACTGCCCCAGCACTAGCATGATCCAGATAATGCTGCTGAAAATTCAGGATTGCCCTAGTCAGTGGAACTTATCTTGGATAAGTCCTACAGAATACTGACTACATCTTTTTTTTTTTTCAAAATAGCAAATGCAACTGCAGACAAAATCTAGCTGTTCTGTTACTCAAACTCCTTCAGGCAGTGCCCCCACCCCCCCAGTAGGTCTGCATACCATCATGTAAATTTTTGTATTTGCTGCCAATTCTTTTCTTCAGCTGACAGCAAATCCTTTTTATTTTCTCCCCATTCTTCAGTCCTAATCCTTTTCAACTACCCCAATACACCACACCCTAGTTCCACCAATTCTTTCCAAAGCCCCTGTACAGAGCTCAGGCCCCTGTTACTAGTGCTGCCCAATTCAGGAAAATAATTTTGATTCGATTCAGCCTAGCTCACGTTCACGATCTATTACCAGCTCTGGCAGGATACATATTTCAAATCTGACATATTGTAATCACAAAACAGAAAATAAAATTATTTTTTCCACCTTTTGTTGTCTGGTCATTATTCAAATCATGCTGGTCCCAGGCTCTGCGACAAACGACTTCTGATAACTTGCTTGCCAGGGTCTCCTGCCCATTTGTCATTTTCTTCTTTCTCCATGCTAAACCATCCATCTTCCATCTCTGTCCTCTCCTTCCATGTCCCTTCCCTCCCCCAGAGGTCTTGAATCTTTTATTTTTTTTGGCTCCATCCACACAGCTGCAGCGATGGACCCCACCATCCCCAGATCCACCATTTCTCCTTTTCTCAAATACCCTTTCATCCAGCATCTCTTCCCTCTTTTCCCACCACCCCAGGGTCCACCAGCTCCTTCCCTCCCTAAATCCCATTGCCCATCATCTCTCTCCTTCTCCTCTGTTTTTAGACCCATTATTTCTTCTCCCCCCCTCCCTGTCCAGTATATGCACGTCTCTTCGGACCCCCCCTTCCTTACCTCCCTCCCTCTGTGTAATTCTACTTCAGGGCTCCCCCCCGAAAGGCCTGCATGTTTCCCCCCTTATTTGTAGCATCCTACAGCTTCCCCCCTGGCCTCCCGCAGCCTGCTAGGATCGCTACAGTACTGGCGATCCTCTGCAGGCTGCCTTAATTAGCTGAAGGCGAGACCGGGAGGCCAGGGGGGAAGCAGGAGGATGCTACAAAGAGTGCCTATGCAGCACTTTATGACTGACCCTCCCCCCTCGCCCTGTAAAGCAGGAGCAGCAGCGGAAGTGAGCGGCCAGACAGATGCAGCACTGCTGCTCCTGCTTTAGGAGACCTAACGAATCTGTGAGCCCGATTCTATTTTTTTAATGAATTGATTCGAATCGGGCAACACTACTGCTTACTCCTATGACTAGATCAATCTTCCTATTAGAAACATAGAAACATAGAAAGATGATGGCAGATAAGGGCCATAGCCCATCAAGTCTGCCCACACCATTTACCCACCCTCTTAAGTCTACTGACCCCTAAAGTACAATAATTGTACTGTCATTCTACTGACTCGCCAATTCAAGTCCTAGTGACCCTATCCCTTGGCATGACCTCGTAGGGATCCCACATAGGTATCCCATTTGTTCTTGAAGTCTGGGATGCTGCGTGCCTCGACCACCTGCACTGGAAGCTTGTTCCAATGCTCAATCACTCTCTCCGTGAAGAAGTACTTCCTGGCGTCTCCACGAAACTTCCCTCCCTTGAGTTTGAGCGGATGTCCTCTTGTGGTCGAGGGTCCCTTGAGAAGAAAGATATCCTCTTCCACCTCGACCCGTCCCGTGATGTACTTAAAAGTCTCAATCATGTCTCCCCTCTCCCTACGCTCTTCGAGAGTGTAGAGCTGCAATTTGCTCAATCTTTCTTCGTACGGGAGACCCTTTAGCCCCGAGACCAACCTGGTGGCCATCCGCTGAACCGATTCAATTCTGAGCACATCCTTACGGTAATGTGGCCTCCAGAATTGCACACAGTATTCCAGATGAGGTCTCACCATGGCTCTGTACAATGGCATCATGACTTCAGGTTTCCTGTTGACGAAGCTTCTCTTGATACAACCTATCATCTGCCGTGCTTTAGATGAAGCCTTCTCCACCTGAGTGGCTGCCTTCATGTCAGCACTGATGATCACTCCCAAGTCTCATTCTTCTGTAGTCCTTGTTAAAGTTTCTCCATTCAGGGTGTAGGTTCTGCAAGGATTTCTGTTACCGAGATGCATGACCTTACATTTCTTGGCGTTGAAGCCAAGCTGCCAGATCAAGGACCATTTTTCTAAAGTACGCAGGTCTTGCTCCATAGCATCCTGTAGATTATAGCCGTTTACTATATTGCATAGTTTGGCGTCATCAGCGAATAAGGTTACCTTGCCTTGAAGCCCTTGAGTTAGATCCCCAATGAATATGTTGAAGAGGAGTGGGCCCAGGACTGAACCCTGTGGCACTCCGCTAGTCACCTCTGACATTTTAGAGAAGGTACCGTTAACCACCACCCTCTGAAGTCTGCCACTAAGCCAATCTTTAACCCATGCAGTATTGGCAGGAGCCTACCAAAGCCTCTGCAGTGGAAGGTGAAGGCATGGAGATAGGGTTGCCAGAATTTACAATTGTAAAATCCGGACACCCTAGACCCGCCCATCTCTGCCTCACATGTGCGAATTGCCTCCTGCCCAACACGAGTGAGAGGAGGCTTTTCAAAACCTGGACAATGTTCCGGGTTTTGAAAAGCCGTCCGGACCCCCGGACATGTCCTGAAAAGGAGGACATGTCCGTGAAAATCCAGACATCTGGTAACCCTACATGGAGAGCTGAAAAATATTCACATACTTAGCCATCCTTCTGGCATGTGGGGCAAGGACGCTCTAAAAGTGCTAAATGTACACAATCCTTGCAAGAATCCACATGAGGAGAGCCCAAGGACTCCATCCCAGTAGGATTCCAGTCAAAATTTGCAGTTTTGAAGAAGGAGGGCGCCGTAGAAAAAAAGATTGCTAAAAATCCAAGATGACCACCTTTAAAAAAAATTTGTGCCAAAATCACAATATTTTTCACCCTTCCCAAACTCTAAAAATGGAGATTTTAGGATTTTTCAGGAGGGGGAACACAGGGGAACATCCAGAAACACTCAAAACCCCACTTTTCTATCCTCCCCTGATGTCTCTCACAGGCAAGACACCGCCGAGCCTCCTAAGAGCACCTGACAGCCTGCGCTCGATCCCTACTTAACAGTAGGTGAGACCACTTCAGGGACGGCCCTGAGCTCTAGAGAAAACTATGCAGACTGGCTAACAGCTAGCCAGTGAATCAGCCTGTAAGCTACAGACCTAAGTCTGTGAATTTTCAAGCAGGCAGAGCTTCAAAATCGCTCCAAGCACCAAATTACCCAAAAGGGACAAAATTACATCAAATTAAAAATAATAAAATGGGGACAGCAGAACAAACACTCCTGCAGGCACGCATGCAGAAGGAAAGAACTGAAGATAGAGCTAGAGAGCCTAGTGAAGTACAACAGAGGCAGAGTGAAAAATCCAGAGTGGATTCCTTCTGCAGCAGCACGTGGCTATGGGGAAATAACCCATCTGTCTAGAATGTCTCACCTATTGGCACTGGAAATTCATTTATAGCTAGAAGTTCTAATGGAAAAATAGGCTTGCAGTTAGATAGATCTGTCAGGCAGACTCTGCAAAGAATTTTAAAGCCAGAGATATGGGCAACAGCTGCACTACTATTGGTAGGTAGAGTACAAAGCCAGAAGTGGAATGCATTGTCAGGAACAATACGTCTTTGTAGATACCTCCTGCAATTCAGGAAGTTGCTTAAAACCTACCTATTTGTTCAAGTTTGGGTTTTTTGTGTTTTTTTTTAAGTGAATACATAACAGTAGTTTGAATTAGGTTCGAACAGGTAAATGGTTTATTAAAGTGAAGAATGATGGTACTCAAGAACAGTTTGAATGGTAGCGCTATAGAAATAATTAATAGTAGTAGTACTTAATATATGTCTTTTATTTTGTGACTTTATTCTGAATGGAAACTTTTTAGCCACCTTGGATAAAGGCGGATTAAAAATGTTTTAAATAAATAAATACAGGGTATGAACTAAGATTGGAAATCCTAAATACTCACCCGTACAACTGATTCAATAGAAAGGAGAAATATGACAAATGTCCTGGAAAAGGAATGGTATTTTACAAGGGGACATACACACTATAGTTTGTAACTGAGAGATTCTTAGCAGCATAGAGAGAATAATTGGGAAGGATGAATGTGTTTGGTGTTTTTTCTCTGCAATCCTGTACATAAAAATAGAAAATGATGGCAGATAAAGAACATATGGCCTATCCAGTCTGCCCATCCATATCATCCGCTATCTCTTCCTCCTCCTGAGACAGTGTTTTTTGCTAATTTTTAAGTGAGGGCCATTTTAGGTCCAAAAGGGCTGAAGTAGAGTCGACAAACATCTTCCTACTTGAGGCCATGATGTACAGTGTTTCTTGACATTCATTCCTACCAGAACATTTGGCCTTGGTCACACAATGCAGCACACAGATGAACCCTATGCAAATACAGGACTACAAACTAAAAGTACTAATATACACAAATGAAACCCATAATGCCAGACTCTGCATACAGTATACCAGAAACAAATGCATTTCTTCCTAAACAGTACAAAATATAGACAACAGATGCAAATTCTCAAAACTGACATATTTCAATCACTGAATTGAAAATAAAATCATTTATCCTACCTTTGTTGTCTGGTGATTTTAGTTTTCTAATCATCTTTTCCCAGTTTCTGGTTATACTTCCTTCTGTCTGTGCTCTTAACTCTGTTTCCAGGACATTCTTATCCATTTGCTGTTTTTCTCTCTTTCACTTTCTATCCTACATCCATCTTTGGCATTAATTTTTAACATTAAACGTTCTTCCATCTCAATCTGTCTACCTTTTCCCAGTCTTTCCCTCTTCTCCATCACTGTGCACTATCATCTCCTCCCTGTTTCTCCCCTATTCCTATCAATATCTAAACAGCATTTCTTCCATCTCTCTTCCTTCCCCACACCTTCCATCCCTGTGTACTATCTTCTCCCTCTCTCTCCCCCCTCCTGTTTTCTGACATCTGTCTTCTCCCTTCCTATGGTTTGGCATCTTTCTTCTCTCCTTCCACCAGGTATCTCTATCCCCTCTTTCCCTTCCCTTTTCTTCCTACTGTGGTCTGGCATCTCTCTCTCCTCCTTTCTTTCTCTGGTATCTCTCTCTCATTCCTTCCTTCTCGAGGTCCGACATTTCTCTCCTTTCCTTCCTCCCTTCCCGTGATCTGGTATCACTCTCCTTTCCTTCCCGAAGACTGGCATATCTCTTTCCCCTTCCTCTCTACCTTCCTAACAGGGTCTGGCATCTTTCTCTCCTTCCTTCCCCCTACCAATGGTCCATCTCTTCTCCTTTTCCCATGGTCTGGTATCTTTCTCCTCTCCTTCTCGCAGTCTGGCATCTCTCCCCTCCTTTCCTCCTCCCCACTACTGTGGTCTGGCATCTCTCTTTCCTTTCTTCCCTCCCTGTGGTCCATCTCCCTCCTTCTGTTTCCTCCCTGTGGTCCAATATCTCCCACCTTCCCTTCCCATGTTCTGCTCTCTCTCTCTCTCTTCATAGTCTGGCATCTCTCTCTCTACTTCCACCCTGCTCTGCATCTCTCTCTCCTTCCCTTTCTCCTCCTGTGATCTGGCATAGTTATCCTCCTCATCCCTCTTCCCACAGAGGTCTGGAATCTTCTTACCCTTTCCTCCTCATCTCCATTGTCCATCATCTCTGTACTACTCTTTCCCTGCCTTCTGGTGGAATGTGGTGCTTTTTTACCCTTTTTGTTTCCAGCGCTGTACTCTTTGGGCTGCGTGCAGCGTGAATGAAGTAAACATGTTGCTTTTGGCAGCCCTGGAAGCTTTCCCTTTGCTTCAGTTTCCTGTCCCCATGGTAGGAAGCTGTAGCAAAAGGAAAGCTTTTGGGGCTGCCGAAAGCAGTGCGTTTACTTTACTCAAGATGTCCACGGTCCAAAGAGTGCAGCACTGAAAACAAAAAGGGTAAAGTGCCAGATCCCGACAGGGGGGTTGGGGGATGATATTCTGGACTGGTCCTGCGGGCTGCCTCAGAGGTCCCGGAGGGCCACCATTGGCTTGCGGGCCCTGCAATGAAGACCACTGTCCTAAGAGATCCCACATACCTGTCCCATGTTTTCTTGAATCAGATGCAGTCTTTGTCTCCACTACCTCCACTGGGAGGTCATTCCATACATTCACCACCCTTTTGGTAAAGTAGTAGTTCCTTGAAAATGAAGGGGGATAGATGCAAATGTAATTCATCTTATGCCCTCTCATTCCAGAGCTTCCTTTCAGTTGAAAGAGACCTGCCTCCTATACAAAGTATTCTAAAATGAGACCTCATCAGAGATATACTATGTTCCTATATTAAAATTAAATATTTAATTCAAGAAAATGAGGGAATGATTTGACAATAGTGCATTATTTATACCTTAATATTAAAACGGGTACTCTCAGTTAAAATTGTGTTTTACATCTTCCTGTGCTTTAACTATTTCTATAGTCTGAAAAAAACAGTAAATTAAATGATACATCTTATCTACTCAGTCATGCATCCCTTTTTTGAATTTTTTTTTTATTTCTGGGATGCATGGCATTAGCTATTGAAATAATTTTAATAGTTTTTAAAGCTATTGCAAGGTTTCCAAATTTTTTGGTTTCATTTTCAAATTTCTAATTATTAGTATATGAGGCAAAATTAATGCAAACTCTATGCAACAGGAAATTAAAAGACTGAAATCTTGCAACTGATTAGCAAAATGCCTGCTGATCAAAAGCCTGTAGTCCCATGACAGGGTGGATGATTAAAGATATGAAAAGCAGAGAATTACAGAAAGCTGTCACAGACATTTCTTTGCTCATTACTTTGTATTGATAGTTGATATCCAGTGTGAAATTTTGAAGCGAAGGAGACAAGTTTAATACAGCCTTCTTAAATGTTTATGATCATTCTCTCTCTGACATTCATTTTCCCTGTCTGATCCATTTAAATATACAAATCTCTCACACTGTGTATACTTAGGTAGAGAAATATTTGTTGCAAATTTCTACAAATCAGACAGCCAATTCAGGATGAACATGAAGTTTTCTCTTTACCTAATACCTGCCCACACGCTAATGCTCTCAAACTCAAAATATAAAATACCTTAGCTAGCAGAGACCCCAAAGCCCCACCAGCTGAGGGCCTTTCTTGCTGAGTGTGGCCAGAAATCTCTATTATCAAGCTTAGTTGTTGGTATCAGTGGATCTGAGGTGCAGATGCTGGTATGCCATGCATTGAATCAGAAAAGTTAAGATACCCAACATAGCTATGTTTTGAAATATCTTTATCAGGGGTAAAACAGAATAAAATATTATAATGCGGTATTAGGTTAAGTACAGTAGCTGCAATGTTTTCTTAATCTAAAAAGATTCAAACACAACCGCTGCACTTAACCTAATAGCATATTACAATATTTTTATGCTGTTAATACCCCTTGATGAAGATAGCTATGTTTCTGGGGCCAGAACACAGCCCTCCAAGTGCTTTTTATGGCCCTTGGAAGCTTGGCAATTTATGTGGTGCTTATAGCAATATTCAAAGGAGCCACCTTTTGAAAACAATTGGGGGTGCTGAACTCAAAGCTCAAAGCTGGCACAGAAAAACAAAAAAGATCTGTTAGTGAATGACTAGTCAAGAGCAGGACAGGTTTTGTGGATAAATCAAAAGATAGGGTCCTGCCACTCTCTCCTTCCCCTCAAGACATGTCAGCATCAAACTCTCTCCATTTAGGCCATTTATGAGGTGCTACCCAAAAGTTCAGGGAATTCAATTGTAAAAAAAAAATAAAAATTGCTTACCGAAACTCCTAGTTTCCACCATCTCCTTCGAAGTAGTCCCCTTGAGAATGTATACAGTGATCCCAGCATTTTTCCCACGAGTCCATGCATCTATGGAAGTCATCTTGGGTGAGTGCCTTAAGGACCTCCTGCAATTCTGCCTGGATCTCTTCAATTGTGTTAAAATGGTACCTTTTCAGTGGTAATTTCATTTTGGGGAATAGGAAATAATCACAGGGGGGCAAGGTCAGGCGAATAGGGAGGGTGTGTAATCACTGCAATGTTTCTGAAAGTCAGGAATTGTTGAATGAGTGACGTGTGAGCAGGCACGTTGTCATGGTGGAGCAACAAATTTTATTTTTCCACTTGTCTGGGCGTTTACGCCAAATGTTCTTGCTCAACCGCTTCAAAAACCTCACAGTATGACTATACAAACATTGTGAATAGTTTGCCTACGATCTACAAGGATAGTTTCACAAACTTTTTAAATTGTTTTTTGGTGTTGTACTTGTGACGGTCATCCGGAATGGTCATCGTCATGGACAGATGTTCGTCTGTCTTTGAAGCATTTGTACCAAAGAAAGGTTTTGCTTTGGCACATGGCATTATCTCCAAAAGCTTCCTGGAGCATATGATAGGTTTCTGCAGCAGCAGTTTTCTTAAGTTTGAAACAAAATTTGATGCAGATTCTTTGCTCAGTAAAATTTGTCATATTGAAATCCGCAGAGTCACTAAAACACAACCTTACAAAATCGCACAGAACAAAACAACGTGACCACTCAGCTGCATGCCCATTGGCATACTGATTCACAAAGCATACTGCTAGACACCTCTAGCGGCGAAGGGCATACTATATCCAGTTCGTGTGTGCTCTGTTTACATTCCCTGAACTTTTGGGTAGCATCTCATATAGCACTTTTCTCCAACCAGTCCCTCAGCCCACCAACTACACCACACTTTTTCCCTTCAATACTTTTCACTTTTCCCTAATTTCTTTTTCTTCTTTGTTCCTCTTTCCCTCCCTTCCGATTTCCTCTGCACTTTTAAATATTTTTTCTCCTTTTCCACAGGCATAATTTGATGTTTTATTATTTAGAAGTAGGGAGTTTAATAGCTCTTTTCCTCCTCCACTCTCTAAATCTATTTTAGCCTGTTCTACTTCTCATTTCCCTTTGACCCAGACTTCTATTTCCCTACACTCCTTAGAAAGCTCCAATGCACTTTTCTCTAACCAGCTGCTGTTCAATGCAGGTTTAGCTCACCCATCCCTTCACTGATTCCCACTTCTCACTCTCCTCTTCAGGTGAGACTTATTTTCCTTGGTAGGTTTAACTCATCTTCAATTTGTGACTCCTTATTGACAGGCATAGATCATTTCCTTGCTCTGCATTCCCTGACTCCAGGCACATTCCTGTTTCTAGGATTGCTTCTCCTTCCTCTTTTATACTGCAGCACTTCCCCGGGTACTCACAGATTCCAAGCCAATGACCACCCTCTGCCTATAGAGTCTACATGAGATTGTTTGACACATGCTCACCTTGAGCTCTGGAAGCCGAACAAGAATCACAATTTGAAACCTCAGAGATTACAAGTCGATGTGACATTTATAGAATCAGGCCCTTAGTATGTGCAAAAGGGAAAAGTACCACAAATCACTAATACACTTTACAATATGCTCTTTTTCCTGTTTTAAACACAAGATAGTGCTTAACATGGTTTGGTTAAAAAAGCCCCTTAAGCCCGGATTCTCTAACTGATGTCGGTGGTTGCCTTAAAAGTGGCGCCGATCGTGTCAAAATTAAAAATCTAAGTAGTCTATGCCTTGCCATCAGCAGATCGCAGAAGGGGAATCCTCGATCAGCTGTGCCAGCAAACTCCCTGAAGACCAACAGTCCATCAAGCCCAGTGGCCAATCTAGGTGATCAGTACCTGGTCAAAACCCAAAGAATAGCAACATTCCATGCTACCTATCCAGGGCATGCAGTGGCTTGCCCCATGTCTTTCTCAATAACAGACTATGGACTCAGGGATTAACCTGCTGCAATCAGCTAAACCAGCAGGGAGATCCCTGATTCCTATCTCCCTTCCATCCACTATTTCTTCCCAGCCACACTCCAAAAAGAGCCCCCTCCCGCTGAGCCCAACACCCCTCCACATCCCTCTGTACCTTGCATCTTGGGATATGCTGGGAGGGACCTAAGGCCCTGATTGACTCAGGATCTCAAGCCCCTCCCAGTGCCCCCAACACTCCTCCTTATACCTTTGGATAAAAAACTGGCAGGAAAGATGCCCACTCCCTCCTGCCGATAGGGCTGCCTCTTCAAAATGGCGGTCCTTCCCCCTCCCAGTGCAACTTGGGATGCACCGGGAGAGGCCTAAGGCTCCATGGCTAAGAACCTTAGGCCCCTCCCAGGGCATTCCAGAGCTTTAGGCTCCTCCCAGTGCCCTGACACCCCTCCACACATACCCAACAATCCCACCCCACATCCCCCTGTACCTATGGATGGAAAAAAAAATCAGCAGAAGAGATGCCTACTCACACCTGCAAACAGGAAAACCTCTTCAAAATGGTGACCCTTTCCCCTCCCAGTGCATCCCAGGGCGTTAGGCCCCTCCCAGTACCCCCAAACACCTCTCCATTCCCCTAACAACCCTACATACCACCCCACATGCCCCTGTACCTAAGGATGAAAAAAATTAGCAGAAGACATGCCCACTCACTCCTGCCAATAGGACTGCCTCTTCAAAATGGCAGCCCTTTCCCGTCCCAGTGCATAAGGCCCTCCTAGTGCAACACCCCTCCACATCCTCCCAACATCCTGCTGGCTCAGCTGATCAGGGATTCCCCTGCCATGATCAGCTGAAGGCAAGCCGTGGACTATTTAGATTGAAAGTGTAGTGAAATGCCATTTAAAATGGCTTTTTTCACTTAACTTAGGCATGGTTGTGCACTGGTTGTAGAATTTCCCCCTTACTGATTTTATTATAGTGTTAGAACAATATAAGCTGCCTATTTCCAGTTGCACCTGCTATTTACTTATCTAGGATGAATCTCTTCATAAAGACAATTAAAAACTCTCAAATACAGTGGTACCTTGGATTATGAGCATAATCCGTTCAAGGAGCATGCTCGTAATCCAAAATGCTCGTTTATCAAAGCAAAGTTTCCCATAGAAAATAGTGGCAACACTGACGATTCGTTCCAGAACCCGGGGTCTGTACCTGTCGGGTGCCGGGTGCTGCAGCGCCGTCTACTCCGTCCGCCTCCTCTGTCTGTCATCTGAAGAAGAACCCACAGTGCCGCTTCAGGGGGGGATGCCTCTAATGTCTGCCAGCCGCCGGAGAACCCTGCAGTGCCGCTTCAGAGGGATGCCTCCTCCATCTGCCGGCCAGCCCTCCACGTCGGATGCCCTCACATGCTGGAGAGCTCCCACCCGAGCCCACGCAGCCGAGCGCCGCTCCTCCCGTACGCCGTGCACGACACGCACAACGCCAATGATCGATACTGTGTGCATCACACGCAACGAGCAGGCGGGATGGCACCTGGCCGCGCAGGCCCAGACAGAGGTCCTCCAACCTGCGGAAGGCATCCGACGTGGAAGGCTCGCTGGAAGACGGAAGAGGAATCCCCCGAAGCGGCGCTTCCTGGGCTGTAAGTGCTCGTTTATCAGGGCAGTGCTCGGTTTACAAGTCAAAAGTTTGCTGAGTGTTTTGCTCATCTTGCAAAACACTCGCAAACCGGGTTACTCGCAAACCGAGGTTCCACTGTATTTTCTTAATGTTTAAGATAAGTTACTGGTCCTGAGAATATGGGTTTAAGTCTATATGAGTATTTTATTACACAATAATTATGAGGATCATTTTATAACTTGGTATTTAGACCCGAAAGGCACATATCTTGCACCTATTTTATAACATGTACACTTATGTGCATTTATAAAATAGCTTATCCAAACACTCCCGCTTAAAGTCCTATTGGCTGTGAGGGAGGTGTAAGTATATATGAGTTATGTTCCAGTAGGAATGTGTACATATATGTATGTATTTAATAAATGCATTTGTTAAGTGCTAACCCTGCACCTGCTCCATCCACAAATAGTCTAAGTATGTGCTAAATAAAATATTGTGGGGTTTTTTGTTTTTTTTTTAAATATACCACTTGGACAAGGTACAATCAGGTACTCAAGCATTTCTCTCCATCTGTCCTGGCGGGCTCACAGTCTATCTAATGTACCTGGGGCAGTGGAGAATTAGGCAACTTGTTCAGGGTCACAAGGAACAGTGCAGGATTTGAACCCACATCCTCAGGGTGCTTAATCTGTAGCTCTAACCACTAGAACACACTCTGCTGTGTGTTTCCAAGTGTCTACTTTTATGCATGCCTACTCGAGCACATAAAATATTGGTTTACATGCTGAATTAGCTTATATAATTGCAAATGTGGACAAATGTAATGGCTACATACAGTTTTAAATTTTTGGACTGACTGAGATACCAATTATTTTAAAGAATATTCTCAAAGCTAACTTGTGATACCATAATGGTTGCTTTCTTTGAACATGATTACTCAAGAGTATAAGCTAATCCAGTTGATTCAATCTGCATATGTTTTTCCTCAGGTATCATAAAGGAAGATGAACATAAAAGCTTGAAAGAATTATATACTTACAACAAAAACTTGGACTAGCAAATTAAATTTCATTTTTCAGCAAACTGAATTAAGTGTTATGCTCTGCATATTTGGAAGAAAAATAACTTAGAATTTGTTGCCTCTATATAAGTCTTCTGTTTTATTCTTTTATGTGGTGAAGATAAGCAAATCAAAACAAATGATTGTCCTGGCTTGCTCAAATAGTTCCTGAAGTCTAATCTTCCAATTTGCACATCTTTGCTGAGCCAGAGTAGTTAACAGCATGACAAAGATCCATAACATATCAACTCTAAAACTGGCCCTTTCTTACTGACATTTTAATATACAGTTTAAGCTAATTTACATTTGAATTTTACACATAAATCTTTACTGCAGCATAATGAGACTAATATCTATGTACTTTCTTTTATATTTGCTTTTATTACTAGGGAAGGAACAAATTTGCCTTCCAATGATTACATAGAAGCATAGTAAATGATGTCAGATAAAGATCAAAATGGTTTGCCTAGTGAGATTTATCCACTTTAGATATGCACAAAATGTTCCATGAGCAATGCAACACCAATTCCTCTTCCTCCTCATGACCTTTACCTGACATTTCAATCCTTTTTCCACCATTACCTTTCCATATCTGTTCCAAGCATTGCCAAAATCCACTAGAGCAGGGGTGCCCACACTTTTTGGGCTTGCGAGCTACTTTTAAAATGACCAAGTCAAAATGATCTACCAACAATAAATTTTTTAAAAAACACAAAGCACACTGTACGCAGAGAAAATGTTAATTATCATTTATATTCTGGGGGGTTTTCAAAGGTCAAGGTAGATGACTATGCAATGTCACCTCAGTAACAACTATATAAAAATAGACAAATATACCCCCTCCCTTTTTACTAAACCGTGATAGCAGTTTTTAGCGCAGGGAGCTGTGCTGAATGCCCCGCACTGCTCTCAACGTTCATAGACTCACTGCGCTAAAAACCGTTATTGCGGTTTAGTAAACGGGGCCATAGTGCAAAATATAGACAGCAGATATAAATTCTCAAAAATGACACATTTTGATCACTAAATTGAAAATAAAATCATTTTTCCTACCTTTGTTGTCTGGTGATTTCATGAGTTTGATTGCATTTTCTTCTTCTTACTGTGCATCCCAATATTTCTTCCCTTCTTTCAGCTTACTGTATGCTTCCTCTCCTCCAGACCTCATTCTCTCACCAAACTTTTTCTTCCTCTCTCCCTGCCCTCTCCCCTTTCTTTCTTTCTGTCTGTCTTTCTGTGTCCCTGTCCCCCTTTCTTTCTGTTTCCCTTCTTTCTTTCTGTCTCCCTGCCTGCCCCCTTTCTTTCTGTCTCCCTGTCCCCCCTTTCTTTCTTTCTTTTTCCCTTCTTTCTTTTTGTCTCCCTGCCCCCCTTCTTTCTGTCTCCCTGCCAGCCCCTTTTTTTGTCCCTGCCCTCCCTAAGCCACTACTGCCGCCATCGGGGAACAGGCCCCCAAGCTGTGCATTTTCAAATATTTTCATCTAATAAGTCTTACCTTCCAACTGTGGTCTAAGAAGGAGTGGTTACTTATTTTGTTATTAACATTTACTGCATTAGCATTATTCCTTATATTCTCTGTTTTTGCTTTAGCAACTGCTGACTTTAAGTTTTATTAATTTAAAGCAAAATAATTACAATTGCCAAAAAAGGCTTACCTTCCAGAGGTATTCTTTAGAATAGCCAAAGCATCAGGAAATCCATCCATGTTGTAGTCACCAATATGAAGACTAATGGGAATGGTAAGTGAAGATTCTTTTGTAAATGATACAAACCCCCAGCGTGCATTGTTATTACTGAAGTCCTGTAATAGTGTAATCCACTGGGGAAAGGGGAAGAAACAACAAAAGCAACATATTTACTTACTGAACACATTTAAAAAATGAAACCTGTTCTCCTGCCTAGCGGTTTCCTCCTGCTCCTTTAGACTATACTAAATCTGGGATCTGGTGAAATACAGTAAGTCTTCATTTATAATTACACACGGATTTCTTTCCATCATTTAAATCAGTGTATCGCACACTTGTGTGCCTTTGAGATTTTAAGTGTGCCATGGCTCACTGGCCAGGAAGAGAGGCTCTGGCGCCTGTGTCAGCTAACTTCTCCTAATGTCGCGTTGGTCACATATCTACCGGGACTCCTGCCTTCCTCGTCTCTACACCCTGGACCAGCAGCGGCAGCTCTGTGTGCTTTTAATTTCGGCACACAGCTGCCACTAAACAGTAGTTTATCCGTGGTTTCATCAGTCAGCCTCTGGGCCTTTGCTAGGCCAGCCCGCATTGCATCATTGAAGCGGGCCGACCTAGCAAAGGCCCTGAAGCATCCTGATGAAACCGTGGCTAAACTACTGCTAGCGGCAGCTGTGTGCCAAAGTTAAAAGCATACAGTGAGCTGCCGCTAGGCTAGACAGGAGAGATATTGCTGGATGGGAGGGGAGGTGGAAGGGAGAAGAGGTAATGCTGGATGGGGGAAGGAAGGCAGAAGGGGTAATGCTGGACAGGGGGAGGAGGGAAAGGAGAAGGGATAATGCTGGACAGGGAGGGGAGGAGGGAAGAAAT